>NC_143026.1:70261666-70573750 GCF_057628025.1 Oncorhynchus mykiss | reverse complement strand
AGCTATGTTTCCATTAACTTGTCCAGTTATGTTTGTCGACATTTAGAAAGTTTGCATAGAAACCCGATGCAACAATTACCTGCTAAGCTGCGTTTTGATTTAATTATCTTCTGTCGATTATAAACGTCTGGGCGTAATGACGTGACACCCAAACCTACAGTGTCGAATAAAAATATATTGGTTGAACTGTTTCCATTACCCATTTAGGCAAATTGCGCATTAATATATTGGCGACAGCCTGCATGTCCTCCAACCAATCTGTTTCATGTCTCAGGTAGCCCACGAAAGCCAGCATTTTACTGATATGCCATACTCTAATAATTATCATGCCAATGTATAGCCACGATCAGTGCCATGGTGAAACCTGCATTCCTGTAGATCTGAAATAATTATATCTTGAAATTCGCCAACAAACCAGAAAAGCATGGCGAAGTAATTTTGGGATTCACCAAAATTAAGACAATAATTGTCCTGCTAAGAAACATTATTAGACCTTTATTCTGCATAATTTATTCGAAAAATACCGTTTCCATCATTTGTCGAACGAATAAAAACGTTATCTTTAGAAAATGTCTTCTATATCTGCCGTTTCCAATACATATTTAGCAAGGATTTCTTTTGCGACATTTCTTTTTGTCGAATAAATCTAGGTCAATGGAAACCTGCCTAGTGTTTAATGATTGATTTGTGTGATGATTTTAGATTACCTATCAGGTTATTGAAGACGTGGCAGACGGATTTGATAAATATTGAGTGATTATGTACGTATTCTGATTATGATACTTTTTTTATTTGACAGAAATTGGAATGTTATTGCCAGCTGTTATATTAGCATTGAGATGGAGACAGCATGTAGTAGGAAATGTAATATATCTCAATTCTGCAAAGTAAATAAGAAAATGAAGCCACTTTAGATTACTTTTTCTACACATCAAATCAGTTGATTTTCAGACTCAAAAACATAGGAATAGCTTCTCTAAAGTATAATCTAAGATACATTTCTATAAAGTATAATCTAGGTAAAGCACATTTGTAATCACAGGACCACCACGTGGCTCTTTAACATTACATGCCATCACCAGTGGTTACATCTGGAGATAAGTGTACAGTCAAGGAAGTTCAGTTAAGTAAAATTACGTTTACTGTTAAGGAAAACCTTTGTAATATCATGTTAACAAATATTTATTGGCAGTTACGGAATTCATACAACTCTTTTCTTCAAAAATACAAAAAGGAAAGAACTAAACTGCACAGTAACAGGCTAATTAGTAACTAGCTTGTTACAAAGTATTTACACAAATTGTTCAACTGATAGTTATTCTGGAGTAAGGCCTATGTAAAAGAAAGCAACAGCTACCAACCCCTCTCAGGTGACTTGCTTTGATAAAGAAAAATACACTGTGCTGAATATAAAGCTACTTAGGGAAACCCATTCACTGAAATATAAACATAAACTACAATGGTAAATGTCTCCAAAGAATAGCATCTACAGTAGAGGCCTTGTATTACCATTGGTGATCTCAGCATTGGTAAATGAGACACATCCCTAGTACTTACTGTTCTGTCTGTTATACTGTGACCCTAGGGACGCCCTGCAGGTGAAAGAAATCTCAGCCGACCCCAATGGCTGCCCAACACTGTAAGTTTACATGAAAAACATGGAACAGTTTCTGTGAAAACTATATTTATCCTCATTGTGCCAAGGCATTGAATGGGATTTGATTAATATAAACATTTTATAACAGCATGGTTTGCTTCTAGGTTGTCCATCATAAACAGTCCAGAACTTGACCCCAAAGTCACAGATTTCAAGTAAGTGACATCGCTCCTTCCTGCTGTTCAATTTATCAATCATTCAGATAAGGATGCCATTAAAGCTGGCAATCTCAGCTCCGGTCCAGGCAGGGATTGACCAAGAGTAAGATGAGCCTACCTTGTCATCCATAGAGATATTATTACATTTCAATGCCTCTCACCTCTCACCAATGCTTCTCACATGTGGGAAGAAGGCTGTTGTTGTGACCACACAGTTTTATTGACATCACATGATTGAAGGTGGAGCTGTCCCTGAAATAAATTGCTTTCCCATGATCATGTATAACACAAAGCAATTCCACTGACGCAAAAAGAGCAGGAGCCCAAAAATGTTTTTGGACTAAATTGAACCTCTGGATGCTGTCCTAGTGCTCATAGATTTAAAAACGTCAACTGATTCAGCTTAACAGATGTCAGAGAGAAAGCTAATAGAACACTGTAAGTGTGTGTGCATGAGCTGACCTCTTTCCTGTGTCTTGAGATTTACAGATTTACCATGTTTCAGATCACTTCTCCTCTATGACTTAAATGTAGACAGCTGTCTGAGAGCTCATTCTGACAAGTGGCTGGCTCCTTTCATGGGTCATTCACTTTCAAAGCGATTGGCTGTGGTGTAATTACTGGGTCTCAATGGTACTCATCTCTCAACCTCTCCTAAGCTCCTAAACGCTACACAGTGTTCTACTAGCTCTGTCCTATTGGCTCTGTCCTACTGGCTCTGTCCTACTGGCTCTGTCCTACTGGCTATGTTATAGTGGGCAGTGTGTCTGTGCTGCGGCAGTAGTTAGCCTGAGTCACTGCAGTAAAGGCTTCCTTCTTTACAGGACTCTTCCTCTCACTGGCATGAAGTCACTTTACATCTCTGTACGGAATCTTACTGAGTGATTTTAAAATCGTCTATTCAATATATTCAGAGATCTGAATTAGTACCTGAATATTTTTTTTATTTTTGATAGTTTGAGTGCAGTTGCCTGTCCTCTTCGGTTGATGTAATAGCCAGGGTACCTCTTATCTGTGCTGCATAGTTCCTTTTTTTGTGTATGATTTTTGTTGTTTATCATTTGACTGGAGTCCTGTGCGGCTAGGCCAGCCCTGCCACTGCCTCAGCCAATCAGTGAGGCGACTGCAGTGTGTAGCGTGAGTGTGATGATGGGAAGAGGTGGGATAGGAAGAGAGTTTAGGGACTGTGTGTGTGAGAGCGATAGAGTGTGTATGCATGTGTGTTTGGATGCAGAGAGTTGGGGGGTGGAAGATGTTTAGTTTCCCTACGTGTGATAGTCATCCCAATCTTATTAAGAGCTGCGATCTTCCTCCCCTCTACTGCCTGCTGCTGCTGCTGTTGCCAGAAGGAGACAGTGTGTCGGGCTGCGCTGCTGGAAAGGCCGGAGCCAGAGATAGTCAATTATCTTCTGCGTTTGCTGTCTTTACTTCCCTCTAGTACTCTGTCTGCCAGATGAAAATGTCAGGAGAAGCAGAAACTCTATCAAACGGGTAAGAGTTATGTAGATACTGCTGCGTGGTGAAGTGATAGGTACTGACAATGTGTTGAAGTAAACAGAGAGATGCTGAGTTTGTGGTTTTGTGTGTGTGTGTGTGTGTGTGTGTGTCTTTGAATGGGATATACTGTCACTATGAATCATTTCTGATTTTGACTGATTGAAATAAGAGAGGATTTGTAATTGAGCTGTATCCAGTAAAACTGGACAGGTTTTTTAAAGATCCACCTCATCTCTTTTGTCTCATGACTTCGCTGTGTTTAGGAGCAGCTTGTTTTACTGCTGTAGTGCTTTGTTTGCCTTTCTGTTACTCAGCCTCCAGTACTTTAATTCAATGGAAAATAACAGTGGTGAAAGAATTCAGGAGGAAGTCAGGTAAAAGCTATGTTTTGTCACTCTATCTTTGTGTGTGTGTTTTGTGTTCAAGTTTCTCTCCAAATAAATCAGCATCAGAGAGTTGCTGACTTCAATTCATTAATTATCTGGATGTATACTATGTACAACCTTTCAGGAAACAATAGCCTCCATTATGTGTACATTATCATGCCATTTCTCAGACCCACCTACATTATTCCCCTGTTGAGTTGATGGTTAACCGTCTTTATAAGTGTGCTATGTTCATTCAAATGGCCATAGTAGCCAATAGGCCAATGTTAAACTACATTGTCCTGCTTTAGCACTGTCTCTTGAACAAGTCTTCTTGAGTTGTCTGATTTACATCGGTACTCTCTGCTGGACAAGTTTGCTATCTTTGGTCTGATAAACAACTTAACTTGCTTTCCAACATAACAGCCAAGTCACTTGACATTTTTGATGTGCGTCAGCAGGTTTTCTTTATTCAATAAGAAATATCACATTTTATTAAAGGTGGTGTACTGATTGTAGCAACTGATTTGAAACTGGGCTTTATGGACCTTTTTAGATGGAAATACAGAAGCTACTGGAATGCATCCATCTTTCTGTATCTTTATACTGCATTACTTTTCAGGTATTGCTTATACATTTCATTATAACTAAGTGAATTGAATATGTTCATGACTGTGTGTGATACTATTAGGCCCTAGACTGTCTGTGTTGCGCTGACATTCATCACTGTGTGTTAGTGAGCAGGAAGTTACAGGCTGGTGCTGGTCATAGGTTGGATGGATGGTATGGTCATCCCCATGTCATTAGCCTGTGAATGAGTGGAAATACAGGCTTGTTGTTCCATATGATCCCTAGTGGACTCATAGTTTGAGAGATTTCAACCATGGTCTAGCACAGGGATGGGCAACTGGCAGTACACCCTCTTGTAGGCCCGTGGATTCATTTAGGAAACATAGAAACTCAGTTGCGAGAACTCAATTGCGGTCTCAACTTACTGTTGAGTTAAAATAGTACTTAAGGTGCAATTTCGAAATTTGTTTGCGCATCAGCAGTTTTTCCTCTTATGTCAGTCACGGACAGTCACTCAATTAGCCCATTTCAGGATTTGTTTTTTAGATTGGTCGAATCACAGAGCGTGGGGCTCCCATTGATTTTGTTAGTCATTCTCACTCAGATATCATACTAAAACCTGTAAACATTTCTCTCCACCCTATGGCAGAAGGTGTACAATTGCAGTAAATTAGCTGTAAAACTGCTAATTTGTCTCTTCGTCTCATGACAAAATTAGTAGAATTGCATGAAATGAATTATAAAATTGCTAAATCTTTTCTCCGCCCATGGCAAAATGTGTAGAACTACAGCAAACTTGCTGTAATTTTTTTATTTTAAATCTCCGCTGTCAAGAGCAGGGCCGCTACAATGTTTGGTTTACAAGGTGGGGCCCCATTTGGGCACCCAAAGGGTTAAGGCCGGCTCTGACTGCATGTGTTGGTATGGATGTCGTTGAACAGACCCACGAGACACTTCTGCCCCTAATGATGAATTTAGATTTTTTATGGTTCCCACCCCATCAATGTTGCCCTGGTCTAGCATAAAGAAGTCCTATGTATCACTGATCTGCAGGAATGTAAAGGGATGTCAGTTAGCAGTCTTCATTGTAGAGATTCTCCTCAGTTGTGTCAGCCAGACTCCATTGTTTGGTTCAATACATTGTGTCCATGAGCCCAATTTGCTGAGAAGACATTATGTCGACTTTGGGACTGTTAAGCTTGGGGTGGTTTAGGTATGGTACAGTTTGGCAAATAGTGTGACGAACCCCCACTTTGTTGTGAACTTCAGAGGCCTCAGCCAAATTGTTGCTGTGTCTTTCTAGGTATAACTCTGGACAGCTTTCTTGGAACCTTTTTATGAAATGTTATTGTGGTCACACCGTGGCTTCAAAGGTACAGATCCTTTCTAAAATATCTGTTGTAAACAAACATAAAACATGTTAATCAATGAAAGTACAGTTGAAGTTGGAAGTTTACATACACTTAGGTTGGAGTCATTAACTCGTTTTTCAACCACTCCACAAATTTCTTGTTGACAAACTATAGTTTTGGCAAGTCGGTTAGGACATCGACTTTGTGCATGACACAAGCCATTTTTTCAACAGTTGTTTACAGAGAGATTATTTTACTTATAATTCACTGTATCACAATTCCAGTGGGTCAGAAGTTTACATACACTAAGTTGACTGTGCCTTTAAACAGTTTGGAAAAATCTGGAAAATTATGTCATGGCTTTAGAAGCTTTTGTTAGGCTAATTGACATAATTTGAATCAATTGGAGGTGTACCTGTGGATGTATTTCAAGGCCTACCTTCAAACTCAATGCCTCTTTGCTTGACATCATGGGAAAATCGCAAGAAATCAGCCAAGACCTCAGAAACAAATTGTAGACCTCCACAAGTCTTGTTCATCCTTGAGAGCAATTTCCAAACGCCTGAAGGTACCACATTCATCTGTACAAACAATAGTACGCAAGTATAAACACCATGGGACCACACAGCCGTCATACCGCTCAGGAAGGAGACAAGTTCTGTCTCCTAAAGATGAACATACTTTGGTGCGAAAAGTGCTAAACAATCCCAGAACAGCAGCAAAGGACCTTGTGAAGATGCTGGAGGAAACAGGTACAAAAGTATCTATATCCACAGTAAAACTAGTCCTACAGTGCCTTGCGAAAGTATTCGGCCCCCTTGAACTTTGCGACCTTTTGCGACATTTCAGGCTTCAAACATAAAGATATAAAACTGTATTTTTTTGCGAAGAATCAACAACAAGTGGGACACAATCATGAAGTGGAACAACATTTATTGGATATTTCAAACTTTTTTAACAAATCAAAAACTGAAAAATTGGGCGTGCAAAATTATTCAGCCCCTTTACTTTCAGTGCAGCAAACTCTCTCCAGAAGTTCAGTGAGGATCTCTGAATGATCCAATGTTGCCCTAAATGACTAATGATGATAAATACAATCCACCTGTGTGTAATCAAGTCTCCGTATAAATGCACCTGCACTGTGATAGTCTCAGAGGTCCGTTAAAAGCGCAGAGAGCATCATGAAGAACAAGGAACACACCAGGCAGGTCCGAGATACTGTTGTGAAGAAGTTTAAAGCCGGATTTGGATACAAAAAGATTTCCCAAGCTTTAAACATCCCAAGGAGCACTGTGCAAGCGATAATATTGAAATGGAAGGAGTATCAGACCACTGCAAATCTACCAAGACCTGGCCGTCCCTCTAAACTTTCAGCTCATACAAGGAGAAGACTGATCAGAGATGCAGCCAAGAGGCCCATGATCACTCTGGATGAACTGCAGAGATCTACAGCTGAGGTGGGAGACTCTGTCCATAGGACAACAATCAGTCGTATATTGCACAAATCTGGCCTTTATGGAAGAGTGGCAAGAAGAAAGCCATTTCTTAAAGATATCCATAAAAAGTGTTGTTTAAAGTTTGCCACAAGCCACCTGGGAGACACACCAAACATGTGGAAGAAGGTGCTCTGGTCAGATGAAACCAAAATTGAACTTTTTGGCAACAATGCAAAACGTTATGTTTGGCGTAAAAGCAACACAGCTCATCACACTGAACACACCATCCCCACTGTCAAACATGGTGGTGGCAGCATCATGGTTTGGGCCTGCTTTTCTTCAGCAGGGACAGGGAAGATGGTTAAAATTGATGGGAAGATGGATGGAGCCAAATACAGGACCATTCTGGAAGAAAACCTGATGGAGTCTGCAAAAGACCTGAGACTGGGACGGAGATTTGTCTTCCAACAAGACAATGATCCAAAACATAAAGCAAAATCTACAATGGAATGGTTCAAAAATAAACATATCCAGGTGTTAGAATGGCCAAGTCAAAGTCCAGACCTGAATCCAATCGAGAATCTGTGGAAAGAACTGAAAACTGCTGTTCACAAATGCTCTCCATCCAACCTCACTGAGCTCGAGCTGTTTTGCAAGGAGGAATGGGAAAAAATTTCAGTCTCTCAATGTGCAAAACTGATAGAGACATACCCCAAGCGACTTACAGCTGTAATTGCAGCAAAAGGTGGCGCTACAAAGTATTAACTTAAGGGGGCTGAATAATTTTGCACGCCCAATTTTTCAGTTTTTGATTTGTTAAAAAAGTTTGAAATATCCAATAAATGTCGTTCCACTTCATGATTGTGTCCCACTTGTTGTTGATTCTTCACAAACAAATACAGTTTTATATCTTTATGTTTGAAGCCTGAAATGTGGCAAAAGGTCGCAAAGTTCAAGGGGGCCGAATACTTTCGCAAGGCACTGTATATCGACATAACCTGAAAGGCCGCTCAGCAAGGAGGAAGCCACTGCTCCAAAACCGTCATAAAGCCAGACTACGGTTTGCAACTGCACATGGGGATAAAGATCACACTTTTTGGAGAAATGTCCTCTGGTCTGAACAAAAATAGAACAGTTTGGCCATAATTACCATCTTTGTGTTTGGAGGTAAAAGGGGGGAGGCTTGCAAGCCGAAGAATACCATCTCAACCGTGAAGCACTGGGGTGGCAGCATCATGTTGTGGGGGTGCTTTGCTGAAGGAGGGACTGGTGCACTTCACAAAATAGATGGCATCATGAGGAAGTAACATTATGTGGATATATTGAAGCAACATCTCAAGACATCAGTCAGGAAGTTAAAGGTTTGTCGCAAATGGGTCTTTCAAATGGTCAATGACACCAAGCATACTTCCGAAGTTGTGGCAAAATGCCTTAAGGACAAGAAAGTCAAGGTATTGGGGTGGCCATCACAAAGCCCTGACCTCAATCCTATAGAACATTTGTGGGCAGAACTGAAAAAGCGTGTGCGAGCAAGGAGGCCTACAAGCCTGACACTGTTACACCAGCTCTGTCAGGAAGAATGGGCCAAAATTCACCCAACTTTTTGTGGAAAGCTTGTGGAAGGCTACCCAAAACGTTTGACCCAAGTTAAACAATTTAAAGCCAATGCTACCAAATACTAATTGAGTGTATGTAAACATCTGACCCACTGGGAATGTGATGAAATAAATAAAAGCTGAAATAAATTATTCTCTCTACTATTACTCTGGCATTTCACATTCTTAAAATAAAGTGGTGATCCTAACTGATCTAAGACAGGGAATCTTTACTAGGATTAAATGTCAGAAATTGTGAGTTTAAATGTATTTAGTCAGGTGTATGTGAACTTCCGACTTCAACTGTACATAGTGCTCTATTGTTTTTAATGGAGAGTCTTGACATCACCAACAGAGATTTGTTTGGATGAAGATTCTAGCTTTATATTAAAAGATGTGGTGAAACCCCACTTATTTTTTTAATTAAATCACCCATTTGAAAGACCCGTAATTTGATGCAGAGCGAATGAGAAAGCAGCTCACTGAAGAAACAGTGAAAAGAATCCAATCTTGTCAGATAAGAAAAATCTAGCGTTAGGCTGATAGCAGTAAAAGAACACTCAATAGTAGATGCAGTGAAAACCATGTACACTGAACAAAAATATAAATGCAACATGCAGCAATTTCAAATAAGGAAATCAGTCAATTGAAATAAATTATTTAGGCCCTAATCTATGGATTTCACATGACTGGGAATACAGATATGCATTGGTTGGTCACAGATACCTTTAAAAAAATGTATGGTATCTGGTGTGACCACCATTTTCCTCATGCAGCGTGACTTCTCCTTTGCATATAGTTGATCAGGCTGTTGATTGTGGAATGTTGTTCCACTCCTCTTCAATGGCTGTGTGAAGTTGCTGGATATTGACGGGAACTGGAACACGCCGTGGTACACTTCAATCCAGAGTATCCCATTGGTATTTCACCATTGGTGAAATGTCTGGTGAGAATGCAGGCCATGGAAGAACCGGGACATTTTCAGCTTCCAGGAATTGTTTACAGATCCTTTCGACATGGGGCTGTGCATTATCATGCTGAAACATGAGGTGATGGCGGCAGATGAATGGCACCTCAATGGGCCTCAGGATCTCGTCACGGTATCTCTGTGCATGCAAATTGCCATCGATAAAATGCCATTGTGTTCGTTGTGTGTAGCTTATACCATAACCCCACCACCACCATGGGGCATTCTTCTTCACAATGGTGACATCTGCAAACCGCTCGCCTACACGACGTCATCATCATCTGCCCAAGAGCACACATCTCCAGCATGACAGTGGCCATCAAAGGTGAGCATTTTCCCACTGAAGTCGGTTACGACGCCAAACTGCAATCATGTCAAGACCCTGGTGAAGAGGACGACCACACAGATGAGTTTGGTTGGTTGTGTGGTGCAAACCCAGAGTTTGGTTGGTTTTGTTGTGCAAACCCACAATTTCATCAGCTGTCCAGCTGGAGTGGTTACACGTGGTCTGTGGTTGTGAGGCCGGTTGGATGTACTGCCTAAATCTCTACAACAACGTTGGATGCGGCTTATGGTAGAGAAATTAACATTCAATTATCTGGCAACAGCTCTGGTGGACATTCCTGCAGTTAGCATGCCAATTGCATGCTCCTGCAACTTGAGACATCTGTGGCATTGCGTTGTGTGACAAAATGGAACATTTTAGAATAGCCTTTTATTGTCCCCAGCACAAGGTGTACCTGTGTAATAATCATGCTGTTTAATCAGTTTCTTGATATACCACACCTGTCAGGTGGATGGATTATCTTGACAAAGGACAAATGGTCACTAACAGGGATGTAAACAAATATGTGCACAACATTTGAGAGAAAAAAGCTTTTTGTGCATATGGAACATTTCTGGGATCTTTTATTTCAGCTCATGAATCATGGGACCAACACTTTACTTGTTGCGTTTATATTTTTGTTCAGTGTAAAAGCCTGCTCAGATTGGGTGGGAAAGTGAGACAATATCATGACCTACACTCCTCACAGAATGTTTGGAGGTTGTCCGTGTTCCCCTTGCCCCCCCCCCCCCCCCCCCCCCCCCCCCCCACACCCCCACTAACAACAGAACAGGGGCACTGCAGCAGAGCTGCCTGGGAGAGAAAACAAGTGACGTGGCTCTTTTTAAAGATATCCGTTACTGTAGATGGAGCCAGTGAAGTGCTCCTTTGTCATTAAAGCTGTGTCATCCTACTCTACAGGCTGCTACTCTACATAGAACTCAGACATGTCACCTAGTTGACATGAACAAACACAGGTTTTGTCCTGGGTTTCATTCATAAAATAATAGAATATATTTAGGTCCACTGGGAAGTTGGCAGTAATCAGCTTCTTTCATTCAACAATGTCAAGAATATAATGTGTTATTCTAACATTTTGGTCCTGCACTGAGAAGCAATGGGTAGGTACTTAATTGACCTATGCTTCATCTCTCTGTCCCCTTTACCCCTTTTCTGTGTCTCAGGTCCCAGAAGTCGGACCTGTCTTTGGCCCTGGAGGACTGCATGGCAGCAATGGACCTGTTCCTGAGGAATGACTTTGATGAGGCCCTGTCCAGGCTTCGCTGCAGGTGAGAGACCTGTACCCTGGTAATGTAGTGTCCACACAGGTGGCTGGTGGTAATACACAATGTGACTGGTGCTACAGTGTACACTCTGAGCTAGTTTCATAACCACCTCTCCTGTTTGACACCCATTCAGCATTGTGTTCAAACACATCATCATCAGGTTTCTTAAATTTCCTCTGTGAATTTTCTCCTCCATTATCATGGCCTTCCTAACATTCAATCTTTTCTCTTCTTTGGCCACTCCCAAGTCCCAGTTTCTCTCCAGCTCTCCCTACTGTGTCTTCCATTTGCCATCTTTTCACTGTTTCACAACTCAATAGATGTACTTAATCCCTTTCAGTTCCCAATGTTGATATCCTGTCTTAGTTCTGAATACATGGTAGCCTAGTCTATGTATACAATTAATCTCTCCAAGTCTTGGCATATTTTGTCAGCTGTCACCCTGGGGCGAGACAAGGGGAGTGATGGTAGACTGAGTTGTGTATGCAGAGCAAAGGTGTAGACACTTAAACTCCCCTATGGCTTCCTTTGTTTGCTATTCCAAGAAACCCTTTGTGAGAAAAGCCTCAAGAAAGCCTCCACGTCATCAGAATCCTAGTGTGTAATATCACCTAATGTTTGTTGAGCATAGGTTTACACAGCATTATGTGGTAGAATAATGATAAGAGAAAATCTATGGAAGGAAAAAAACCTGTAGAGAAAGCCTGTGGTGCTGAAATAGCAATGTCTCTCTCTCTCCATCTCTTCTTCCCTCTCTCCCTCCTTCCCCTGAGGCTGATGTATTGTACTGAGGCAGTAAATTGGGCCAGGTATATTCCACTACCTCTGCAGAGCAGTGAGCACACAAAGTGGCAGGCTTTCTCCCATATACTAAACTCTTGTAATAATGCAGAGTATGTTTATACTGTGGGGTCTGCCCTTCCATGTCACAGAATGATGAACACAGCAATATAATGTATGTTTTAACAACTCATGGTGTAATCGTAACAACATACAGGAACTCAAGTCCTTTTTGTTCACCTGACCTAGAATTCCTCACAATCAAATGCTGACCATATTATCTCCCAAGAGAATTCTCTTCGGTTTTTGTCACAGCCGTGAATATCCCCCCTCAAGCCGATCCCACGACGGCCTCTCAAGGAACTTCACTGAAACCATATATCCCGAGACTGTATTTATTTATTGTAGCTGGGGATTTTAACAAAGTAAATTTGAGAACAAGGCTACCTAAATTCTATCAGCATATTGATTGTAGCACTCGTGCGGGCAATACACTGGATCACTGCTTCTCTAACTTCCGCGATGCATACAAGGCCCTCTCCCTTCCTCCCTACGGCAAATCTGACCATGACTCAATTTTTCTCCTCCCGTCCTATAGGCAGAAACTCAAACAGGATGTACCCGTGAATAGAACTATTCAACGCTGGTCTGACTAATCGGAATCCACGCTTCAAGATTGTTTTGATGACGCAGACTGGGAAATGTTCCGGGCAGCCTAATATCGAGAATAATATCGATTTATACACTGATTTGTTGAGTGAGTGCATTGGATATGTTGTACCCACTGTAATTATTTAAACCTACCCTAACCAGAAACCGTGTATAGATGGCGGCATTCTCGCTAAATTGAAAGCGCAAACCACCGCATTACACCATGGAAAGATGATTGGGAATATGGCCGAATACAAACAGTGTAGTTATTCCCTCCACAAGCCAATCAAACAAGCAAAATGACGGTTTAGGGACAAAGTGGAGTCGCAATTCAACGGCTCAGACACGAGACGTATGTGGCAGGGTCTACAGACAATCACGGACTACAAAAATAAAACTAGCCACACGGACACCAACGTCTTGCTTCCAGACAAACTAAATACCTTCTTTGCCCGCTTTGAGGATAATACAGTGCCACCGACGCGGCCCGCTACCAAGGACTGTGGGCTCTCCTCCTCTGTGGCCGATGTGAGTAAGACATTTAATTGTGTTAACCCTCGCAAGGCTGGCATCCCTAGCCACGTCCTCAGAGCATGTGCAGACCAACTGGCTGGTGTGTTTACGGACATATTCAATCTCTCCCTATCCCAGTCTGCTGTCCCCACATGCTTCAAGATGGCCACCTTTGTTCCTGTACCCAAGAAGGCAAAGGTAACATAACTAAATTACTATCGCCCCATAGCACTCATTTCTGTGATCAGGAAGTGCTTTGAGAGACTAGTCAAGGATCATATCACCTCCACTTTACCTGCCATCCTAGTCCTACTTCAATTTGCATACCACCCCCAATAGGTCCACACTGCCCTATCCTATCTGGACAAGAGGCATATTTATTAAAGAATGCTGTTCATTGACTACAGCTCAGCATTCAACACCATAGTACCATCCAAGCTCATCATTAAGCTTGCCGTTGAGCCCATGGTCTCAATGGCAACTGCACCGCCCACAACCGCAAGGCTCTCCAGAGGGTGGTGCGGTCTGCCCAATGCATCACCGGGGGCAAACTACCAGCCCTCTGGGACACCTACAGCACACGATGTCACAGGATGGCCAAAAAGATCATCAAGGACAACAACCATCCAAGCCACTGTCTATTCACCCCACTACCATCCAGAAGGCGAGGTCAGTACAGGTGCATCAAATCTGGGACTAAAAGACTGAACAACAGCTTCCATCTCAAGGCCATCAGACTGCTGCTTGTTCATCGCTCATCCATATATTTATTCTATCCCTTTACTTAGATTTGTGTGTATTAGGTAGTTGTGGTGAAATCGTTAGATTACTTGTTAGATATTACTGCACTGTCGGAACTAGAAGCACAAGCATTTCGCTACACTCGCAATAACATCTGCTAACCATGTGTATGTGACCAATAAAATTTGATTATTTGATTAACTATACAGTACCAGTCAAAAGATTGGACACACCTACTTATTTGTTGGGGGACTGCACTTGAAGAAACGTTCAAAGTTCTTGACATTTTCTGGACTGACTGACCTTCATATCTTAAAGTAATGATGGACTGTCATTTCTCTTTGCTTATTTGAGCTGTTCTTGCCATAATATGGACTTGGTCTTTTACCAAATAGGGCCATCTTCTGTATACCACCCCTACCTTGTCACAACAACTGATTAAATTAACTTTTAATAAGGCACACCTGTTAATTTAAGCTGACAAATGCTTGAAAGTGGAAAAAGGCACTGCAATGACATCAAAACAGCCAGCCTCATACTTTTAATTTCACAGCTTTAGCTTTTCTGATTAGAGAGTAAAATTATGCATTGCTTTCTGCTCTCTGAAGCTACTATTTACCTGTACAAACATGCAGACTGGGCAAGGAACAGCAGCAGGCCTTGCATAGTTGTCCTATCCCAATCAAGGACTTGCCAGTCCCACCTCATTCCTGACAACTATTGTGAGAGAAATTTCAAGATTGTTATAATACTGTTATTGCATCAAGTTGTTGTTTTATGCAACAGAATAGAGGGTTCATATAACTCTATTCTGTCTGTGTGAACTGAAAGTGGGCCTCTGGGAGATTTAACACTGACAGTGGATTTACAAGGGATTGGAGATAAACCTAACAAGACGGCATTCCCTTGCATGATTAGTGTATGTGTGCCTGACTGGAAGTTACCAGGAAGAGATGACTCGGGGCCAGACCCTGGTTTGTACACAATGAGAAGTTTTTACATTAGATACTGTCGGCTCTGAATTATAAGTATCTTTCAACCAAATATTAACATTGTGACCCATTCCATACATCTATTGTTTGTCATGTAGACTGAAGGGGGTGTATGTTGGCTATAAAATAACTTTGTACCTTTGTCTTGGGGCACTCAAGGAATCATCTGAGGGTGATTCATCGACCAGCCATCATTATCGTAAAGCACTCAATCGATTCACTTTATATATGTGTGTTGTATTGACCTGCTCCCTTATTAATAAGTGAATAAAGATTTAGTTGAAGTATAACTCTGACTTGTGTGATACGTTTGTCTCTCCTCATTTGATAGTAAAGAAATTAACCACCACACTACAGTGCCTTGCGAAAGTATTCGGCCCCCTTGAACTTTGCAACCTTTTGCCACATTTCAGGCTTCAAACATAAAGATATAAAACTGTATTTTTTTGTGAAGAATCAACAACAAGTGGGACACAATCATGAAGTGGAACGACATTTATTGGATATTTCAAACTTTTTTAACAAATCAAAAACTGAAAAATTGAGCGTGCAAAATTATTCAGCCCCCTTAAGTTAATACTTTGTAGCGCCACCTTTTGCTGCGATTACAGCTGTAAGTCGCTTGGGGTATGTCTCTATCAGTTTTGCACATCGAGAGACTAACATTGTTTCCCATTCCTCCTTGCAAAACAGCTCGAGCTCAGTGAGGTTGGATGGAGAGCATTTGTGAACAGCAGTTTTCAGTTCTTTCCACAGATTCTCGATTGGATTCAGGTCTGGACTTTGACTTGGCCATTCTAACACCTGGATATGTTTATTTTTGAACCATTCCATTGTAGATTTTGCATTATGTTTTGGATCATTGTCTTGTTGGAAGACAAATCTCCGTCCCAGTCTCAGGTCTTTTGCAGACTCCATCAGGTTTTCTTCCAGAATGGTCCTGTATTTGGCTCCATCCATCTTCCCATCAATTTTAACCATCTTCCCTGTCCCTGCTGAAGAAAAGCAGGCCCAAACCATGATGCTGCCACCACCATGTTTGACAGTGGGGATGGTGTGTTCAGGGTGATGAGCTGTGTTGCTTTTAGGCCAAACATAACGTTTTGCATTGTTACCAAAAAAGTTCAATTTTGGTTTCATCTGACCAGAGCACCTTCTTCCACATGTTTGGTGTGTCTCCCAGGTGGCTTGTGGCAAACTTTAAACAACACTTTTTATGGATATCTTTAAGAAATGGCTTTCTTCTTGCCACTCTTCCATAAAGGCCAGATTTGTGCAATATATGACTGATTGTTGTCCTATGGACAGAGTCTCCCACCTCAGCTGTAGATCTCTGCAGTTCATCCAGAGTGATCATGGGCCTCTTGGCTGCATCTCTGATCAGTCTTCTCCTTGTATGAGCTGAAAGTTTAGAGGGACGGCCAGGTCTTGGTAGATTTGCAGTGGTCTGATACTCCTTCCATTTCAATATTATCGCTTGCACAGTGCTCCTTGGGATGTTTAAAGCTTGGGAAATCTTTTTGTATCCAAATCCGGCTTTAAACTTCTTCACAACAGTATCTCGGACCTGCCTGGTGTGTTCCTTGTTCTTCATGATGCTCTCTGCGCTTTTAAAGGACCTCTGAGACTATCACAGTGCAGGTGCATTTATACGGAGACTTGATTACACACAGGTGGATTGTATTTATCATCATTAGTCATTTAGGTCAACATTGGATCATTCAGAGATCCTCACTGAACTTCTGGAGAGAGTTTGCTGCACTGAAAGTAAAGGGGCTGAATAATTTTGCACGCCCAATTTTTCAGTTTTTGATTTGTTAAAAAAGTTTGAAATATCCAATAAATGTCGTTCCACTTCATGATTGTGTCCCACTTGTTGTTGATTCTTCACAAAAAAATACAGTTTTATATCTTTATGTTTGAAGCCTGAAATGTGGCAAAAGGTCGCAAAGTCCAAGGGGGCCGAATACTTTCGCAAGGCACTGTATATGTGAGTGTTGTACACTAGGCATGGAACTGTTGGTAGTGTATACGTCGTGAAAGGTGAGGGAGGGGCTGTTCATCTATACTGAGAAATATGTAGAGATGGAACACACATGTTCATTGAAAGGGTGTAGCGTAATCGCCTAGCCAGACTCTGTCTCATTGGCTGTCCAACAATCTTCTGTAATTTTGGTAAATAACAGGTAATATATGGCAATCTATGGTAACTTTCTTAATTTACAGTGGGGCAAAAAAGTATGTAGTCAGCCACCAATTGTGCAAGTTCTCCCACTTAAAAAGATGAGAGAGGCCTGTCATTTTCATCATAGGTACACTTCAAATATGACAGACAAAATGAGGAAAAAACATCCAGAAAATCACATTGTAGGATTTTTAATGAATTTATTTGCAAATTATCGTGGAAAATAAGTATTTGGTCACCTACAAACAAGCAAGATGTCTGGCTCTCACAGACCTGTAACTTCTTCTTTAAGAGGCTCCTCTGTCCTCCACTCGTTACCTGTAATAATGGCACCTGTTTGAACTTGTTATCAGTATAAAAGACACCTGTCCACAACCTCAAACAGTCACACTCCAAACTCCACTATGGCCAAGACCAAAGAGCTGTCAAAGGACACCAGAAACAAAATTGTAGACCTGTACCAGGCTGGGAAGACTGAATCTGCAAAAGGTAAGCAGCTTGGTTTGAAGAAATCAACTGTGGGAGCAATTGCTAGGAAATGGAAGACATACAAGACCACTGATAATCTCCCTCGATCTGGGGCTCCACGCAAGATCTCACCCCGTGGGGTCAAAATGATCACAAGAACGGTGAGCAAAAATCCCAGAACCACAAGGGGGACCTAGTGAATGACCTGCAGAGAGCTGGGACCAAAGTTACAAAGCCTACCATCAGTAACACACTACGCCGCCAGGGACTCAAATCCTGCAGTGCCAGACGTGTCCCCCTGCTTAAGCCAGTATATGTCCAGGCCCCTCTGAAGTTTTCTAGAGAGCATTTGGATGATCCAGAAGAAGATTGGGAGAATGTCATATGGTCAGATGAAACCAAAATATACCCTTTTGGTAAAAACTCAACTCGTCGTGTTTGGAGGACAAAGAATGCTGAGTTGCATCCAAAGAACACCATACCTACTGTGAAGCATGGGGGTGGAAACATCATGCTTTGGGGCTGTTTTTCTGCAAATGGACCAGGACGACTAATCCGTGTAAAGGAAAGAATGAATGGGGCCATGTATCGTGAGATTTTGAGCTAAAACCTCCTTCCATCAGCAAGGGCATTGAAGATGAAACGTGGCTGGGTCTTTCAGCATGACAATGATTCCAAACACACCGCCCGGGCAACGAAGGAGTGGCTTCGTAAGAAGCATTTCAAGGTCCTGGAGTGGCCTAGCCAGTCTCCAGATCTCAACCCCATAGAAAATCTTTGGAGGGAGTTGAAAGTCTGTGTTGCCCAGCAACAGCCCCAAAACATCACTGCTCTAGGGGAGATCTGCATGGAGGAATGGGCCAAAATACCAGCAACAGTGTGTGAAAACCTTGTGAAGACTTACAGAAAACGTTTGACCTCTGTCATTGCCAACAAAGGGTATTGAGTATTGAGATAAACTTTTGTTATTGACCAAATACTTATTTTCCACCATCATTTGCAAATACATTTATTACAAATCCTACAATGTGATTTTCTGGATTTTTTTTTTCTCATTTTGTCTGCCATAGTTGAAGTGTACCTATGATGAAAATTACAGGCCTCTCTCATCTTTTTAAGTGGGAGAACGTGCACAATTGGTGGTTGACTAAATACTTTTTTGCCCCACTGTACCTTGGAACAACTTTCAAAATGTTTATTCATAAACCGTACCAGTCAAAAGTTTGGACACACCTGCTCATTCAAGGTTTTTTCTTTATTTGTACTATTTTCTGCATTGTAGAATAATAGTGAATACATAAACTATGAAATAACACATGGAATCATGTAGTAACCCAAAAAAGTGTTTTGGTTACTACATATAAAATATATATTTTATATTTGAGATTTTTCAAAGTAGCCACCCTTTGCCTTGATGACAGCTTTGCACAGTCTTGGCATTCTCTCAACCAGCTTCACCTGGAATGCTTTTCCAACAGCCTTGAAGGAGTTCCCACATATGATAGGCACTTGTTGGCTGCTTTTCCTTCACTCTGCAGTCCAACTAATCACAAATCATCTCAATTGGGTTGAGGTCGGGTGATTATGGAGGCCAGATCATCTGATGCAGCATTCCATCACTCTCCTTTTTGGTCAAATAGACCTTACACCGCCTGGACGTGTGTTGTGTCATTGTCCTGTTGAAAAACAAATGATAGGAACTAAGCGCAAACCAGATGGGATGGCGTATCACTGTAGAATGCTGTGGTAACCATGCTGGTTAAGTGTGTCTTGAATTCTAAATAAATCACTGACAGTGTCACCAGCAAAGCACCATCGCACCCCCTCCTCCATGCTTCACTTGTCTATCTCCACAACAGTCAACAACAGAAGCCAGGCAGCAGGCACAAACATCCCAATTCATGGCCTGTTTTTACCATTCTGCACTTTCTCATGACTAAATATCTCTTGATTTATGTCTTCCTTTTAAATAATATGTGTATGGTTCTTGATGTGACATACATTTGATGATAAAGTGTATATTTACACATAGTGAAAGTGAGTCACACAAAAAGCAAAACTTTATTTTCGATAGGTAAGGTACCCAGGAAGACACTACTCATCTTGTGACTAATAGACTAATGATTTTGTAAATGCTGCTTCTTTTTGTACAGAAGTCCTCTCGGTAGTCCCATGAGTTGTTTTGTGGTCACTGGCAGTCAAATGTCAGGCATGCAGACATGCAACATTCCAGTTAAGAGACTTCTGTCGCACCTGCATTGTCTCATAGCTACTTTGACTATGGTGGAACTTTCTGGGAACCAGTCAGACCAGCACCTCTTGGGTGTGCATTGTCAGATCTGCAGTGTCACATTCAGGGACTTAACTTGGGCCTGTTTCCAAGGGAAAATGTTATAACTTAGGGTATTTTCACATATAGTTCTCTTTAAAACAACCAATCTCAGTCCTCTTTAAAGTGAACTCTCGGGTAAAAAAAATGGCAAAATTACTCTGTTCTCTTTGTATTCACACTGCCCTTGGCTTTGTATGAGGACTCAACTCTTTTGCCTGTTCACTTCACCTATTTTGTGGTCTGTCCTCTTTGCATTCACATTGCTATGTTTAGAATTGGAACCAATAACTTTTTCCTACATTCTCTCAATGCACTCTGGGTTTTTACAAATGCAGGACAAGCTATTCCATCAGAATGTGTTATTCGACAGCTAGATATACGTACTTACAGTGGGGAGAACAAGTATTTGATACACTGCCGATTTTGCAGGTTTTCCTACTTACAAAGCATGTAGAGGTCTGTAATTTTTATTTTAGGTACACTTCAACTGTGAGATACGGAATCTAAAACAAAAATCCAGAAAATCACATTGTATGATTTTTAAATAATTAATTTGCATTTTATTGCATGACATAAGTATTTGATCACCTACCAACCAGTAAGAATTCCGGCTCTCACAGACCTGTTCATTTTTCTTTAAGAAGCCCTCCTGTTCTCCACTCATTACCTGTATTAACTGCACCTGTTTGAACTCGTTACCTGTATAAAAGACACCTGTCCACACACTCAATCAAACAGACTCCAACCTCTCCACAATGGCCAAGACCAGAGAGCTGTGTAAGGGATAAAATTGTGTACGGGATACAATTGAAGACCTGCACAAGGCTGGGATGGGCTACAGGACAATAGGCAAGCAGCTTGGCGAGCAGGCAACAACTGTTGGCGCAATTATTAGAAAATGGAAGAAGTTCAAGATGACGGTCAATCACCCCCGGTCTGGGGCTCCATGCAAGATCTCACCTCGTGGGGCATCAATGATCATGAGGAAGGTGAGGGATCAGCCCAGAACTACACGGCAGGACCTGGTCAATGACCTGAAGAGAGCTGGGACCACAGTCTCAAAGAAAACCATTAGTAACACACTACGCCGTCATGGATTAAAATCCTGCAGCGCACGCAAGGTCCCCCTGCTCAAGCCAGAGCATGTCCAGGCACGTCTGAAGTTTGCCAATGACCATCTGGATGATCCAGAGGAGGAATGGGAGAAGGTCATGTGGTCTGATGAGACAAAAATATAGCTTTTTGGTCTAAACTCCACTCGCTGTGTTTGGAGGAAGAAGAAGGATGAGTACAACCCCAAGAACACCATCCCAACCGTGAAGCATGGAGGTGGAAACATCATTCTTTGGGGATGCTTTTCTGCAAAGGGGACAGGACGACTGCACCGTATTGAGGGGAGAATGGATGGGGCCATGTATTGCGAGATCTTGGCCAACAACCTCCTTCCCTCAGTGAGAGCATTGAAGATGGGTCGTGGCTGGGTCTTCCAGCATGACAACGACTCGAAACACACAGCCCGGGCAACTAAGGTGTGGCTCCGTAAGAAGCATCTCAAGGTCCTGGAGTGGCCTAGCCAGCCTCCAGACCTGAACCCAATAAAACATATTTGGAGGGAGCTGAAAGTCCGTATTGCCCAGCTACAGCCCCAAAACCTGAAGGATCTGGAGAAGGTCTGTATGGAGGAGTGGACCAAAATCCCTGCTGCAGTGTGTGCAAACCTGGTCAAGAACTACAGGAAACGTATGATCTCTGTAATTGCAAACAAAGGTTTCTGTACCAAATATTAAGTTCTGCTTTTCTGATGTATCAAATACTTATGTCATGCAATAAAATGCAAATTAACTACTTAAAAATCATACAATGTGATTTTCTGGATTTTTGTTTTAAATTCCGTCTCTCACAGTTGAAGTGTACCTATGATAAAAATTACAGACCTCTACATGCTTTGTAAGTAGGAAAACCTGCAAAATCGACAGTGTATCAAATACTTGTTCTCCCCACTGTATATTTTTGAAGCTAATAGATTGCATTTAGTTAAAAGATGAGACATAATAATTGTTATCAGAAGATACAATTACCATGTAAATATTATTGGTAACAGAATAAATAGCTGAAGAATAACTGCGGATTAAATAATACTATAATCGAACATTTTACACCCAATGTAGGCTACTGCCCCTTTAAGAGCTAGAATAGATTTTGAACCCTATGTTGGTGTCTTCTCATGCTATTCGAACCCTACAATCGAATAAACAGCTTGTGTAAAGAAATAATCTTCACTAAAAACTGCACACATGTTTTTAAATTTCTATGCATCCTTGACAATCGCTAATCAATAGGCCTAACCAGTGGCAATTTGAGCATATAAATCTTGGTCAGGCAAAAACATTTTTTTGTGGGAACAGCAAAGCCACAACGCTAAACAATACATGAATTGCACTATAACGGTGACAAAAGCTGCACACAAACTGGTAGGGTAGGTAGGGCCTACATAAAGCTATCCCAACAGCAGAGTCCCAACACCTTATCACTGCTACACCTGGATATCAGCTGAGCCTTGTCTGGCAGCGAAACAGTTCATTCAGCCTCATTTACTGCCTTTAAAAAAAACATAGCTGATATGGCTGACTTGCTTAAACAATTAAATAAATGTGGTTTCTACTGACAATTGAGAAGTGCAAACTATAGCATGAGGGGACAACAAGAGGATAAGAGGCAATCCGTAATTTCGATTAAGACATTAATTGACGACGGACGTAGTCAATATAACTATTTGTTCAGCACTTTTGTACAGTGACAGAATTCAGAACATGGGCCGTTCTTACAGTGTACTCCCTGTATAACAAGTCAGAACCGTAGGATAAATAAATGGGTCATATGAAAAGACAATGAAAGCTCTCACAATATTCGATGATTACATTTCTCTAAAACAGGTGTTTGGCTACATGTGCACCACCAAGTCAGAAAAGTAGGCGAAATTAAGAGGTGAAAATAGACCAAATTATTAGGGTGAGACACATTGAATGCCGTTTGGCTCTCTTTGACGCAATAAATAAGCTTTTCATTTGACACGTCAAATAACACAATTCTATTATAGAATGCTGTGTGTGCTGAATTTGAACGTGCAAGCCAAGCACCATCACTCCTATCAGTAGCACTGTCAAAGTTGTACAAAAAAGTTTGCAAACAAGCACACACCGGCCACCGGCCACGAACGATGTTTTTACAATACCGCGTTGGTGAATAGACCAAATTATTAGGGTGAGGCACATGGGCTTTTAACAGCTTACTACACAACATACACTTAGTATAACTTTCTTAGCTACAGTATACATATCTACCTTGCATATTACATCAATTATGCAGTAGCATACAATACATTTTTGGGCTCACCTTGTGAAGGTGGTGTGGCGGTCCTTTGTGGACATATTTTGTCATCAAAGTCTGGCATTCTCTGGATTTATAGTGGGACCACACAGCCACTACACTGATTAGCAGGCTAGTGGTTGCTTTGCAATGCTTGCAGTTAGCCACTGATTCCTTACAAACCACTCATTGTTGAATTTGCGATTTCCAACTTGTGTAATCTTAATGGCCGATGAGCACCGATATGTTTTATCTATAATTTCTCTTCATTATTTCACTTCATATGACAAGGCTTAAAAATGATTTGCCAGTAGATTGTCGATGTGATTCATGAAGATGACTGCTTGTCTAGCTTGCTGGCTAAGACTTTGAAAGTATGATGTTGACATAATCAGTCCAATATAAGCTTCTGTACATATAACGTGATTTTATCTGTGGCCAATGATCTTTAGCCTTGTTGGAAGGGCACTTGTAATATAACTCTATGGCAGGCTCTGCTCCACCTGCCCTGAATGACGGGTCGCCACTGGGCCTAACCAAAAACATTGTGGCTACATTGATCATCCTTGAGATGCTTCTACAACTTCATTGGAGGCCAACTGTGGTACATTCAATTAATTGGACAAGTTTTGGAAATCTGCACACCTGTCTATATAAGTTCCCACTGTTGACACTGCATGTCAGAGCAAAAACCAAGCCATGAGGTTGAAAGAATTGTCCATAGAGCTCCGAGACAGGATTGTGTCGAGGCACAGAAATGGGGAAGAGTACTAAAACATTTCTGCAGCATTGAAGGTCCCTAAGAACACAGTGGCCTCCATCATTCTGAAATGGAAGAAGATGGAAGAACCTTCCAGAAGGACAACCATCTCTGCAGCACTCCACCAATCAGGCCTTTATGGTAGAGTGGCCAGATGGCCATTCCTCAGTTAAAGGCACGACAGCCCACTTCAAGTTTGCCAAAAGACACCTAAAGGACTCTCAGAACATGAAAACCCCAGAATATCTGGTCTGATGAAACCAATATGGAATTCTTTGGCCTGAATGCCAAGCGTCACGTCTGGAGGAAATCTGGCACCATCCCTATGGTGAATTATGGTGGTGGTAGCATCATGCTGTGGGGATGTTTTTCAGTGGCAGGGACTGGGAGACTAGTCAGGATCGAAGGAAAGATGAACGGAGCAAAGTACAGAGAGATCCTTGATGAAAACCTACTCCAGAGCACTCAGGACCACATACTGAAGGTTCACCTTCCAACAGGACAACAACTCTAAGCACACAGCCAAGTGTAAGAGTGGTTTCGGGACAAGTCTCTGAATGTCCTTGAGTGGCCTTGCCAGTGCCCGCACATGAACCCAGTCGAACATCTCTGGAGAGTCCTGAAAATAGCTTTGCAGCGACTCTCCCCATCCAACCTGACAGAGCTTGAGACGATCTGCAGAGAAGAATGGGAGAAACTCCCCAAATACAGGTGTGCCAAGCTTGTAGCGTCATACCCAAGAAGACTCGAGGATGTATTCGCTGCCAAAGATGCTTCAACAAAGTACTGAGTAAAGGGTCTGAATACTTATGTCAATGTGATATTTCATTTTTTTATTTATATAAATTTGAATACATTTCTAAAAACTGTTTTTGCCTTGTCATTATGGGATATTATGTGTGGATTGATGAGAGGGAAAAACCTTTTAATCACTTTTGGAATAAGACTAACGTAACAAAATGTGGAAAAAGTCTGTGGTCTGAATACTTTCCGAATGCACTGTATTGCACTGTTGAATGCACTGTTGAATGTCAATGACTATATACTTCAGAAAGGATTCACACCCTTGACTTTTTCCACATTTCGTTGTGTTACAAAGTGGGATTAAAATATATATATTTTTGTCAACAATCTCTCAAAATGGAAGAAAAATGTTAACAGTTGTAAAAAAATAAATAAAGCACTAATACAGTATATCATGATTAGATTAGTAAGTCAATACATGTTAGAATCACATTTGGCAGTGATTACATCTGTGAGTCTTTCTGGGTAAACTTTGCACACCTGGATTGTACAATATTTAGATTGTACTATAATTCTTCAAGCTCTGTCAAGTTGGTTGTTGATCAACTTGACAAGTCTTGCCATTGATTTTCAAGCAGACTTAAGTAAAAAATGTAACTAGGAGACTGAAGAACATTCAATGTTGTCTTGGTAAGCAACTGCAGTGTATATTTGGGCTTGTGTTTTAGGTTATTGTCCTGCTGAAAGGTAAATTTGTCTCCCAGTCTCTGTTGGAAAGCAGACTGAACCTGGTTTTATTCAAGTATTCTGCCTGTGCTTAGCTCTTTTCCATTTATTTTTATCCCCAAAAAATCCCTTGTTCTTGCATGATGCAGCCACCCCCATGCTTGAAAATATGAAGAGTGTTAGTGATGTCATGTGTTGTGTTTGCCCCAAATATAACGCTTTGTATTCAGGACATATAGTTAATTTCTTTGTCACATTGTTTGTTGTTTTACTTTTGTGCCTGGCATGTTTTGGAATATTTTTTATTCTGTACAGGATTCCTTCTTTTCACTCTGTCAATTAGGTTAGTATTGTGGACATTAAACTCTGTAACTGTTTTAAAGTCACCATTGGTCTCCTGGTGAAATCCCTGAGCAGTTTCCTTCCTCTCCGACAACTGAGTTAGGAAGGACGTCTGTATCTTTGTAGTGACTGGGTGTATTGATACACCATCCAATGTGTAATTAATAACTTCACCATGCTCAAAGGGATATTCAATGTCCTTTTTTTATTTTTACCCATCTACCAATAGGTGCCCTTCTTTGCGAGGCATTGGAAAACCTCCCTTGTCTTTGTGGTTGGATCTGTGTTTGAAATTCATTGCTCGACTGAGGGACCTTACAGACAATTGTATGTGTGGGGTACAGAGATGAGGTAGTCCTTCAAAAATCATGTTAAACACTATTTCACACAGAGTGAGTCAATGCAACTTTTTATCAAATCAAGCTTTATTTTTATAGCACTTTTTGGATGCAATGCGCTTCATAGGAAAAAACATTAAAAAACAAAAATAATATCTGAAATATTTACTACACAACAAATAAGAGGTTACAATAACAGGTAACAGGTAACAAAAAAAACTGAAAGACTCAAAAAGGTGTAACTTGTTAAGCACATTTGTATTTCTGAACTTATTTAGGCTTGCCATATCAAAGGGGTTGAATACTTTTTCAGCTTTTAATTTTTCATTAATTTGTAAAAATTTCAACAAACAAAATTATACTTTTACAATATGGGGTATTGTGTGTATGCCAGTGATAAAATCAGGCTGTAACACAACAAAATGTGGAAAAAGTCAAGGGGTGTGAATAATTTCTGAAGGCACTATACTTGTGCTCCTCCTCTTTTCAAGACGTGCAAAGGAATATTTTTTGTTGACTCATCTGATTGCATTTTGAGGATGCAACAATAGCTGCTAAAAATAGAGCTGAATATTTTTGTGCTGTCTTTTTTCCCCCCTTCCTAGAACCAAAGACAGCATGTACCATGCACTCACATACGCCACCATACTGGAGATGCAGGCCATGATGACCTTTGACCCGGAGAACATCCTGGCAGCTGGTAACACCATGAAGGAGGCTCAGGCAGTGTGTCAGCGGTAAGGCTCATTTGTAAAGGATCCACATTCAAAGAGCAGGAAAATGTCTCCGCACCCTTCCAGTTAGATGCACATTTCTTTAATTGTGGATGAGCTTACGTCAGTCTACCTTCATCAGAGCATGTCTCCACAAACAATAGTGGGACAGATGAGGCCACACAGTGAGACAGTGGTAATTACAGACACCTGTGGTAATCTAAAGTACCACTAGATGTCATAATATCAGAAATACAGTACAAATACTATCAAATATTTTACACGTATTTCTACTAGAACAAAATCCATGTACAAATAAAACATTTGGTGTTCGTATAAGGAACAAGGACCACATACTTGCAAAAAGAGAGCAATACAGCCGAAAAGAGTCATTAAAAATTGGGTCCATGTAAAATATATTGATTTTCAAAGTTATTTTTATTTAATAAATTCAAAAACAAAAGTTTTGACTTGGTGGTAAGGCTCCCTTATCAGATCTATTCAATCATGAAGAGAGGAACTATATGATCCGATCAAGTGAAATCACTTTGTGAATTGTGTAACACGTGTTTTTAACCAAGTAAGTCTCATTTAACTCATTTAATTATGAACAACAACAATATACAGAGGAAATCCATTTGGCTCTTGATAAACCTGGCCATTCCACTGGTGAGGGCCTCTGGCTATTTTGGGAGATGTCCATCCTGGTCTGTGGTGGCTGGTGAACTCCATGTTCTGTGAGATAATCACAGAGTAGATATCACCCAGGTTCTATCAGATCTTGCTGGCTGGGGGAGTTTGAGTGGCCTGTAACAGTGAGCTCTGGAGTCAGTGTGTGAAATGTCCTGTACGGACGCGCCTTTCCAAAGGCTGGAACACACACACAAACTCCCGGATTGGGCCTGCCACACCTTCTGAGACCCTGGGGGGGGGGGGGGGGCCCATGACACAGCCATCTGCCTGGCTACAAGGCCCAGGACCCTGTGTTAACCTGGGAGACGCTCTACATCTTACCAACATAAGCCATGGAATGTGGCTGGGCCACACTGATTTGCATGAAATGTAGATATCTATGCAAATACAACTTTTACAGGAGCTTTAATGTTTTCCCATGGGATCACAGTAAACCACTCATTATACTTGTGTATCTCCCTTAATCTATGTTATTCGTCTAATTCTGAAACCTGATTTTAGTTAGAAATACTGTCTGTCAATGTCTGTCTGAATGTGGTTACTACATATCACTGTTTTTCAATATCCAAGCACAGGAATGTGTTGAATTCCCAGATTCTTAGCTCACACATCCACAGACTGGTGTTGAGTTGTTGTGAACCAAACACTGCTATATCTGTCTCATCAAACACTGTAATGTGGCATGTTGGATTTGGTGTGTAATGAAGTGTATTCTCTCCCAGGTTCCGCAAGAAGACAACCTTTAGCAACAGAAACTCCACAGAAGGTTAGTATAGTTAAAACATACTTATACTTCAGTACATTCCACTTAGACGTAGACATATTATTTTACCACAGGCCTCTTATCTTATCACTCATTTTGCGAGTGTAAATTGAACAACGTTTTTTTTATAGCTGTGTATTCCTAAGTAAATAAAACTGCTGTGATACTGGAGAATATACTCTGTTTTTGAGTGATTTTAATGTATTACTCCATTGCTTCAAGCCATGGTGGTTGTTCACTAGTTGTTCAGTAGTTGAGAATACAGTTTAAAATGTGTTTCTTGTCTGTGGGTTTATTGTTCAGCCTCCTGCTGATGTAGTGGTTTCAGCATGTCAGAAGATAATTGTGCTGTCATTTTCACCTCAGAGGAACTCCACGCTGAAGTCTGCTATGCAGAATGTCTCCTGCAGAGGGCAGCACTCACCTTCCTTCAGGTAACCCACTGCTACCACAACATCAGTAACACCCACCCACGCACTCTTTATCTCGCTGAAGCACTGATACAGATTTAAAAGTTGATTGTGCATTTATGATATTGTTCTTTGTATCCTTAAACGTTTTCTTTCCCCCTGTTTTTGTAGGATGAAAACATGGTCAGTTTCATCAAGGGAGGAATTAAAGTGAGGAATAGCTACCAGACATATAAGTAAGTACTCTCGATGTAGTGCATTGCCCTTATAGTGCATTCCCCTTATGTCTCAACTCATACTATAGTAAAGAATGTATATCTGTATTTCAGAGAGCTTCATACGGTCCTCCAGTCCTCAAGCTACGTCCATGGTGACAATCATGGGCATTTTGAAGGCGGGGTCAAGCTTGGAGTGGGATCCTTCAACCTGGTGAGGGAAATGCTTCATGTCAACAACGTTTGTGGTCCAGTTTGCTGGGCTAGTAGACTGTATAGAAGGACCTTTTGGGGTGTTATGGCTATAGCTACTCTGTGTAACTCAAAGCATGGTCCAGATTGGTACAATATGTAATTGTGTCTGGCTCATCTTCTCACTCTTCCACACCTGTGTTCTTGGGTTTTGTACAGATGATCTCCATGCTGCCCACTCGGACCCTAAGGTTGCTGGAATTTGTGGGTTTCTCTGGAAATAAGGTAGATCTCCTACTGTTAGGCAGGTGGCCCTGAGATGACGTGTGAGATGCTGGACTAGACTGGGCTGGACTGGGCAGGTTTAAGCTAAGCCCCCTGTGTCCTGTGTTGTGTGTGTCTGCAGGAGTTTGGCTTGCAGCAGCTGACGGAAGGCGCAGCAGGGCAGACGTTCAGGTCCTTCCTGTGTAATATGCTGCTGCTCTGCTACCACACCTTCATGAGCTTCATCCTGGGTGAGAGAAAGACTGATGTTGCCACACATCAAATGTTTCCACACTGACCTTTTCAACTGCCAAAACAAGCTCTATACTGTAGTCTAGCCACATTCTGGTTGGTGGTCACCTCTACAGGAAAGGAAAACCCTGGTCCTATCTTGCAGAAATGTCTTAAACTAACATGAAATAACATTGTATTTTTCTCCTCGTGGCTTGCAGGCACTGGGGAAGCGGATGTGGAGGATGCAGAGAAACTCCTTCAGCCATATCTCAAACGGTATCCTAAGGTCAGTGAGAACATTGTAGCATGTACACTGAGTATACAAAACATTAAGAACACCTGCTCTTTCCATGATATAGACTGACCAGGTGAATCCGGGTAAAAGCTATGATCCCTTATTGATGTCACTTGTTAAATCCACTTCAATTAGTGTAGGTGAAGGGGAGGAGGCAGGTTAAAGAAGGATTTTTAAGCCTTGAGACATGGATTGTGCCATTCAGAGGGTGAATGGGCAAGACAAAATATTTAAGTCCCTTTGAATGGGGTATGGTGGTATGTGCCAGGTACACTTTTTGTGTCAGGAACTGCAACACTGCTCGGTTTTTCACGCTCAACAGTTTGTATCAACAATGTTCCTAATGTTTGGTATACTCAGTGTACAGTTAAAATATATTCCAGTTGTATTGATTTTGTGAAACTACTCTGAATTATTTAGTGCATAGGCCTGTACACACACTCTGTCCCATCAAAACAGTTCATAGTGTGTTGTTTTTAGGGGTCTATCTTCTTGTTCTTCGCTGGTCGAATTGAGGTTATCAAAGGAAACCTGGATGCTGTGAGTGGATCAATGATTCTGACTACTACCAAAATGATTTTGTATTTAGACTCCAAATCTGGCCAGCTGTCACGTGTGTGTGTGTGTGTGTGTGTGTGTGTGTGTGTGTGTGTGTGTGTGTGTGTGTGTGTGTGTGTGTGTGTGTGTGTGTAACAGGCTATAGTGCGCTTTGAGGAGTGCTGTGAAGCTCAGCAGCAGTGGAATCAGTTCCATCACATGTGCTACTGGGAACTGATGTGGTGTTTCACATACAAGAGACATTGGAAGATGGCCTACTTCTATGCTGATCTGCTCAGCAAAGAGAATGCATGGTCCAAGGTGGGACATTCTGGAGTAATTGTATTTGTGCATATCAGTTCAATATAGTGCAGTATGAAGGACATCTGTTTCAGTACAGTAATGGTTGCATTATTTCGCTGGTAAATGCGATATAGATTTGTTTGTTTAACAGTTTTTAATGTATTCCGCTTAGCCTTTAGAGGGACAAATCTATGTTGATGCTTACAGAGTTGCGGTAGTAAAACATGCACATTTCCCTCCAGGCAACATATGCGTATATGAAAGGTGCCTACCTCAGCATGCTGACCAGGGAGGAATGCCAACCATTCAGGGAGAGCGAGGTAGCGCTATTCAGGTAGGTCACTGCAACAAAGACAATGCTATTTCTCTGTAAACAAATGAACAACAGACTTTCAGCATGCTTATAGAGAAGGGCGCTCAACAAATGACTGATGATTGGTTGAAAGAAATTGATAATAAGAAGATTGTGGGAGCTGTACTGTTAGATTTCAGTGCAGTCTGATATTATTGACCATAACCTTTTGTTGAAAAAAACGTATGTGTTATGGCTTTTCAATCTCTGCCAAATCGTAGATTCAGAGCTATCTAATATAACTCAAAGGGTTTTCTTTAATGGGAGCTTATCTAATGTCAAATATGTAAAGGGTGGTGTGCTGCAGGTCAGCTTTCTAGGCCCTCTACTCTTCTATTTTTACCAATGTAGAAGGCATTCGGAAAGTATTCGGACCCCTTGACTTTTTCCACATTTTGTTATGTTACAGCCTTATTCTACAATTGATACCCTATGATAACAAAGCAAAAACAGGTTTTAATAAATGTTCACAAAAAAAACAGATACCTTATTTACATAAGTACTCAGACTATGACACTCAAAATTGAGCTCAGGTAAATCCTGTTTCCATTGATTATCCTTGAGATGTTTCTACAACTTCATTGGAGTCCACCTGTAGTAAATTCAATTGATTGGACATGATCTGGAAAGGCACACACCTGTCTATATAAGGTCCCACAGTTGACAGTGCATGTCAGAGCAAAAACCAAGCCTTTGGGTTCGAAGGAATTGTGCGCTGAGCTCCGAGACAGGATTGTGTCGAGGCAAAGAATCAATCAATCAGATTTATTTATAAAGCCCTTCTTACATCAGCTGATGTCACAAAGTACTGTACAGAAACCCTGCCTAAAACCCCCAAACAAGCAATGCAGGTGTAGAAGCGCGGTGGCTAGGAAAAACTCCCTTGAAAGGCCAGAACCTAGGAAGAAACCTAGAGAGGAACCAGGCTATGATGGGTGGCCAGTCCTCTTCTGGCTGTGCCGGGTGGAGATTATAACAGAACATGGCCAAGATGTTCAAGTGTTCACAGATGACTAACAGGGTCAAATAATAATAATCACAGTGGTTGTCAAGGGTGCAACAGGTCAGGTGAGGTGTAAATGTCAGTTGGCTTTTCATAGCCAATCATTCAGAGTATCTCTACCACTCCTGCTGTATCTAGAGAGTTGAAAACAGCATGTCTGGGACAGGTAGCACGTCCGGTGAACAGGTCAGGGTTCTATAGCCGCAGGCAGAACAATTGAAACCGGAGCAGTAGCATGGCCAGGTGGACTGGGGACAGCAAGGAGTCATCAGGCCAGGTAGTCCTGAGGCATGGTCTTAGGCCTAAAGTCCTCCGAGAGAAAGAAAGAGAGAGAAAGAGAGTGAGTGAGAATTAGAGAGAGCATACTTAAATTCACACAGGACACCGGATAAGACAGGAGAAATACTCCAGATATAACAGACTGACCCTAGCCCCCCGACACATAAACTACTGCAGCAGAAATGGGGAAGAGTACCAAAACATTTCTGCAGCATTGAATGTCCCTAAGAACACAGTGGCCTCCATCATTCTGAAATGGAAGAAGTTTGGAACCACCAAGACTCTTCCTGGAGCTGGCCACCCGGCCAAACTGTGCAATCGGGGGAGAGGGGCCTTGGTCAGAGAGGTCACCAAGAATCTGATGGTCACTCTGACAAAGCTCCAGAGTTCCTCTGTGGAGATGGGATAACCTTCCAGAAGGACAACCATCTCTGCAGCACTCCACCAATCAGACCTTTATGGTAGAATGACCAGATGGAAGCCATTCCTCAGTAAAAGGCACATGACAGCCCTCTTGAAGTTTGCCAAAAGACACTGAAAGGACTCACAGACCATGAGAAACCCAGATTATCTGGTCTGATGAAACCAAGATTGAATTCTTTGGCCTGAATGTCAAGCGTCACATCTGGAGGAAACCTGGCACCATCCCTATGATGTATCATGGTGTTGGCAGCATCATGCTCTTGGGGATGTTTTTCAGTGGCAGAGACTGGGAGACTAGTCAGGATCGAGGCAAAGATGAACAGAGCAATGTACAGAGATCCTTCATGAAAACCTGCTCCAGAGCACTCAGTACCTCAGACTGGGTTAAAGATTCACCTTCATACAGGACAATGACCCTAAGTACACAGCCAAGACAGCGCAGGATTGGCTTCGGGACAAGTCTCTGAATGTCGTTGAATGGCGGCCCAGCCAGAGCCCGGACTTGAACCCGATCTAACATCTCTGGAGAGACCTGAAAATACCTGTGCAGCGTTCCTCATCGAACCTGACAGAGCTTGAGAGGATCTGCAGAGAAGAATTGGAGAATCTCTCCAAATACATGTGTGCCAAGTTTGTAGCTTCATAGCCAAGAAGATTTGAGGCTGTAATCGCTGCCACAGGTACTTCAACAAAGTACTGAGTAATGTCAGGTGCGTGAATGAGGACCCAAAAGCGAATTAACAAAACAGAGTTTCTTTAATGACGAAACACACGTAGGCTCAGATGGACAGGCAGATTCCGACAGGACAGGACAAGGTTAGCTGAACAGGCAGATTCCGACAGGACAGGACAAGGTTAGATGAACAGGCAGATTCCGACAGGACAGGACAAGGTTGCAGCAAACACGACGATAGTCTGGTTCAGGCATGAGTAACACAAACGAGAATCCGACAAAGACAGAAGCAGAAAGAGAGAGAGATATAGAGACCTAATCAGAGGGAAAAAGGGAACAGGTGGGAAAAGGGGTGAACGAGGTAGTTAGAGAAGACAAGGGACAGCTGGGGGAAAGAGGGGAAGAAAAGGTAACCTAGTACGACCAGCAGAGGGAGACAGGGTGAAGAGAAAGGACAGAAACAAGACACAACATGACAATACATGACAGTACCCCCCCACTCACCGAGCGCCTCCTGGCGCACTCGAGGAGGAAACCTGGCGGCAACGGAGGAAATCATCGATCAGCGAATGGTCCAGCACGTCCCGAGAGGGAACCCAACTCCTCTCCTCAGGACCGTACCCCTCCCAATCCACTAGGTACTGATGACCACGGCCCCGAGGACGCATGTCCAAAATCTTACGGACCCTGTAGATAGGTGCGCCCTCGACAAGGATGGGGGGGGGGGGGGAAGACGAGCGGGGGCGCGAAGAACGGGCTTAACACAGGAGACATGGAAGACCGGGTGGACGCGACGAAGATATCGCGGAAGAAGAAGTCGCACTGCGACAGGATTAATGACCTGAGAAATACGGAACGGACCAATGAACCGCGGGGTCAACTTGCGAGAAGCCGTCTTAAGGGTAAGGTTCTGAGTGGAGAGCCAAACTCTCTGACCGCGACAATATCTAGGACTCTTAGTTCTACGCTTATTAGCAGCTCTCACAGTCTGCGCCCTATAACGGCAAAGTGCAGACCTGACCCTCTTCCAGGTGCGCTCGCAACGTTGGACAAAAGCCAGAGCGGAGGGGACGCTGGACTCGGCGAACTGAGATGAGAACAACGGAGGCTGGTACCCGAGGCTACTCTGAAAAGGAGATAGCCCGGTCGCAGACGAAGGAAGCGAGTTGTGGGCGTATTCTGCCCAGGGGAGCTGTTCTGACCAAGACGCAGGGTTACGAAAAGAAAGACTGCGTAAGATGCGACCAATAGTCTGATTGGTCCGTTCTGCTTGACCGTTAGACTGGGGGTGAAAGCCGGAAGAGAGACTGACGGAAGCCCCAATCAAACGGCAAAACTCCCTCCAAAATTGAGACGTGAATTGCGGACCTCTGTCCGAAACGACGTCTGACGGAAGGCCATGAATTCTGAAAACATTCTCGATGATGATTTGTGCCGTCTCCTTAGCAGAAGGAAGCTTAGCAAGGGGAATAAAATGAGCCGCCTTAGAGAACCTATCGACAACCGTAAGAATAACAGTCTTCCCCGCTGACGAAGGCAGTCCGGTGACAAAATCTAAGGCGATGTGAGGCCACGGTCGAGAGGGAATGGGAAGCGGCCTGAGACGGCCGGCAGGAGGGGAGTTACCGGACTTAGTCTGCGCGCAGACCGAACAAGCAGCCACGAAACGACGCGTGTCATGCTCCCGGGTGGGCCACCAAAAACGCTGACGAATGGAAGCAAGCGTACCCCGAACGCCAGGGTGGCCGGCTAACTTGGCAGAGTGAGCCCACTGAAGAACGGCCAGACGAGTAGGAACGGGAACGAAAAGAAGGTTCCTAGGACAAGCGCGCGGCGACGGAGTGTGAGTGAGTGCTTGCTTTACCTGCCTCTCAATTCCCCAGACAGTCAACCCGACAACACGCCCCTCAGGGAGAATCCCCTCGGGGTCAGTGGAGGCTACTGAAGAACTGAAGAGACGAGATAAAGCATCAGGCTTGGTGTTCTTAGAGCCCGGACGATAAGAAATCACGAACTCGAAACGAGCGAAAAACAGCGCCCAGCGCGCCTGACGCGCATTAAGTCGTTTGGCAGAACGGATGTACTCAAGGTTCCTATGGTCAGTCCAAACGACAAAAGGAACGGTCGCCCCCTCCAACCACTGTCGCCATTCGCCTAGGGCTAAGCGGATGGCGAGCAGTTCGCGGTTTCCCACATCATAGTTACGTTCCGACGGCGACAGGCGATGAGAAAAATACGCGCAAGGGTGGACCTTGTCGTCAGAGAGGGAGCGCTGAGAAAGAATGGCTCCCACGCCCACCTCTGACGCGTCAACCTCGACAACGAACTGTCTAGAGACGTCAGGTGTAACAAGGATAGGTGCGGATGTAAAACGATTCTTGAGGAGATCAAAAGCTCCCTGGGCGGAAACGGACCACTTAAAGCACGTCTTGACAGAAGTAAGGGCTGTGAGAGGAGCTGCCACCTGACCGAAATTACGGATGAAACGACGATAGAAGTTTGCGAAGCCGAGAAAGCGCTGCAGCTCGACGCGTGACTTAGGGACGGGCCAATCAATGACAGCTTGGACCTTAGCGGGATCCATCTTAATGCCTTCAGCGGAAATAACAGAACCGAGAAATGTGACGGAGGAGGCATGAAAAGTGCACTTCTCAGCCTTCACAAAAAGACAATTCTCTAAAAGGCGCTGGAGGACACGTCGAACGTGCTGAACATGAATCTGGAGTGACGGTGAAAAAATCAGGATATCGTCAAGGTAAACGAAAACAAAGATGTTCAGCATGTCTCTCAGGACATCATTGACTAATGCCTGAAAGACAGCTGGAGCGTTAGCGAGGCCGAAAGGAAGAACCCGGTATTCAAAGTGCCCTAACGGAGTGTTAAACGCCGTCTTCCACTCGTCCCCCTCCCTGATGCGCACGAGATGGTAAGCGTTACGAAGGTCCAACTTAGTGAAAAACCTGGCTCCCTGCAGGATCTCGAAGGCTGAAGACATAAGAGGAAGCGGATAACGATTCTTCACTGTTATGTCATTCAGCCCTCGATAATCTATGCAGGGGCGCAGAGACCCGTCCTTCTTCTTGACAAAAAAAAACCCCGCTCCGGCGGGAGAGGAGGAGGGGACTATGGTACCGGCGTCAAGAGCTACAGACAAATAATCTTCGAGAGCCTTACGTTCGGGAGCCGACAGAGAGTATAGTCTACCCCGGGGGGGAGTGGTTCCCGGAAGGAGATCAATACTACAATCATACGACCGGTGTGGAGGAAGAGAGGTGGCCCTGGACCGACTGAACACCGTGTGCAGATCGTGATATTCCTCCGGCACCCCTGTCAAATCACCAGGCTCCTCCTGTGAAGAAGAGACAGAGGAAACAGGAGGGATAGCAGACATTAAACATTTCACATGACAAGAGACGTTCCAGGAGAGGATAGAATTACTAGACCAATTAATAGAAGGATTATGACAAACTAGCCAGGGATGGCCCAAAACAACAGGTGTAAAAGGTGAACGAAAAATTAAAAAAGAAATGGTTTCGCTATGATTACCAGAGACAGTGAGGGTTAAAGGTAGCGTCTCACGCTGAATCCTGGGGAGAGGACTACCATCCAAAGCGAACAAGGCCGTGGGCTCCCTTAACTGTCTGAGAGGAATGTCATGTTCCCGAGCCCAGGTCTCGTCCATAAAACAGCCCTCCGCCCCAGAGTCTATTAAGGCACTGCAGGAAGCTGACGAACCGGTCCAGCGTAGATGGACCGACAAGGTAGTGCAGGATCTTGAAGGAGAGACAGGAGTAGTAGCGCTCACCAGTAGCCCTCCGCTTACTGATGAGCTCTGGCTTTTACTGGACATGAAGTGACAAAATGACCAGCGGAACCGCAATAGAGACAGAGGCGGTTGGTGATTCTCCGTTCCCTCTCCTTAGTCGAGATGCGGATACCTCCCAGCTGCATAGGCTCAGCACCCGAGCCGGCAGAGGAAGATGGTAGTGATGCGGAGAGGAGTGCAACGGAGAACGTGAGCTCCTTTCCACGAGCTCGGTGACGAAGATCAACCCGTCGCTCTATGCGAATAGCGAGTTCAATCAAGGAATCCACGCTGGAAGGAACCTCCCGGGAGAGAATCTCATCCTTTACCTCTGCGCGGAGACCCTCCAGAAAACGAGCGAGCAAAGCCGGCTCGTTCCAGCCACTGGAGGCAGCAAGAGTGCGAAACTCAATAGAGTAGTCTGTTATGGATCGATTACCTTGACATAGGGAAGACAGGACCCTGGAAGCTTCCTCCCCAAAAACAGAACGATCAAAAACCCGTATCATCTCCTCCTTAAAGTCCTGATACTGGTTAGTACACTCAGCCCTTGCCTCCCAGATTGCCGTGCCCCACTCACGAGCCCGTCCAGTAAGGAGAGATATGACGTAGGCGATACGAGCTGTGCTCCTGGAGTAAGTGTTGGGCTGGAGAGAAAACACAATATCACACTGGGTGAGGAACGAGCGGCATTCAGTGGGCTCCCCAGAGTAACACGGCGGGTTATTGATTCTGGGCTCCGGAGATTCGAAAGCCCTGGAAGTGGCCGGTGGATCGAGGCGGAGATGGTGAACCTGTTCTGTGAGGTTGGAGACTTGGGCGGCCAGGGTCTCAACGGCATGTCGAGCAGCAGACAATTCCTGCTCGTGTCTGCCTAGCATCGCTCCCTGGATCTCGACGGCAGAGTGGAGAGGATCCGAAGTCGCTGGGTCCATTCTTGGTCGGATTCTTCTGTCAGGTGCGTGAATGAGGACCCAAAAGCGAATTAACAAAACAGAGTTTCTTTAATGACGAAACACACGTAGGCTCAGATGGACAGGCAGATTCCGACAGGACAGGACAAGGTTAGCTGAACAGGCAGATTCCGACAGGACAGGACAAGGTTAGATGAACAGGCAGATTCCGACAGGACAGGACAAGGTTGCAGCAAACACGACGATAGTCTGGTTCAGGCATGAGTAACACAAACGAGAATCCGACAAAGACAGAAGCAGAAAGAGAGAGAGATATAGAGACCTAATCAGAGGGAAAAAGGGAACAGGTGGGAAAAGGGGTGAACGAGGTAGTTAGAGAAGACAAGGGACAGCTGGGGGAAAGAGGGGAAGAAAAGGTAACCTAGTACGACCAGCAGAGGGAGACAGGGTGAAGAGAAAGGACAGAAACAAGACACAACATGACAATACATGACAAGTAAAGGGTCTGAATGTAAATGTGATATTTCAGGGGGGTTTTGGTAGGTTGTTTTGCAAAGAAATCAACTTGTTTTTGCTTTGTCATTATGGGATAGTATGTGTGAATTTATGATGGAAAAAAACTATTTGTCGTTTCTTTGGCATCATTAAATTGAAGACTGTTATTTTATCAAATCAATTCTCTGTTATTATTATTACGTGATTAAACTAATCATGTAAATGTAATTAACTAGGAAGTTGGGGCACCAAGGAAAATCTTCAGATTACAAAGTTATAATTTTCCTAATATAACTCTTAATTAGTCTTCTAATTAATGAATTATTCTTTACCTCACGTTAGTCTCATTCCAAACGTCGTAAATTGTTGGTTATGTTGGTTATATGAATCATCCAAACATCAATTGTCTTAATCATTTATTTACTAACTAACTAAATAATCACAGACATGCATAAACAAACAAACAGTAGATATGGTTACAAGGAAATGATAGGGGAGGTTCCCTAGTGGGCTAAGCCGATATGACGGCTTGGTGGACAAAGGGAAGTGGGTGTGGACTGAAAAGGGCGCGAAAGACAAAAGAGTCACTACACAGTTGATAATTATATGAATTGAAATGCTAATCTTTTGCACCTTTGAAGGCTCACTCATTCAGGAATAATTGAAATCAATATATATATTTACACTCAGTGTGTCGTCGTGATCTCTGTTGGAAAGTTAATCTGCTCGTCTCTCCATCTGCTTCCAAGAAGTATTTAAAAAATATATATTTTACCCCTTTTTTCTCCCCAATTTCGTGGTATCCAATTGGTAGTAGTTACAGTCTTGTCTCATCGCTGCAACTCCCGTACGGACTGTTTGTGCTGACGGGGGCGGGCCAATGACTTAAACTTTGACGGAAATACAATTCTCTCACATTAACGGTTCAACATCACATTACATAATTTCACAAATAGTTTAATCTTTACTCATTTATTTTATACAACAATTAGATGCACACCTCATAACGGAGGCTCCTGTATAAACAGAGTTATGGTCATGTGGCTGTATTGTCTTTCATGAGGTCACAACATGAAACAAAACGGACCGGGTCGTAGCTGGCTACTCCACCGACCATTTACACATTCTCCAAAACATGGATATTGTTCAGTTCTGAAGTTCTGTGATGTAGAAGAAGTTCCTTTGTTCTACTGTGAAACCCTCTCTCTATACTGCCTGGCCATGAGGAGAGAGTCTCCTCCAGGAATTTACAACCTAAGATAACAGAACCTGGGTGTAGGAGGGAGAGTGAGAGAGAGAGGGGGGGTGGTACTCGCTATACCCAAAGAGGGCCACGCCATGACAAATTTAATCAATTTTTACATTTATTTTATTGATTTAATTCACCTTTATTTAACCAGGTAGGCTAGTTGAGAACAAGTTCTCATTTACAACTGCGACCTGGTCAAGATAAAGCAAAGCAGTTCGACACATACAACAACACAGAGTTACACACGGAATAAACAAGCATAGAGTCAATAATACAGTAGAAAAAGTCTATATACAGTGTGTGCAAATGAGGTAAGATAATAAAGGCAATAAATAGGCCATGTTGGCAAAGTAATTACAATATACCAATTAAACACTGGAGTGATAGATGAATAAGGATGTAACATAAAACAAAATGTGGAAAAAGTCAAGGGTTCTGAATACTTTCCGACACAGCACTGACACACTCACTTACCCCACCAGACATGCCACTAGAGGTCTTTTCACAGTCCCTAGGTCCAGAGCAAATTCAAGGAAACGTACAGTGTTATACAGAGCCATGAGTGCATGGAACTCCCTTCCATCTTATATAGCGTAAGTGAACAGCAAAAAAATAAAAATAAAAATAAATAAATAAAGCAACACCTCATGGCACAACACCTCTCACCCATGTGACCTACTTGTTGTGTGTATGTACTGACATGTATGTGTAACTGATAGATGCGCACACACACACACACTACATGTTAATGTTTTTAAATGTATGTAAATTGTAAAAAAAAAAAAAAAATGTCTGTAATGTCTTCTTCGTTATGTGTCGGACCCCAGTAAGACTAGCTGTCGCCATTGGCGCCGGTTAATGGGGATCCTAATAAATAAAAACAAAAAGAAGTCATTCTAACCAAATGAATCTATATCTTATATTTATCTATTGTCTATCCATTCCAGGCAGGTACATGGGCTTAAGCAGAAAATTGCTGGAAAGTCTTTGCCAACTGAGAAGTTTGCCATCCGAAAAGCCCGTCGCTACCTGACTGAGAACCCAGTTACACTACCTGCACCTCCTCTGGTCAGTACAAGTCTCCGAAACCCGACCCTAGGTGACTTTTTTGGCATTGAAGAATTGAGTCGCTGCCTACGTCACTACCTTATTCGCTTAAATAAAATTGAAAATGTAGCTAGCAAGGTTATTTTTAATGAGTGAATTTCGCAAGTGGGAAGTGCATCGACTACCTTCACTAAAACCACTGGAACGGTTTTGCCTGCAAACTTTGGTTTAAAATCGTAATGTTCTGGCATGTCTGCCTTGTGATTTGTTGAGAGAGTTGTCTGTCTGAAGAGGACCCACCACAGAACAAATTTCTTTCCATTATCGAAGTTGCCAAAAGAGTCCGTCATTGCCTCCCGGGTGGCGCAGTGGTCTTGGGCTGTGCCACCAGAGACTCTGGGTTCGCACCCAGGCTCTGTAGCAGCCGGGCACGACCGGGAGGTCCATGGGGCGACGCACAATTGGCCTAGCGTCGTCCGGGTTAGGGAGGGTTTGGCCGGTAGGGATTTCCTTGTCTCATCGCGCACTAGCGACTCATGTGGCAGGCCGGGCACAGTGCGCGCTAACCAGGTCGCCAGGTGCATGGTGTTTTCTCCGACACATTGGTGCGGCTGGCTTCCTGGTTGGATGCGCGCTGTGTTAAGAAGCAGTGCGGCTTGGTTGGGTTGTGTTTCGGAGGACTAATGGCTTTCGACCTTAGTGTCTCCCAAGCCCATACAGGTGTTGTAGCGATGAGACAAAATAGTAACTACTAACAATTGGATACCACGAAATTGGGGAGAAAAGGGGGTCAAATAAAAATTAAAAATAAAAAAAATAAGTCTGTCATTGAAACCAGACCCTAGTTACTATTGGCTAGGGTCTTGTTTTCAAGACTAGGTCAGTACTGCGTGATCTGACCGCATGTTCACTATTACAGTGTAACTGTGACACCCTGTGGCCTTGTCTGTCCTCTGCAGGAGATGATGTATATCTGGAACGGCTACACAGTCATCGGGAAACACAAAGACCTGACAGAGGGCATGCTGAAAACACTGGACGAGGCACAGGCGAAACTCGAAAGTAGCCCAAGTAAGTAACACAAACTCATGTCCCCCTTAGAGACTTGATATTGCCTCTACACAGTCTATTGTGAGAGAGTGATGGGCCTGAGTGTCGTATGTTGTGTTCCTCAGGGACCGAGTTCTCCATAGACGACCAGTGTTTGCTGAGCCTGCTTAGAGGTCTCTGTCTGAAGCACCTGGGACACCAGGAGGAGGCTGAGCACTACTTCACCCTTGTCCTCTGCAAGTGAGCTCAAAACACACTAATATTGAGCACATACTCAAATTTTCACAACATGACAGTAGAAGAGACCTACTCGTTTACAATTCCTTACAAGTTTAGCAAATACTTCCTTTCTTGTTTAAATCCTGATCTCTGCTGTATTTTTACTCTTGTCAGTGAAACACAGATCAAGTTTGATCACTACTTGGTTCCCAATGCACTGCTGGAGCACGGGCTGCTATGTCTGGAACAAGGGAGGAAGGAGGAGGGAATCAAACTACTGGAGACAGCCAAGTGAGTGTCTTGGTTCTTACACAACATTATTATCTCTACCCATCCCATTACAGTAGTTCATTGGAATTCTTAAACATGACTTGTTTACAATAATTATATTAGAACAGATAGTTAAATCATCTGGTCAAGCTGTTTCATTGATCTGCTCTTTCCCCAATATTTAAAGGCAAAGTTACAAAAACTACTCCATGGAATCGCGGACACATTTCAGAATCCAGGCTGCTTTGCACAAGGCCAAGGCCACAGGCGAGAATGGAATTCACACCATGCCCTCCAGCCCGTAGCTGGAGGGCATGGCAGGCCCAAAGTCCAGCCATCCCAAAGTGCACAGCCCAATGCAGCAGGGATGAGGCAGAGTACCAAACCACCCACTACCAGCAACAAGTGCTTGACTTGCCAGCCATCAAGCTTTCAAAAAGACACACAACACTACACTATTACACTAAACAGTCAAAAGCATACAGACACTAGTATTTACTCAGACAAAGAAAATCTACGCAATATATAGAAAATACCTCACTAATAGATGGAAATTTACAGGGTCTCATCCGTCATTGCAAAAACCTATTCGTTACCAATGCCTGAATATTCTCCCTCTAGTATAAATACATACATTCACTGACAAACATGTATTTTCACACCTGTCACAAGGGTTTTTGCAACATACAGTATTCGAGTGGTTAACGGTATTCTCCTTCCTGGGTTTTACCCTCTGCTCGGAGCTAATGACTAAAATCACTGTGTCCAATCTTGGACAAGGTCTGTCTTGGGTTGACAATGTTCTATGGCAGATAACATCCTCCCCTAATGCTTTTATCTCTGTGATTATTCTACTGGATTTATTCTTATTTCTTCATTTTCACCCTCCTTTCCCCACTCTGAACAGCTCAATGGAAGTTTTGGCACATTGGATCAACTGAAACACTTTCTGTGAAGGCATGCGTGACCAGTCCAACTGAATTTTTGCGAAAATAGTGCCCACTGACTGCACAAAGTTAAGTCATCCAACCGTGCAAACTCACATTGCAGGAATACACGTGTGATGGTTAAGGGGTTATTTTGTCTGTATTTATTTATTAACTGTAATGGCGCCTTTTACTAAATTGTCTCGTTTTAAGTGGACAGATGAATGTGTCTTTTAGAAAGGCAGACTCCTTCCTTGTTATCTTAATGTGGACACAATCCAGCAGTACTTGAGCTCAAACAAACAGTTCCATCTGTAGTAAGTGAAGCATTGACAACCTCTAGAGCCTTCCATATATATACATATACACCTCCAACATCAACCTATACAAGAATGACTTATAGGAAACGATTATATATTAAATAGTTCCTTTCCTGTGTAATAAATGAGCTAATAGACTGTGTATGACCAATGTTATTTGTAATTCGATTTTTTTTCTCCTTTTTCATGTTCTATGATTATTGAAACTTTATGTGCAACAAGATGAGTGTCCAACCCCAAGCACTAGAATGGTGTCTCAAGTTTAAATGTAATCAGAACTGATTTATTCATACTTAGAATATGGTTTTGCGTGAAAGCAATTGACCAGTCATTCATTTAGACTTTTCTAACGGGCAGAGGAAATGTAGACATTGATTTATTTATAGATTTATAGATTTAAATATAGAGATGATTGTAGTTTGGGATGTTCAAATTATTATGTTAGACATTACTTGTTTTGTTCCATGGTTTTCTTTGAATTAACTGATATTAGTACAAACAATCTTATTAGCACTGTGATGTTGAGGTCAGCATATTATATGGGAACTGGCTACTAAACAGATTGACATTCCTGGGCCTGTACATACTGAATGTTTGTTTATTAATTTAAGATTAAATGATATGTAACTGAAATTGAGTCTGGTTATTTTTTTTACTCTTGTATGAGCCATTTGCTTTTGGATGAACTGCACTCTGAACACCAAGCTACTGTCTGGTTTTCAAATTGGTATTGTTTGTGTACTTATTTCATATAACAGTATAAAGTGACTAGGAACAGTCAAAACTGCCATATTAGGCAGCCAGGAACCAACTACGACGTGCTGTAAGGTACATTAAACTAAATTGTATCCCCTCCTTCAATAAAACACAGAAATTACAAATATATTGCACATTTAACATAATAGGTATAGGCATTTTATACCACAGTAACTGCTACTGAAAGAACGTTTCCTTGTGATTACGCACTACTACTAGTGTACATGCAGACGCAGTTATGTAGAAAACTGCCAACGAACAACTATCTATATCTGTACTTAGCTACATACTTGCTGGTTACATTGTAATTCATGTTAAATATTACCAAATATAATGATGTATCATGTTTTTAACAACGGTCTGATTGGTGAGATGGTGGAGAGCTTCCTTAATACAAATGGCAGTTGATTGGTCCGTGCATCAAGGGGCGGTGTTTCATGTTGCTAAGTTCGTTACCTTCCCCGCGTTTGACGGGGCTGGAAAGTCCCTTTCAAATGGTCTTCAGTCTGAAGATGAGAATCCGTTTTTAGAGCATTAATAACTATTAGGTGTTTAGCATTATTACGTTCAACCTGCACACAGGCGTTGTGAGAGTTCTAGCTAGCAAACAACCGCTAAATCACTTCAGTTTGAGGGTGTACATTGGCTAGGTGGCCAGCCAGGCTCTTTGTGTAGGGATGTTTTGTTTTTGTTGATCACAGCTCTCGTAGCTTGTTAGATCATTTGCAATGTGTTGAAGCCCATAATATTGATAGCATACGGTGCTATTTTTTACTGAAAGGTTAGAAAAAGTAGCCTGTGGACGTTGCAAAGCGACAAATATATAAGGAGTTTGACGTCGAGGAGATGGGGAATTGTCTAAAATCTCCAACCTCGGATGATATTTCCTTGCTTCATGAATCACAATCGGATAGAGCTAGTTATGGTGATGGGGCAGATCCAGATCAGGAACCACCGCCACCATACCAGGTAGGTTATTAGCTAATAGCTACTGGTTAGCTTGCTGGCCAGCTATACAGTATTTAAATAAATTCAAGGTTTGACATGCGAAGGAACTTTACAATTTGGTGCTGCCTTTATGTGGCGCTGGCAGCTGGCTAACCGAAGTAAAAAAAAAAAAACACTGCACTCTAGCTTGCCAGCCAGTTATGATTTTCAGATGTTCATGTAAACAGTAATAACCAGCTGACTCTGGGAGATATGGCAGGTATACATACACACACAGCCTTACATTGTTTATCAATGCTGCACACAACCATCAACTAGCTGTCCTTTTACATTATCATCTTGTTCTATTTCTACAAGGATTTAGGGGTGTAATGACAAGTTTACTATTGCTGCAGTCTTTAGTTTTATCAGACCATCATGTCTTCCTTCATTACATATCATCATCACAGAACACTGACCCAAGGGACTCATGAGATGCAAATTATCTAGCAATGCATTTTATGAGAACAGACATGTAGTCACTCCAGCAAAAAGAGCCTGGAGATGCTCATCATACTCCTGGAATGAAGTGTATGGTCTGAAGTGTTGAGGGAGAGACGAGGCAAAAGCTGGCTGTTTTTTTAAGCTCAAGCTAGAATCCAAAAATATACTTGAAATAGGCCTAGACCAAAGACTACAGAAGCACCCACCTTTGCTTTTAGCTCAACAAAGAAAGATGATAACTTCAAAAGTAGAATGATCTTCAGAACCTGTAAGCTCCCTGATACAGGCAATGGCAAAAGCCTACATTGGAGAACACAGATTGAACTCTTATGCTGATGAGAAAACAGCAGTCTTTGTGCTCCCTAATTTTTTGGGGACCAGGTTGTTGCAGGTCATTGTCATTATAATAATCCAAATATGGATTCCTTTTCTGTAAGTCGGTCATGTTACGAAAGACTTTAGCCAGGAAGGAAAGAGTGTCACCAGGTTAATTCCCTATCTCAAATGTGAAGATAAGCATGTTATACACAGATCTTGATAGCTGGAGTCCCCCTGCCGGAACCCTTCCAATAAAGGTATTCAATGGCCATGGCTGACACGGGTGTCAGCTTCCATAACTCCCAGAGCTTTGGCCGAGGAGGTAGTCTTTCACCATAGTCTCCGGGTCTCATGTGACACCAGAATTATCCATTCATTAGTTTGAGCCTACTTACCAGAGTAGTACAAGACTGTAAGACGTGTTCAAGAGAACATGAAGTCTGATCATACACATAGCTTGCAAGATGACTTATACCTAACTAATTTCAAAAAGTAATTTTTTCCTTAAATCTGTTTAGATTTTCTACTAATCTACATTTAGAATATGTCTTTGTTCTTAAAAAAAATGACATTACAAACAATTTACCAACCGGTAGAACTGAAGTTGACTGCATATGTCAACATTATAAGGGAGTACAGAACAGAATAAGTCATTTTTATTTTACCAATATGCAAAGACCTATAATACCCATGAGGCCATTTAAAAGCCAAGGGAAAACAGCCTCTCTTAAGTGGCATCTGTCCAGATTATACCCCATAATACAAAGAAAACAAACAAAAACATTTTACTATAATTTGTACAGAAATGCAGATTCACACACCCCGGATACTGTGTTTTTCTGTTGAAAACCACTCGTCTCTCATTTTCTCAGAATTTCAGTGTTTACTTGAGTCCCTTGGGTCCAGGATCAGGAATTAATAAGAAGGGCTGGAATTCAACAGTCTGGAGCTGATTTTCCAGTAACAGACTGGATGGCAGGACGCATTGTGCAATATCCTGGTTAAACAGCTGAGGCTCTTGTTGGATTTTTCAACACTAACTGTCTTGTTTGAACCATAGCTTGAGCAAAGGAAGGCCAGATATCTACTTTAGGACCCACATAATTTCCAATTTAGACACTTGCCTTGGGCACTCGCCAAGCATTTTTGATTGTACTTTTTTCTTTTAAACAGAGACCTGCCAATGCATGGTATGTTTGGAGAGCCTTGGAGCTGCACTTCTCTTGCCCATTTTCATTAAACAGCTGCACAGTTGCACTAAGTTTTGATTGAAAAGGTCTATAATCATCAAACCTTCAGAGTAGAAAACTGGTAACATTTACAAATTAACCTAGGCTATGGTTAGACAAAAATGTAGCATATAATAATAAGCAAGTAATGTAAGAAATCACTTGATATTAGACTAGGATTTTTTGTTGTTGTTGTTGTTGTTGTGGGAGTAAATACCATTTGATTCCTTTACAGTTCTCAGCCCAGCAATGGGGCTGTAAACACCAATAATGTTGATTTTCTTTTTTTTTCTGGTAAATAATTTCTTAATAAACAAGACTGACACCTCCTCCTTGATTACCAGCTCAAAGGAGATGTTTATTGGGGGATTGTGTTACTGTCATCACCCTCCACTGCGTGGTGATCTGAGGAAGAAGGCTCCCCTATTATTTACTGTGTTACTCTGCAGTCTGTTGTGAGAGGAAGGGGTGTACAGAGCTAGTGGTGATTTGGATAGCAGCTGGCGAGAGTGCTGACTGACTGGGCCAGAGGAGATAACTGCCCGTCTGTGTGAGTGAAGGGGGCAGGGTGTGCTATATATATATGTATATTTAATTTTTATTTATTTAACCTTTATTTAACTAGGCAAGCCAGTTAAGAACAAATTCTTATTTATAATGACGGTGTACCAAAAGGCAAAAGGCCTCCTCTGGGGACGGGAGCCTGGGATTTAAATAATAAATAAATACAATATAAATATAGGACAAAACACACATCACAACAAGAGAGACACAACACTACATAAAGAGAGACCTAAGACAACAACATAACAGCAAAACATGACAACACAGCATGGTAGCAACACAACATGACAACAACATGGTAGCAACACAACATAACAACAACATGGTAGCAACACAACATTGGGCAAAGTCAACAGCACAAAGGTCAAGAAGGTAAAGACAACAATACATCATACAAAGCAGCCACAACTGTCAGTAAGAGTGTCCATGGTTGAGTGTTTGAATGAAGAGATTGAGATAAAACTGTCCAGTTTGAGTGTTTGTTGCAGCTCGTTCCAGTCGCTAGCTGCAGCGAACTGAAAAGAGGAGCGACCCAGGGATGTGTGTGCTTTGGAGACCTTTAACAGAATGTGACTGGCAGAATGGGTGTTGTATGTGGAGAATGAGGGCTGCAGTAGATATCTCAGATAGAGGGGAGTGAGGCCTAAGAGGATTTTATAAATGAGCATCAACCAGTGGGTCTTGCAACGAGTATACAGAGATGAACAGTTTACAGAAGAGTATAGAGTGCAGTGATGTGTCCTATAAGGAGCATTGGTGACAAATCTGATGGCCGAGTGGTAAAGAATATCTAGGTCCCATCACTGTAGCTACTGTCATCAAGTTTCCTGACATGACTAATCCGAGGTCTATTTACCTCCTCACCCAATGACAGAGCAGAGGCCCTCTTTTATTGATCATATTCAGTCTAGCACAAAGGCCATTATCCTATTTTATTGATTATATTCAGTCCAGCACATTGGCAATTATCCTGTTGTCAGTGTGTTTTATGGTTTGACCTCATTGGATTGGAAACCTTGCAGACATTGAAAAGGCTGCCTTCCTGTCACAGCCAGGGCTGGAGGGGAGAGCATGATCTAAGACTTACCAGCAGCGTGTGCTGCCCTGGACTGAGAACTAACACTAAATCTCCCTTCAGAGGTGTCATGAGGCCTGGAGGAAAGAATTGGAGGCAAAAGGAGGAGAGAACCTGTATCACAGTCACTGCTCTGGTGAATGGAAGTCTGGTCAACGTTTTGCTTTGAGCCAGCAAGCTCAGTTCGGGCTGTGAAGAGGGAAAGATTTTGCTTTGGAGGGGCGGTCTAATGAGCTGTCAGACCTACTGCTGGCGGGAGAGAAAGGTGAGCTAGTGAAGGCAGAGGGCAAGAAAGCAATGAAAACAAAGCTTCGATTGGAATAGATGCTGACTTCACAATGTTTAAGACACTCACATTCACACCGCTGTACCAATAGTGAAAGGAAAATATGGGGATCATTTAAAATAATAATTCCTCACCAGTGAATTCCTGAGATGTGACCGACCGTTTTTGTGTGGAGCTGCTATGGTACCTGGTTCACCTGCAGATCCTTGGTCTCCCACTCCCACAGTGAACCAGCTGTCTAGCCTCACTTGCCTGGCTGTGCTTCCATAGAAATGCTTGAGGATAGGAGATGCAAAAAGAGATCAGTATTACTGTACTCTTGGTTCCCTGTTGTACTGCACCGTCTTGCACAGTGTGTCCTGTCTAACATTGTTGATTTGCAATAAAGTATCGTATTGTGTATAATGATAAATGTTTATCCCAGGCTCTGGCAACTGGGACTAGTTTTCTTCTAGTGGAAATCACATTTTATGGTATGCTTCAAGAGAAACGACCCTCCTCAAATGATCCAGTACAAAGACAAAATATACTTATTTTTATTTTATTTCACCTTTATTTAACCAGGTAGGCTAGTTGAGAACAAGTTCTCATTTGCAACTGCGACCTGGCCAAGATAAAGCGTACCAATTCGACACATACAACAACACAGAGTTACACATGGAATAAACAAAACATACAGTCAATAATACAGTAGAACAAAATAAAAATAAAATTCTATATACAGTGAGTGCAAATGAGGTAAGTTAAGGAAATAAATAGGCCATGGTGGCGAAGTAATTACAATATAGCAATTAAACACTGGAATGGTAGATTGGCAGAAGATGAATGTGCAGGTAGAGATACTGGGGTGCAAAGGAGCAAAATAAATAAATAAATACCAGTATGGGGATGAGGTAGGTAGATAGATGGGCTGTTTACAGATAGGCTAAGTACAGGTGCAGTGATCTGTAAAATGCTCTGACAGCTGGTGCTTAAAGCTAGTGAGGGAGATGTGAGTCTCCAGCTTCAGAGATTTTTGCAATTGGTTCCAGTCATGGGCAGCAGAGAACTGGAAGGAAAGACAACCAAAGGAGGAATTGGCTTTGGGGGTGACCAGTGAGATATACCTGCTGGAGCGCGTGCTACGAGTGGGTGCTGCTATGGTGACCAGTGAGCTGAGATAAGGCGGGGCTTTACCTAGCAGAGACTTGTAGATAACCTGTAGCCAGTGGGTTTGGCGACGAGTATGAAGCGAGGGCCAACCAACGAGAGCGTACAGGTCGCAATGGTGGGTAGTGTATGGGGCTTTGGTGACAAGACGGATGGCACTGTGATAGACTGCATCCAGTTTGTTGAGTAGAGTGTTGGAGGCTATTTTATAGATGACATCACCGAAGTCGAGGATCGGTAGGATGGTCAGTTTTACGAGGGTATGTTTGGCAGCATGGGTGAAGGATGCTTTGTTGCGATATAAGAAGCCGATTCTAGATTTAATTTTGGATTGGAGATGCCTAATGTGAGTCTGGAAGGAGAGTTTACAGTCTAACCAGACACCCAGGTATTTGTAGTTGTCCACGTATTCTAAGTCAGAGCTGTCCAGAGTAGTGATGCTGGACAGGCGAGCAGGTGTGGGCAGCGATCGATTGAAAAGCATACATTTAGTTTTACTTGCGTTTAAGAGCAGTTGGAGGCCACGGAAGGAGAGTTGTATGGCATTGAAGCTCGTCTGGAGGTTAGTTAAAACAGTGTCCAAGGAGGGGCCAGAAGTATACAGAATGGTGTCGTCTGCATAGAGGTGGATCAGAGAATCACCAGCAGCAAGAGCAAAATCATTGATGTATACAGAAAAGAGAGTCGGCCCGAGAATTGAACCCTGTGGCACACCCATAGAGACTGTCAGAGGTCCAGACAACAGGCCCTCCGATTTGACGCACTGAACTCTATCAGAGAAGTAGTTGGTAAACCAGGCGAGGCAATCATTTGAGAAACCAAGGCTGTCGAGTCTGCCAATAAGAATGTTGTGATTGACAGAGTCGAAAGCCTTGGCCAGGTCGATGAATACGGCTGCACAGTAATGTCTCTTATCGATGGCGGTTATGATGTTGTTTAGAACCTTGAGCGTGGCTGAGGTGCACCCATGACCAGCTCTGGAACCAGATTGCATAGTGGAGAAGGTATGGTGGGTTTCGAAATGGTCAGTAATCTGTTTGTAAACTTGGCTTTCGAAGACCTTAGAAAGAATAGGTAGGATAGATATAGATCTGTAGCAGTTTGGGTCTAGAGTGTCACCCCCTTTGAAGAGGGGGATGACCGCGGCAGCTTTCCAATCTTTGGGAATCTCAGATGATACGAAAGAGAGGTTGAACAGGCTAGTAATAGGGGTTATAGGTTATCATGCCTGTATTGTACATTCTTCAAGTATGAACACAATGAAGGACATGTTCCTTCGAAAAGACGTAAGACTGACTGTAATCTGGAGGCATTACAACATTGTGGCGTTCCCAAATTATATATTTAAATGTTACGTCAGAACTAACTGACAAAGGACAAACAAACAGGCCTTTGTCAGCCAGGCCAGCCTTGGCCAACATGGGGCCAGTCGGTCAGCCAGTAGAGTGTGTTTACTGTTCCTGTTTGAGAGATCCCCAGGTCTCCTTACTGTACTGCTGTATGTATAACAACTCTGCACTGATTCAGCCTGTTACTACTCTGACTGTCTCAGGCTCTGATTGGCTGTTAGATATACACTTGTTTGTTTAACCTTCCCCATTGAGATAACCAACTGTTTCCCCCTTCATACCTCTAGCTCCCGTAAGTGCTAGTGACTGAGGCGACATGTTGGGGGGCTTGAGTGGGGGGCCTATGTAAACAAATGTTTCAGTGGCAATATTTGTTCATATTCGGTTTATGATGTGGCGTTTAGCTGTACTGATAGAATAATGGGTAATGTCTACCTTAAAAAGCACAAGAAAGAGGACCCACCATCTCAGATTGTTCTGAAATTGTTCATGTAGTTAGAAACAGGTTAGATTAGCATTCCTGCAACATTATTTTGTTGAAATATCATTTGAACTCTGAGAAATTAAGCTAATTGATTGCAAATTGGGTATTTTAAAATTATAGGATTCATATAATATTCAATAAATATAGTACATGACATCCAATTTGGACCCAGAAAATTTTGAATAATAACAAAGACGCCAATCCCAAATCGACAACGATTGTACAGTTTCTGTTTCAGTGTGTATGACAAGTAGTATGGAGCTGCGGCTCAGAGTATTATTTCTTCATCCTATGAAACGTATTCTCAGTGAATTTGGTGATTGGATTTTTTCCCCCTGTTCAGCGAAATTAGTTGTTGAAGATTTATGTCCCATCCTACATCCTGATATTACCAGGTTCTGACCACTAGATGCTGTTTCTGCTATTAGATTATTTTATTTTAAGTCTCGCCCCCACCCAATGTGATATTTTTCATCCAAATTACAAAATGACATTGGTTTCCTTACCCTGTAAGCAATCTATGGATAAAAAAAATCAAGACAGCTGTGATTGAACAAGGAGTTTCGGTACAATTTTTAAAATGCTGACAGATCATTTGTTCGTTCGACATGGTGGGATCTTTTTGTGTCGGTAAAATTAATTATGCGAGAAATAGCAGTGGAAAAGCCTTTATGCGCATATATTGATATAATATCCATCATATCAAAGTCAATTTGGAGTCACATGATATTGTGTGAGGTCCTCCCTCTGCGAATCGGGAAACCATACAGTTTATTAGGCTACAGAGAAAATACAGTGCCTTGCAAAAGTATTCATCCCTCTTGGCATTTTTCCTATTTTTTTTGCATTACAACCTGTAATTTTAAATTTATTTGTATTTTTATTTCATGTAATGGACATACACAAAATAGTCCAAATTGGTGAAGTGAAATTAAAAAAATTACTTGTTTAAAAAAATTATACAAAACCCCCCAGAAAATGGTTGCATACATATGTATTCACCCCCTTTGCTAGGAAGCCCCTAAAAAAGATCTGGTGCAACCAATTACCTTCAGAAGTCACATAATTTATTAGATTGCACACAGGTGGACTTTATTTAAGTTCACATGATCTCAGTATATATATACACCTGTTCTGAAAGGCCCCAGAGTCTGCAACACCACTAAGCAAGGGGCACCACCAAGCAAGCGACACCATGAAGACCAAGAAGCAAGGAGGGCATTAATCAGAGCGGCAACAAAGAGACCAAAGATAACCCTGAAGGAGCTGCAAAGCTCCACAGCGGAGATTGGAGTAGCTGTTCATTGGACCACTTTAAGCTGTACACTCCACAGAGCTGGGCTTTACGTAAGAGTGTCCAGAAAAAAAGCCATTGCTTAAAGAAAAAAATAAGCAAACACGTTTGGTGTTCGCCAAACGTCATGTGGGAGACACCCCAAACATATTGTAGAAGGTACTCTGGTCAGATGAGACTAAAATTGAGCTTTCTGGCCATCAAGGAAAACGCTATGTCTGGAGCAAACCCAACACCTTTCATCACCCCGAGAACACTATCCCCACAGCATGGTGGTGGCAGCATCATGCTGTGGGGATGTTTTTCATCGGCAGGGACTGGGAACCTGGTCAGAATTGAAGGACTGATGGATGGCGTTAAATACAGAGAAATTCTAGAGGGAAACCTGTTTCAGTCTTCCAGAGATTTGAGACTGGGATGGAGGTTCACCTTCCAGCAGGACAATGACCCTAAGCATACTACTAAAGCAACACCCGAGTGGTTTAAGGGGAAACACTTAAATGTCTTGGAATGGCCTAGCCCAGTCAAAGCCCAGACCTCAATCCAATTGAGAATATGTGGTATGACTTAAAGATTGCTGTACACCAGGAGAACCCATCCAACTTGAAGGAGCTGGAGTAGTTTTGCCTTGAAGAATGGGCAAAAATCCCAGTGGCTAGATGTGCCAAGCTTATAGAGACATACCCCAAGAGACTTGCAGCTGGAATTGCCGCAAAAGGTGGCTCTACAAAGTATTGACTTTGGCGAGGTGAATAAATATGCACGCTCAAGTTTTCTGTTATATTGACTTATTTATAAAAAATATTTTGCATCTTTAAAGTGGTAGGCATTGTTGTGTAAATCAAATGATACAAACCCCCCCAAAAATATTTTTTAATTCCAGGTTGTAAGGCAACAAAATAGGAAAAATGCCAAGGGGGGTGAATACTTTCGTAAGCCACTGTAACTTATGATGGGTGGTGAAAGTCCACAGTGATCTTGATGCTCCTTTCCAATAAATATCTAGGGTCTTATTCTAGTGACATGATTGATGCTTGACTGCATTTTGACAAGTAAAAATGTTTTGGCTCTTATCCATAATAATCTCATCATGTAGACTAGCCTACCCGAACTGTATCTGCGAGCTGTTTGCTAGACCACTCGTGGCAAGACCAGTAAGCACATTTGCTATTTAACGGCAGATAGAGTTGAAAATGCGATGGAAACACATTGAACTTTAGATTTTTATTCCGTACATAAAAACTTAAGCCAAAAGAAAAGTGCATTTTGTTTGCACTACGTCATCACAGTGATTTTTATCCACAACAAGTCCATTTGGTGGAAACACTCCACTGGTGGGAAAATGTGCATATTTTCTTCGTGTTTTTTTAATTTATTAAAAAATATATATATTTTCATTGAAATATGTTGCCAATTGGATGGATACCTAACTAGTGTTAGAATGTTTTGGGATCCAACTCAGATGTTATATGCTGTATGAATACAATCTTACATTTGGTGCAATCAATTAGCTTAATTTCTCAGTTCAAATTACATTTCAACAAAATAATGTTGCAGGAATGCTTATCTGTTTTTAACTACAGAAAGGATTTCAGAACAATCTGAGATGGTGGATGTCATGGCTTGCTGAAATGACATGGAACAACCCTAATGTGATATGACTAATCTGACAGTTACAGGCTTTCCTGTGAGAAAATGTAAGACAACATCCATTGATGTTCAGGTTTTTCTCCCCTGTTGTGTCGTTATACACTACAAGGGTGTACACTATAGTGTTTGCAGGTTAAACGAATGACTTGGTTGCTCTGAGGAGCGCCAGACTGACGGCTAAGATTTCACAGCGAGGGCTACAGTTTCTTCTGTTGTTTTCAGAGGGAATAATGCAAAGTCATGCTGCCTATTGTATAAGGCCTTGTTTTGTTTATTCCTCAGGAAACCGCTGAAGATTTTAGTTGTGAAAGCAGCATCTAACTCTTTGCATCACTGATGACATTGCTGTTTGAAAACAGGCTGAAGAGAAATCTGTGTCATCAGACATTCTCTTTCACTGCTTCCCATATCAACCGAGACTTGGACGTGCCTGTAGTCTCCACACAGACGCAGGCCAGTGGCCACAGGGACACAGCCACTCCCTCGGTGGCTTCCTTCAGGGAAGTGTGTGTGTGTGTGTGTGTGTGTGTGTGTGTGTGTGTGTGTGTGTGTGTGTGTGTGTGTGTGTGTGTGTGTGTGTGTGTGTGTGCGTGTGTGCGTGTGTGCGTGCGTGCGTGCGTGCGTGCTGCTGTGCATCTCCAGGGCTGTGCTTCAGTGCCAGGCTCTCAGACGGAGTTCAGGCAGCCAGCAGAGCCTTCCATTGTTTGTCCCCTGAAGGAAGCCACTGAGGTAGTGGCAGTTGCTACTGGCTTGTGTCTGTCTGTGTGGAGATTACAGGGCCTGGAACTCCTACTGCAGGCTGAGAGGGCGCATCTGTATGCCTGTTTGTCTGAGTTGAAGGGTGGGGGAGTGGATGGTAGAAGAGGAACAGACCCACGCCCTCTCTGTCTCACTCACTCGCTCACTCTCTCTGTCTCGCTCACTCTCTGTCTCGCTCGCTCTCTCGGTCTCGCACATCGTTACAACAGTATTGTACGATGTGCAAATGGTTCAAATAAATAAACATGGGTTGTATTTACAATGGTGTTTGTTCTTCACTGGTTTCACTTTTCTTGTGGAAACAGGTCACAAATCTTGCTGCTGTGATGTTACACTGGTATTTCACCCAGTAGATATGGGAGTTTCCCTCTCGCTCTCTCTGTCTCGCTCTCTCTGTCTCGCTCTCTCTGTCTCGCTCTCTCTGTCTCGCTCTTTCTGTCTCGCTCTCTCTGTCTCTCTTTCGTGCTCTCTCTGTCTCGCTCTCTCTCTGTCTCTCTCGGTCTCGCTCTCTCGGTCTCTCTCTGTCTCGCACTCTCTGTCTCGCTCTCTCTGTCTCGCTCTCTGTCTCTCTCTCTCGCTCTGTCTCGCTCTCTCTCTCTCTTGCTCTCTGTCTCTCTCGCTCTGTCTCGCTCAATCTCTCTCTCTTGCTCTCTGTCTCTCTCTCGCTCTCTCTCTCTCTCTCTCTCTTGCTCTCTGTCTCTCTCGCTCGCTCTCTTGCTCTCTCTGTATCTGTATCTCCGTATCTTCAGTGAGTCTGTGGGGGAAGGCTGGCAGCCAGTATTGTCTGCTGAGTCTCTGGCTGCCCAGGGCTTGGCAGTGCACATAGGGCTGCTCTGTGACTCTGCTCTAGCTTTCACTCTCCCTCTCTCTATGGGCTCCCTGTCTGTCTATCTGCTCCCTTCTTCACATGTGTTATCCTTAGAGTTACCAGTGTTCAGCCTATATTCATTTAGCAGCGGAGGGCTGCTTAAAAATTCAGGATGGTAAAACGTTTTCTGTGTAAACAAATTACTAAAACCAAATATAATGTATGCAGAAAGGATAATGTATCTATGTAATTATAGTCTTTGAGAACGAACAATCACCAAAATAAAAATAGTCAGGGACACAAGATATACAAGATACTTTGATGAAGAGAATCTTAAATTCCCAAAATGTCATGGCATGGGCCCCCATTAATTTTGTTATGTTTAGGTCACTCAGATAGCATAAGAACAAAATAAAATAACATTTTATTGGTCGCGTACACATACTGTATTTAGCAGATGTTATTGCGGGTGTAGCGAAACGCTTATGTTCCTAGCTCCAACAGTGTAGTAATATCTAACAATACACACATCTAAAAGTAAAATAATGGAATTAAGAAATATAGAAATATTAGGACGAGGTGTGTGTGCGTGTGCGTGTGTGTATGTGTATGGGATGTATAGACATTATGGACAGTATGTGGATATAATATGTAGTATATCTGAGGAATATGTAGGATAGAATAGTATATGTGCAGCAATAGTTAAATAGGATGGCCTTGAATAGAATACAGTATATACATATGAAATGTGTAAAACAGTATGTAAACATTATTAAAGTGACCAGTGTTCCATTATTAAAGTGACCAGTGATTCTATGTACATAGGGCAGCAGCCTCTAAGGTGCAGGGTTGAGTAACCTGGTGGTACCCCAGCTGGTGACAGTGACTAAGTTCAGGGCAGGGTACTGAGTGGAGGCCGGCAGTCTGATGGCCTTGAAGATTGAAGCTCTTTTTCAGTCTCTCGGTCCCAGCTTTGATGTACCTGTACTGACCTCGCCTTCTGGAATATAGCGGGGTGAACAGGCTGTAGCTCGGGTGGCTGAGGTCCATGATGATTTTCTTGGCCTTCCTGTGACACCAGGTGCTGTAGATGTCCTGGAGGTCAGGCAGTGTGCACCCAGTGATGTGTTTATTTTCCTGGCACCACTCTGCCATGGCCCTCACCTCCTCCCTGTAGGCTCATCATTATTGGTAATCAGGCCTTTCACTGAACATTAGTGAAGTGGTGGATGGTGTGCACGCCTCCTGAGTCAGACTAAAAGTCCACTCCGAATACTACTTCTCTGCCGGCGGCATCTTGGAGCAGCATCTGGGAAGTTAAATCACCTTGGAGGGTAGTAACAAAGGATCCAATTCAGGAAAGTCATATTTCTAATCAAAATGCTGGTTAGTTACCAACGCTCTGATTTCCAAAAGTTATTTCCGGCTGTATGTAATAACGCAAAAAACGTTCGGGGCTAAAAATTAGCAGAAATTACCAAAAATATATATATTACAAAAGTGGCTTAGTAGCTACAAACAGGGTGGCCATGTCTATCAGCGCCATCTTTAATTCTACACTGCATAAACCAAGGCAAAATGTGTAGAATTGCAGGAAATTAGCTTTAAAACATTGCCATTATTGGGCACAGGGGAGGGTGATGCATTTTCTCCCAGGTTTACATTTGCCCTTTTGCTGGTTTGACTATATATTTTCTTCCATCCTAGCTAAATTTCCTAATCTCCTAGCATGCACCTCCACTATATCAAGGTGTTTTGGTACTTGCCTTATGCGTTACGCTTTAACGTGCGCTAACTATACCACAGGTCAATATGGTCTACAGTCTGGTTTAGTGATGCACCGATATGATATTTTTAGCCGATACCGATATCCAATATTTTCCTTGCCCAAAAAAAACCCAATACCGATAACCGATATAAGATTTTTTTTTGTGGCCTTTTAAGCATTCTAGTACAGTTAAATAGTTAACACACATGGACGCAGCGGTCTAAGGCACTGCATCTCATTGCAAGAGGCGTCGCTACAGTCCCTGGTTCTAATCCAGGCTGTATCACATCCGACTGTGATTGGGAGTCCCATAGGGCGGCGCCCAATTGGCCCAGCGTTGTCCGGGCCATCATTGTAAATAGGAATTTGTTCTTAACTGACTTGCCTAGTTAAATAAAGGTTACACACACACCACACTGACCAAAAAGTTATTTTGTTGGCATTTACATATCCCCATTACCAGTAAAACATAATGAAAAACCTATTTCTTTCACTTACTTGCTGTGCTGTTTCGTTGTTAATTTGTTCAGTCGTTTCATTCTCAATCAGGATTTCTATGAAACCAGTTTGGGTCTTTGCGTGTCATAAAAGATACATCTCAAATAACACTATTTGACCAATCAGGACCTGAATATGACTGCATGTCACATAATAATACATTTACATACATTACATAATAATACATTTACATACATTACATACATTTTTTATGTAGTTCTTACACATAGATTACCCTATCAGTCGTATTTCATATGTCACAACGATTCATTGATACGTATGCTATGATGCTGGTAAAGTTATCTTGTGCACCTACAGTGCTGGTCATAAAAAAAGCTAGCTAGCTCATGGATGCAAACAATGTTCTTCCACAAAAACATAGCAAAACGACAATCTGTTTCAGTAGCTATAATTAGCTAGCTAAGTATATAGCTAGGTGTCCTCACCTAAAATAACCCTAATTTATGAGACAGTTCTTATTTGATTAATGGTGGTTGTACCCATCTATTTGAAGCTTGCCAAAATAAGGATTAGCCACAATAGTGGACTTTGCAATTAGCTTTCAAAATAACAGTTTGGCATATTTCTACTATTTGTATTCATTTGCATCACTGTCAATGACATACTTTATTTGGAAGGAAAACCGCCAATTCCACTATTGTGCCTAGTCCTTATTGTGGCTAGCTTCATAACCCGGTCCGGTAGAGCCTCACTAGCCAGATGAAGCTAGCTGGCTGCTTATAACGTTAGCTTTGGGCAACAGGGTTAAGTAGCTTGCTAGCTATTTATTTTCATAAACTGAAGTTCAATTTCTATTGGCAACCTAGCTAATACTTACTCAAAAGGATTCCTAAATCATTGCTAAGAATAATGAAAATGACTGCAGAATCTACTGGTCATTGTTTTCAGGCTGGTTGTATTGGTGCCAGCTAGGTACCAAGCTAAAGCTAGCTACCCCAGAAGTTGCGGTCGAACAAATTATGCTTTATTACCAACGCAGTATTCTAAAAACACATTGTTCGTGGCCGGTGTTTGCTTGTTTGCCGACGTTTTTGTACAGCTTTGACAGTGCTAGTGTATCTTTTTTGACACGCAAAGACCCAAACAGCGTTCCGTAGTAAACTTAGGGGAAAAAAGAAACGTCCTCTCACTGTCAACTGCGTTTATTTTTTAGCAAACTTAACGTGTAAATATTTGTATGAACATAAGATTCAACAACTGGGACATAAAATGAACAAGTTCCACAGACATGTGACTAACAGTAATTTTATAATTTGTCCCTGAACAAAGGGGGGGGGGGGGGTCAAAATCAAAAGTAACAGTCAGTATCTGGTGTGGCAACCAGCTGCATTAAGTACTGCAGTGCATCTCCTCCTCATGGACAACACCAGATTTGCCAGTTATTGCTGTGAGATGTTACCCCACTCTTCCACCAAGGCACCTGCTAGTTCCCGGATATTTCTGGGGGGAATGGCCCAAGCCCTCACCCTCTGATCCAACAGGTCCCAGACGTGCTCAATGGGATTGAGATCCGAGCTCTTCGCTGGCCATGGCAGAACACTGACATTCCTGTCTTGCAGGAAATGAACGAGCAGTATGGCTAGGGACATTGGCAGCTGGAGGGTCATGTCAGGATGAGCCTGCTGGAAGGGTACCACATGAGGGAGGAGGATGTCTTCCCTGTAATGCACAGCGTTGAGATTGCCTGCATTGACAACAAGCTCAGTCTGATGATGCTGTGACACACCGCCCCAGACCATTACGGACCCTCCACCTCCAAATCAATCCCGCTCCAGAGTACAGGCCTCAGTGTAACGCTCATTCCTTCAACGATAAACGCGAATCCGACCATCACCCCTGGTGAGACAAAACCGCGACTCGTCAGTGAAGAGCACTTTTTGCCAGTCCTGTCTGGTCCAGCGACGGTGGGTTTGTGCCCATTTGTTGCCTGGGATGTCTGGTGAGAACAGGCCTACAAGCCCTCAGTCCAGCCTCTCTCAGCCTATTGCGGACAGTCTGAGTACTGATGTAGGGATTGTGCATTCCTGGTGTAACTCGGGCAGTTGTTGTTGCCATCCTGTACATGTCCCGCAGGTGTGATGTTCAGATGTACCAATCCTGTGCAGGTGTTGTTACACGTGGTCTGCCACTGCGAGGACGATCAACTGTCCGTCCTGTCTCTCTGTAGCGCTGTCTTAGGCGTCTCACTGTACGTACATTGCAATTTATTGCCCTGGCCACATCTGCAGTCCTCATGCCTCCTTGCAACATGCCTGTTCACACAGATGGGCAGGGACCCTGGGCATCTTTCTTTTGGTGTTTTTCAGAGTCAGTAGAAAGGCCTCTTTAGTGTCCTAAGTTTTCATAACTGTGATCTTAATTGCCTACCATCTCTAAGCTGTTAGTGTCTTAACGACCATTCCGCAGGTGCATGTTCATTAATTGTTTATGGTTCATTGAACAAGCAAACAGTGTGGGAAACAGTGTTTAAACCCTTTACAATGAAGATCTGTGAAGTTATTTGGATTTTTACAAATGATTTTTGAAAGACAGGGCCTTGATAAAGGGACGTTTCTTTTTTCGCAGTTTATGTACAGTGGGGCAAAAAAGTATTTAGTCAGCCACCAATTGTGCAAGTTCTCCCACTTAAAAAGATGAGAGAGGCCTGTAATTTTCATCATAGGTACACTTCAATTATGACAGACAAAATGAGGGAAAAAAATCCAGAAAATCACATTGTAGGATTTTTAATTAAGTTATTTGCAAATTATGGTGGAAAATAAGTATTTGGTCACCTACAAACAAGCAAGATTTCTGGCTCTCACGGACCTGTAACTTCTTCTTTAAGAGGCTCCTCTGTCCTCCACTCGTTACCTGTATTAATGGCACCTGTTTGAACTTGTTATCAGTATAAAAGACACCTGTCCACAACCTCAAACAGTCACACTCCAAACTCCACTATGGCCAAGACCAAAGAGCTGTCAAAGGACACCAGAAACAAAATTGTAGATCTGCACCAGGCTGGGAAGACTGAATCTGCAAAAGGTAAGCAGCTTGGTTTGAAGAAATCAACTGTGGGAGCAATTATTTCTGTAATGGAAGACATACAAGACCACTGATAATCTCCCTCGATCTGGGGCTCCACGCAAGATCTCACGCTGTGGGGTCAAAATGATCACAAGAACGGTGAGCAAAAATCCCAGAACCACACGGGGGGACCTAGTGAATGACCTGCAGAGAGCTGGGACCAAAGTAACAAAGCCTACCATCAGTAACACACTACGCCGCCAGGGACTCAAGTCCTGCAGTGCCAGACGTGTCCCCCTGCTTAAGCCAGTACATGTTCAGGCCCGTCTGAAGTTTGCTAGAGAGCATTTGGAAGATCCAGAAGAAGATTGGGAGAATGTCATATGGTCAGATGAAACCGAAATATAACTTTTTGGTAAACTCAACTCGTCGTGTTTGGAGGACAAAGAATGCTGAGTTGCATCCAAAGAACACCATACCTACTGTGAAGCATGGGGGTGGAAACATCATGCTTTGGGGCTGTTTTTCTGCAAAGGGACCAGGACGGACGACTGATCCGTGTAAAGGAAAGAATGAATGGGGCCATGTATCGTGAGATTTTGAGTGAAAACCTCCTTCCATCAGCAAGGGCATTGAAGATGAAACGTGGCTGGGTATTTCAGCATGACAATGATCCCAAACACACCGCCCGGGCAACGAAGGAGTGGCTTCGTAAGAAGCATTTCAAGGTCCTGGAGTGGCCTAGCCAGTCTCCAGATCTCAACCCCATAGAAAATCTTTGGAGGGAGTTGAAAGTCTGTGTTGCCCAGCAACAGCCCCAAAACATCACTGCTCTAGAGGAGATCTGCATGGAGGAATGGGCCAAAATACCAGCAACAGTGTGTGAAAACCTTGTGAAGACTTACAGAAAACGTTTGACCTCTGTCATTGCCAACAAAGGGTATATAACAAAGTATTGAGATAAACTTTTGTTATTAACTTATTTTCCACCATAATTTGCAAATAAATTCCTAAAAAATCCTACTATGTGATTTTCTGGATTTTTTTTCTCATTTTGTCTGTCATAGTTGAAGTGTACCTATGATGAAAATTACAGGCCTCTCTCATCTTTTTAAGTGGGAGAACTTGCACAATTGGTGGCTGACTAAATACTTTTTTTGCCCACTCTATGTCGTGAAGCTAATAGCAGTGACGCTACTGCTGTGTAACTCCGGTAGGGCGTTCTGAAAAATAGAGCACTTGGTAGTGTGTACCGGTACTCAACCAGTCGGCAAAAGCCAACATCACCCATGACAGAGAACGGTTGATTGTCAAGGGCAATGAATTCCATTATCTTGGCTTTAATGGTTTTCGCCTTTGAGTTGTGTCGCTGAAATGTTCTTACTCTTTCAAATGACTGCTTGACTTGTTGACTGCTCTATCCATACAGCAGACATTGTGGGCTAGGTTAGGAATGCTGTGTTGCACGTGTAGTGCAAATATTCATGTGGCGTTATTATGTAATGTTCCTACGTTTTATAGCTATGCACGGTAGCTTTGACAATGTTTTTTAACATCGCCGTTAAACTAGACATCGGGCCGATACCGATGTTCGCATTTTTAGCTAATATCAGCCGATTCCGATATGTTCACCGATATATCGTGCCTTTCTTGTCTGTCTATCCTGCACCCTATACATAATTCATAGTGACAATAGTGGTAAGTAGGTCCAGATCAGCAATATGCTAACTAGCAATCATACCACACACAAAATCATTCAAAGCTGCACCAATTTTCAATATAAGTGGAGAGAGGCCATGGTGTGTCATTGCGCATAAAAGAACAGTGAAGACATGAGACGCTCAGCTCAACGCTCCCCTATTGATCTAGTTTAGGGACACTACAATTATCCTCCCTAGGCTAGTCTACAATGCCACATTACAATGAGTAATTGCACTATTGTTTTTAAGTAAGTACAAAATTCTACTCTAGGCTGTAAACTGCGGTGAAAATATCATTTTGAATAATGGCGCAAAATATTTCATTCCAATTGGATCAATTGTGGGTCTATTCTCGACAGTTTATAAGGTACAGAAAGACACATTAGCATGCCAGTCTGGCTGTATTTTTAGTTCTGATACTGAGATGCGCTGTCTGTTGCGGATCATCATTCTCCCAAGTCATCCTATAATGTTGCCACATATGCTCCCAGCAGGCCCAGTTATTCAGGAAAGCTTAATGCCATCTCTGCCTCCTCCGATTCAAGCCTCTATTCCTTGCCCACCTAGAACTCATAACTCTTCAATAGCATATAGCCTAAATATTTGTATCAACTTTTAAAATGTATTATCTTTTGCGTGGCATAAACACAACCAGGTCCAGTGTTTTAATCTGATTAGGCTACTTCAACCGTCTCCTGTAGGCTACCTGCACACAGGGCCGGCCCGCCCATTAGGCAGAATTAGACGCTGCCTATGGCGCCAGATTGACGATGGCGACATTTTCTGAGCTAAACTGGCCAAGACGCACCTCCAACAACACATAAAACCTCACATAATTCTGCCCCAAAACAATGTCAATTTCTTTCAACCAGTGGCATATGGGCTTTTTAGGTGAGTACTGATGCCGCCCTGTGATAAGCAGTTCCCACTTTGTCAAAGGCAGGGAACCCAAACCCAAAACCCAAATATCTTGTTTGGTCCCTGCGCGCCTCTCCAGGGTGCTGTTGGAGAGCCGCATCATCTCTGCAGCGCTCCACCAACGTTCCGTCAAAAAATGTATCTATAAAATCATGTAGCAGATATAGCATAATGGTAGAAAGAGTATGTGGACTTTTCTTTAGCCTACAGACTGAAGTTAAAATGTATGACAATGTAAATGAGACGGAAACTTTTTACATCATGCAGGCTTCTCCAATTTAACTAGCTAAACATAAATGGCGGACAATCGAATGAAAATTCACTGGCATGTTAACAAACAACATATCCTTAAAACAGGTCAAAGTGAACAGTATGGAATGGACAATCAGGCTACTCACAGCTGCTGCCTGGGAGTTTCATTGGGTTAAATTGTCACGATTGGTGGTTTTCAAGTTTGTATCCATAAATATTTTTATGAGTTGATCATAATGAAATGAAATAAAATACTTCTGCATTTCCCGCTGTGTGAGCACATTGCAAATAGGCTCAGGATAACTCCTTCTTATAAAGTTGGGTAGCTGATATTCAGAGCTTAAATAGCCAAATTGATTAGTCACAGGAAATTCTATTTCAGGCGACAATGTAGGATTTGGACATATTTTTGTTGGTGCCGTGTGAACCAGCCTTGATTTCCATGTCCACAGATGTTGGTTTTTGTTCTGGACCAAATCTAAACCAATCAGACGTTCAGATTTGGTCCGGTCTGGACCAGCCTTGATTTTGCCCGAACATAGACGTCTATAAATGAAGTCTTTTCAACTTTCACTTAATTATCCTGATTTCAACATCCGGAAAAGACACATTTTCACCTTTCATTCAGAATTTAAATTGAACCTAACTTCAATGGAATTTTGCTTACTGGGACTATTGTAGTTTTTCGGGGGTGGCAATTTTTTTGGTCTCGTCGTCTAGGGTGGCAGAACGGCCCGGATGGCAAACCATGATGTGGAATTAGACATTTAACTCACAATTTACTGGAGGGGGGGGGGGGGGGGGGGGGGGCTGGTCTCGAGATAGACCAGTCCCCCAGTTTTTTTCAAACTGTCCTTTAGGTAATTGAAGGGTGTCTGTTCTAGGGTGACTTTTTGAGTTAAATGGGAGAGCAGGGAGAAGGACAGTCAAAAGGAGAGGCCGAGCTGAGCCGTCACATCCCAGCTAATGCCCCCGGGACAAAGAGACTGCTGACTGCTGCACTACGTCCCCTGGCCCCACTGCCACACCCCCAGCTAATCACACAGCCTCCCACCAGACCTCGTCTGGAAAAGTTATTCTGACACTTTTATTCTCAGTCTGTCTGTTTTTAACACACAAGTGGACAGGGAGAATATAATTCAGGGCTGAAAATGATGGCCTGGCTATTTTGTTAGTTAAATGCTGAGTCACAGCTTTTCAAAAAACACTGAGTGACTGTATAAGGGATTGAGGGACTGTGACTGAAATCCCACAGGAACTTCATCACTCATGTTTCACTTTTGCTTTACACAATACAGTGCCCAGTGCAAAAAGCCTAACGGATATGAATAGTTTGGCCTTTACGCCTATTAAAACTAAGTTTCAAGTTGAACCGTTTGCATGCTTGAGAGATGTTATGATTCTGACATTAGTAAATGTGTGTACAAAGAAGAAGCACTTTTACCCTGTTTTTCATTATACTGAGTGTGTGATCCATGTTGAGGTGAGATTGGATGACCACTTTGAGTGAGGTTTCCATGGGAGAATATTAATTGCAATTTTCTTGATTCTTTGCATCCTCTCTCCTCGCCTCTTTCTCAAAACCCATTGGATGAGAAGGTCAGAGGTCCCTTCTCTATGACCTCATCCAATAGGTTTTGGGTGGTGAGGACATGAGGAATCAAGGAAAAGTTTTTGAGCTTCTCCCCATGAGATAGCATTTGTGCCTGGAGCGCATTGGTCTGATGTGATGTAATCTCAGTCTGACGGGCTCTGACAATAAGAGGTAAGAGGACTCTAGTACCCAAAAGGCTGTTTTAGCATGGGCAGCACCATTGACGACTTTCACCATTTTGAAGTAGTCAACTGGGTGGGACCTCCTATGGGTTATTAAGGAAGGATCACATAATTCCATTCAGGTCATCAGGAGAGATCAGCCAATGAATTATACTCTTGAGCAAACATCTTAGCTTTATATCTGTTCAAACAACACACTCCAGGTGGCAGTATGCACCCTTTCAGTTTATCAACTTAAAACATAGGTGGCGGTTCAAATTTGGGGAAGTTAATTTTCACCATAAAAATTAACCTTTATAATAAAGCATACCATGCATCATTGCATTTGCAGACTTGCGGAAGATAGCCTTCTATTCCTAATGCGATGAGTAGATTGGATAGTCATTATTTAGGTTAATAATATAACTCAATCACTGTTCGGCAAAAAAAACTTCAATGCATGGCTGAGCGCAACGTGGCGTCGAGTAGGCCTAGGCTTTATCAAATGCATTTCTTCTCCTTTACACAGGAAAAATGTTCCTTTTTTTATAAACACATTTCATGCAATTCTACTACACTTTATATGACTGGAGACATTAGCAGAATCTTTTTTAATAGGAAAAAAATTGCAGGGAAGACAGATTAATAAAAACAACGTTGTCTGATCCATATAATAGGTCTACGAGAAGGGGAGACACAAATACAATACAATAACTTGGAGGAAATGATTGTCCAAAAACAAACTGTCAAGTGGCACTGACCCAGCAATGATAAAGACTGAATATGTGCACTCACTGGGGACATGGCCGATGCTCTCCGTTGGTGCCAATAAGATAGGCTATTACTGTTCTCTCAGTTAAGTTGATCATTTTGAACTAAAACACAGATTAGTCTTCATTTTTTTCCCATAATTTAATTTTAAAATATTGCAATATGCCTAGCTGGGCCTTTCTACTTTTTACTGACAGTTGCAACTCAACAATCATCTATTTGATATTTGCTGCGCAATCTACCAAAATTGCAGGCCCTTCCGACTATAGACACTGCAATTTTTAAAGAAGCTAAAGATCCTCTGTGGCCAAATCATGCTTTCTTGGTAATCTGTTTTGAATGATTTTATTTATTTCTGTATAGAAAGGCTTATTAGGTTATACAATTTTGTCAATTTAATTCAATTTACTTTAAGGGAAGCTTCAAAATGGAGATGGCCTCAATGGAGCTGCCCATGCTCTTACAGACGCCATAATGGTACAGATACAATGTTGCATCCTCCAACTCTCTATGACTCTGACTTTTATATATATGCACATTCGAACATTAGTAAATGTGTGTACAAAGAATAAGCACTTTTACCCTGTTTTTCATTATACTGAGTGTGTGATCCATGTTGAGGTGAGATTGGATGACCACTTTGATTGAGGTTTCCATGGGAGAATATTAATAGCAATTTTCTTGATTCTTTGCATCCTCTCTCCTCGCCTCTTTCTCAAAACCCATTGGATTTGCACTGACGTCACCTGGTGAAAGGGCGGCCTACCCCGGGTTTGGCCGGGGTAAGCCGTCATTGTAAATAATAATTTGTTCTTAACTGACGTGCCTAGTTAAATAAAGGTTAAATAAATAAAGAGGACTTAAGAATTTTCCAAAAGGGTTGCATTTTGAGGAATTAACCGGTTTTGTTGTTTTAAGTCCAGCTTTCACCCTGCACTAATTTCTTGCTTATTTTCTGTCATCCAGTTCTTGCTTTAATCCCTCAGAGTTGAGACTCCCTCCCATCTTTTAGGTTACATACACAGTACTATGCATACCCTCACTACATCATTGCCTCACTACCATTGAGGCTCTGTTGGTTTTGAGAGTGAAGTTAATCTGTGACCTGGTTGTAGCTTCCTGTAAATTGGCCGAACAGCCGAGCTTAACATCTGACTGAACTGGGCTCTGAGACCGTGAACTGGTCTGAACTCCGGTCTCACAGCCAGACTCTTGACAGAAATAACCCCAGAGAGGACAGAACGACAGATTGGGAAGTCCATGTGCTCTGTTCATGCAGACACACCACAGACAGATCACTTTCTGGCAGACCACATATCACATGATGTACATCATAGCCAATCCCATTGAGAAGATTCACAGATCACACACTAAGTAGGCCTAGACTATAGCTTAGACGGGTTGTTGTGAACTTCTGATAAATGGACACCATCGAAACCCTGAATCAAGGAGATTCCGTTGTGGTTATTCCTATTACATAGTACACTTTCCTTAAATGCCCCACTTATGTTCAATTAGCGAAACAAACTATACTGAACAAAAATCTAAACTCAACGTGCAACAATTTCAACGATTTTACTGAGTTACAGTTCATAGGGGGAATCAGTCAATTGAAATAAATGAATTAGGCCCTAATCTATAGATTTCACTTGACTGGGCAGGGGCGCCACCATGGGTGGGCCTGAGAGAGGATAGTCCCACTCCCACCCACTTGGGAGACTGGCCCACCAACTGGGGAGCAAGGCCCAGCTAATCAGAATGAGTTTTTCTGCACAAAAGGCTTTACAGACAGAAATACTCCTGTTTCATCAGCTGAATCCCGCAGGTGAAGAAGCCGGATGTGGAGGTTCTGGGCTGGCATAGTTGTACGTGGTCTGCGGTTGTGTGGCCGGTTGGACTTAATGCCAAATTCTCTAAAACAACGTTGGAGGCGGCTTATGATAGAGAAATTAATGTTAAATCCTCTGCCAACAGCTCTGGTCGACATTCCTATAGTTAGCATGCCTATTGTACGCTCCCTCAAAACTTAAGACATCTGTGGCATTGTGTTGTGTGACAAAACTGCACATTTTAGAGTGGCCTTTTATTGTCCGCACCACATGCTGTTTAATCAGCTTCTTGATATGCTTGATATAACACATTTGTGCACAAGCTTTGATAGAAATATGCTTTTTGTTCGTATGGAACGTTTCTTTTATTTCAGATCATGAAATCATGAGGCCAACACTGCATTTATATTTTTGTTCAGGAAACCAATTGAATGGTATTTGGTAATTGATATAATCTCTTCCAATGCGATTGGGAATAAGATTATTTTTTGTTTATTAGGCCTAAACTATGTGTCACGATCGTCGTATGGAGTAGACCAAAGCGCAGCGTGGTTATAATACATTCTTCTTTATTAATGAAGAACACTAAAACAAAACGAATAAGACGACCGCTATATAAACAATGTGCTAACGTGCAACATAACATAGACAATAACCCACGAAATACCCAAAGAAGATGGCTGCCTAAATATGGTTCCCAATCAGAGACAACGATAAAAACCTGCCTCTAATTGAGAACCAATCTAGGCAACCATAGACCTACATAAACACCTAGATGGAAACAACCCCATAAATCTACAAAAAACCCTAGACAGTACAAACACCCTAGATGAGACAAAAACACACATATCACTCATGTCACACCCTGACCTAACCAAAATAATAAAGAAAACAAAGAATACTAAGGTCAGGGCGTGACACTATGCTGCTTATCCGTGGAGATATTGTCACATTGAAGAACATTTAACATTCTTCCATCAGGTTTATTGTCCCTGGCCTGACTGCAGAGATTCATTTACATCATTTAAGGGTTAAAATACTTGCTATATTAATCCGCAAATGCATGAAATTGAGGTCTTTGCCATGCACGCCATGCCTCTATGAAAATTGCTGGTGTTACACAGTGTGTGCAAATAAAAAGATCAGTCAGGATTTCTAATGGCTAAGCAGAAAAGCCAATTTCATAATCAGTGTAAGTACTATGTTTGTAACATTAGAAGCTACGTATGATGGGACCTGATCAAGTTATGGTTGATTAGGAAAACGTAGACAAAGCTTCTGGCAGGATTTGGATATCTACAGTGCCTTCAGAGCGTATTCACACCCCTTGACTTTTTCCACATTTTGGTATGTTACAGAAGGGATTTTGTACATTTTTTGTCAACAAACTACACAAAATATTCTGTCAAAGTAAAAGAAAAAAGCTAACTTTTTTTTAATTAATGGAAAATTAAACACAAATATATCTTGATTTAGATAATTATTAAACCCCCTGAGTCGAGGTAGCCTCGTGTTTGGAGCGTTGGGCCAGTAACAGAAAGGTTGCTGGATGGAATCCCCGAGCTGACAAGGTAAAAAATCTGTCGTACTGCCCCTGAACAAGGCAGATAACCCACTGTTCCCTGGTAGGCCGTCATTATAAATAAGAATCTGTTCTTAACTGACTTGCCTAGTTAAATCAAACTTTTTTTATAAATGCATGTTAGAATCACCTTTGGCAGCGATTAAAGTGTTTTTCTGGGTAAGTCTCTAAGGACTTTGCACACCAGGTGGATTGTACAATATTAGCCCCTTATTCTTATTTTTAAAAGTCAAGCTCTGTCAAGTTGGTTGTTGATCATTGTTAGACAACCATTTTCAAGTCTTGCCATAGATTTTAAGCCGATGTTTAAGTCTAAACTGTAACTAAGGCGCTAAGGAACATTCAATGTCGTCTTGGTAAGCAACTTCAGTGTATATTTGTTCTTTTGTCTTAGCTAATTGTCCTGCTGAAAGGAGAATTTGTCTCCCAGTGTCTGTTGGAAAGCAGCAGTTTTCCTATAGGATTTTGCTCGTGTTTCTTTTTATCCTAAATTCCCTTGTCCTTGCCAATGACATGCATACCCATAACATGATACAGCCATGTCATGTGTTGCTGGATTTGCCACTAACATAACACTTTGTATTCAGGACAAGAAGTTAATTTCTTTGCAACATTTGTTTTAAATATTACTTTATTGCCTTATTGCAATAAATGTTATTCTGTATAGGGGTGTCCTTTTTTATAGTCTGTCATTTATGCTAGTATTGTGGAGTAACTACAATGTTGTTGATCCATCCTCATTTATCTCCTATCACAGCCATTAAACTGCAACTATTTTAAAGTCACCATTGGCCTCATGGTGAAATCCCTGAGCGGTGTCCTTCCTCTCCGGCAACTGAGTTAGGAAGGGCGGCTGTATCTTTGTATTGACTGAGTGTATTGATACACCATCCAAAGTGTAATTAATAACTGCACCATGCTCAAAGGGATATCCAATGTCTGCTTTTAATTTTACCCAACTACCAATAGGTGCCCTTCTTTGCGAACCATTGGAAAACCTTCCTGGTCTTTGTGGTTGAATCTGTGTTTGAAATTCACTACTCTATTGAGGGACCTTACAGATAATTGTGCAGTATTTGTGGGGTTCAGAGATGGGGTAGTCATCATAAAAATATTTACTCCTGAACTTATTTAGACTTGCTATAACAAAAGGGTTGAATACTCATTTTTTATTAATTTGTAAACATAAAAATAAATCCGCTTTGACATTATGGGGTATTGTGTGTAGATCAGTGACACATCTCAATTGAATACATTTTAAATTCAGGCTGTAAGACAGCGAAATGTGGAAAGTCATAGCTTGTAAATACTTTCAGAAGTCCCTGTAAATAGTGTAATGAACCTTAAAGGGATAGTGCGACATTTTGGCAATTAAGCCCTTTTTTCTTGCTTACCCAGAGTCAGATGAACTCATGGGAATCGGATGTGCAAAAATGATAGGATTTGAGTCACTTCAAACGGTCCAACGTGAACACGGCTTAATAGTTTACGCTGCCCTTGCCAATCACTCCTTTCATTGGTAACAGATTTCAATAGGACACTGTCTTGCATTTTCTCAATTACAGTCATTTGAACTGAACCGCCCATGTTCCCCTTTTTAGAGTGAAAGTTCTCTGACTTGGGAAAGATTGCCACCTGCTGGCTCTATAATTTCAAACCACCTCTAATATTCTCGTTCTAGTTGCACTACAGTGATGCTCTTTACTCCAGTCAACACATAACTTGGTCGTTTGAATGTAAAACAGTGTAATGGCCTTGTACGTTATATTCACAATAAACAAGGGTTTTTCAACGTGGGTGTTTTCACTAATCCCCTCTGTGTTACCTAGGCCTATTCTCAGGCCTCTAAGTGCAAGTTCCTATGTGTCATTGTGCCCATGCAGGAGCAGCCCTATGTGCCAGTGTACCACCCCACGCCCAGTCAGGCCCGCCTGGCCAGCCAGCTAACAGAGGAGGAGCAGGTCCGCATTGCCCAACGCATTGGCCTCATACACCACCTCCCCAAGGGAGTGTACGACGCTAGCAGGGACGGCTCCGAGAAGAAAATCAGAGAGTGAGTACCACCGGCAACAGCACTCAAACGCAACACATCTCCAAGCATTAAAACACTTATGTTGTAATTGTGTTGCATTAATGTGCCTCGTACTGAATGGAAATGAGAATCTGCATTACCTCTGCATGCACATCGGGTACAGTGCCTTGCGAAAGTATTCGGCCCCCTTGAACTTTGTGACCTTTTGCCACATTTCAGGCTTCAAACATAAAGATATAAAACTGTATTTTTTTGTGAAGACTCAACAACAAGTGGGACACAATCATGAAGTAGAACGACATTTATTGGATATTTCAAACTTTTTTAACAAATCAAAAACTGAAAAATTGTGCGTGCAAAATTATTCAGCCCCTTTACTTTCAGTGCAGCAAACTCTCTCCAGAAGTTCAGTGAGGATCTCTGAATGATCCAATGTTGACCTAAATGACTAATGATGATAAATACAATCCACCTGTGTGTAATCAAGTCTCCGTATAAATGCACCTGCACTGTAATAGTCTCAGAGGTCCGTTAAAAGCGCAGAGAGCATCATGAAGAACAAGGAACACACCAGGCAGGTCCGAGATACTGTTGTGAAGAACTTTAAAGCTGGATTTGGATACAAAAAGATTTCCCAAGCTTTAAACATCCCAAGGAGCACTGTGCAAGCGATAATATTGAAATGGAAGGAGTATCAGACCACTGCAAATCTACCAAGACCTGGCCGTAACAATGCAAGACGTTATGTTTGGCGTAAAAGCAACACAGCTCATCAGCCTGAACACACCATCCCCACTGTCAAACATGGTGGTGGCAGCATCATGGTTTGGGCCTGCTTTTCTTCAGCAGGGACAGGGAAGATGGTTAAAATTGATGGGAAGATGGATGGAGCCAAATACAGGACCATTCTGGAAGAAAACCTGATGGAGTCTGCAAAAGACCTGAGACTGGGACGGAGATTTGTCTTCCAACAAGACAATGATCCAAAACATAAAGCAAAATCTACAATGGAATGGTTCAAAAATAAACATATCCTGGTGTTAGAATGGCCAAGTCAAAGTCCAGACCTGAATCCAATCGAGAATCTGTGGAAAGAACTGAAAACTGCTGTTCACAAATGCTCTCCATCCAACCTTACTGAGCTCGAGCTGTTTTGCAAGGAGGAATGGGAAAAAATTTCAGTCTCTCGATGTGCAAAACTGATAGAGACATACCCCAAGCGACTTACAGCTGTAATCACAGCAAAAGGTGGCGCTACAAAGTATTAACTTAAGGGGGCTGAATAATTTTGCACGCCCAATTTTTCAGTTTTTGATTTGTTAAAAAAGTTTGAAATATCCAATAAAAGTCGTTCCACTTCATGATTTGTGTCCCACTTGTTGTTGATTCTTCACAAAAAAAATACAGTTTTATATCTTTATGTTTGAAGCCTGAAATGTGGCAAAAGGTCGCAAAGTTCAAGGGGGCCGAATACTTTCGCAAGGCACTGTATTTCCATGTAAAAGACCCCATGAGGACCAACACGTGAAGTTCATGGGAGCCTATCAAATGAAAGCTAAGAGTTTATATTTTGGGGAAATGAAGCCATAGATACATTTTTCAACCATTTTCCATCTTAAATATTTGGCAAAAGTAATTTCTGGATAAACATCTTCCAGAAAAAAAGTCAAATAAGGAATTAGAAATACATCAAAACACAATGTTGATGTAAAGACCGTTGGCAACTAATATCAACACTTATATTTAGTTTTGGAGAAATTGTTTGCCTTCTGTAAGTTTAAGAAATATTGCCTTGTGCCTTGTAAATCCGTGATCAAAAACTCACATATCTATAAGATATTTTCAAATTTCTCTACCTCATGAGAGAGGATAATGATAGTTCACAGATGTAACAAGTAAAGTTAATTAGTTATAGTGATTTTTATTTTTGTTTATTAATTATTTTGCTTATGAATTATTAAAGGTATACTTTGGTATTTTGGTATGCTAGTAGATACACATAGACTTTTAGTCATTGCGCTAACACTAGTTAGTATTGGCTCATGAAACTACCTCGAACCTCCTTCATACTGGACACCGAGACATAAAGATGGCATCCACAAGTTCATCTGACTCTGGGGAATTAGAGAAAGGGCCTCGTTGCCAAAATTTCTAAGTATCCCTTTAATGATTAAAATTCATAATTTTGTTACCAAATCGGTAACAGAATTACAAACAAATCTGTAATGTAATTACTGCAACTGAATTGGCTTCAATGGGAAATCATAATAGTCACAAACCACAGTTGGGTCCCCTGCTACTTTATTCCCTTCCATGTTCAGCTCATATCTGTTTTTTCTTTCTCTTTCTGTCATCTGGTGGTCAAACCAAGAGTGTTATAACGGTCTGAGTCTAGACAACTCATCCCTCTCGCTCTCTCTGCTTCTCTCTCTCACTCTCCATTTGTCACCTTTCCTAGCTCTTACTGACACCTACCCATGAGCTCCCTCTCTTTCCATCGAATGTAACCAGCATCCTCACACTGAGCAGTGACCGTCACCGGATGCCCATGGATGTTAAAAAGTAGTTGCAATTTGGTCCACCCTGGCCTTGATTTCAACGTCCACAGACAGACTAGACTGGACCCAATCTGAACCTACCATACCATACCATACCATAGGTGTATGTTTCACAAGTTTGGAGAGCACAGTACAGTACACTACAGTGAGTAGAGCACAGTACAGTACACTACAGTGAGTAGAGCACAGGACAGTACACTACAGTGAGTAGAGCACAGTACAGTACACTACAGTGAGTAGAGCACAGTACAGTACACTACAGTGAGTAGAGCACAGTACAGTACACTACAGTGAGTAGAGCACAGTAGAGTACAAGACCGTGCACTACAGTAGATTAAAGTGCAGTACAATACTGTACAGTAGAGCACACTACTGTAGTGTACTGTATAATGTACTGTACTGAACTATACTGTACTTTACTGTAATATACTGAACTCTGCCGTACTGAACTCTACCCTACTCTACTTTATTCTGCTGTGTTGTGCTGTACTGTACTGCAGTCTATTCAACTGTGCTGCACTGTGATGTCCAAACATGTGAAACATGAGGAGAATGACATTCATATCCATAATTATGCATTGCTGTGTAATACAGATACGGGACCCATGATATAATTACGTTACCGTAAATATGTTATCGGGTGTTAATCCACTTCACTTAATGTAGTTCAAAGCCCAAAATATATTTTTTCTAACTCAAGGTGTCATGTCATAGCTGACACCCCATTCTTTCTGCAGACATATTTGAATCTTAATTCGGGCATATATTTAAGAGTTTTTGTAAAAACATGGTCGCTTAAAAACCTGAGGGAGATTTTACCGTAATTCTGTTACCAAAGTTGGCACCTGTACATTTCTTCTACAAAATTTGTTTTTGTAAAATATTCTACGGAAATTGATCAAAGTAGTTGTATGGTTTGTTAAACTTTGAAATATTTTTTGTTTGTTTGTCATACATTTTAAAGTGAAAAAACTGGTAATGTAATTCTGTTACGGTGGAATTGCCCCGATACATTACTGGTGCTGAATGTCAATTTGTAATAAATGAAAATACTGCATAGGATAAGTAGGTAGATACAACTTCTTTCTAAATCCCGCATGATACAAACGTTGTCTCCCCATCTGTGCAGGTGTGTGATTTGCATGATGGACTTTGTGTATGGAGACCCCATCCGGTTCCTGCCCTGCATGCACATCTACCACATGGACTGTATAGATGACTGGCTGATGCGCTCCTTCACCTGCCCCTCCTGCATGGAGCCAGTGGATGCTGCGCTGCTCTCCTCCTACGAGACCAACTGAGACACAACAGCACCACCGCTACCACCCCTGCACACTGTTTTGACTTACTCCCGCATTCCACCTATGCGGCCCCCTCCAGCATCCCCATGACCCACAGACAGCACCTCCAACATGGGGGAGGGTCACAGCCTCTGGGAGCAGTTGAGGGCTGTGTGGTGGTGTTGAAGGGTGCTGTGGAGGCGATGGATGGCTAACACAGAGAGGGGGCCTCTACCTTCTGGCCTGGCCTGCTGGACAGGAAAGCACAGGCTGGGGGAGGACTGTGGATACTGGTGACCAAGACTGTCTCTTACTGTCATATATCACCCTCTGTCCACAGCCAACATTTTTAACACGTTAAAACTCTCTAGAAATACAGATATATGCAAAGATCTCTTGCAAGGAGGTGATTCACTGGCTTTCCTCTCCTTAACATTGTGTTCAAGTCGGAAGCTCTGTTCTACCAGTCCTCTTAAGGGCTCATTATTAGGAGCAAACTATTAATGCACATGTACACAAATCAGAAGAACTTCCACTTATTTTCTAGCCCCAGTGGAAGAGTTCAGCATATGCTTACAAAATATTTGAATAGAAACACTTCATTTTCTCATATTCAGTAACCGCAACATGATTGTTTCAACCCAATGGTAAGGTTTGTTTTCCTGATTTGGTGAGTTTCTTAGACTAATGATCAGTCAAAAACTGATCATATTGGTCTGCTAGGGGTTGGTCGCAAGGTGTGTTCGATCAAAATACTCTTGTTTAGCACAGTCTTTCTAGACTGCACATCACGTTTCATACCAGAGATATTCAACCGTCGATTCACCCCATTCAGAACAAGTGTCTTAGTCATATTACCAAGACCATATGATTTATCACAATTAGGCCCCTGTGTTTTGGTTAATCATGTCACATGACCTGGATTTTAACCTTTTCTTTTTAGCCTTTTCCAGAATTTAGATTAAAAATGAAAGCAAATTGTCTAAGGATGGAGCTGATGCATCTGACATAAAAAGTTTGATGAAAAAGCTTTAAATAATGGTTGAAATCCAGGTCATGTGACATGATTAACCAAAACACAGGGCCCTAGTTCATAATGCATACACACAAGTCATTCAGTTAGTTTCAATGAATTAAGTTACATGCCCTAGTGTTTATTTATTAGTTCAACATATGAATCATCAGGTTGTTGTGCAAGGGGTTTGGAAATGAGTGTGCTAACCACCCCAAACCTTTAGATTTTTGTGTTCGTCTGCATCTGTCTGAGCACGTGTTTCCTCATCCTACTTGTAAATAATGTTGTTTTTCCAAGACTTTCATGATTTTCATACTTAAACATAGAAAAAATCTTGAATGTATTATGATAACATGCTGGAACCTTTTAACAACTATTCAATCAGCACAGTTCGCTGTAACCAATAGTTAATAAATAATGGGTGTGGTTTTGGTCATGTTATGTTGCTGTATTTTGACTGGCTCGAATTAAATGCAAATGTTTATTTTAAATGGGGGCAAGGTATCTTTCATGTTAAGTGATCATTTTACGACATTTAATAAAAGTATTTTAGATGTATTTTGTTAATTGAAAACCTGTTCTCTCAGAGTTGGGAAAAATATGCAAATGTTCCATAAATGACTATGAAAGTATAAAATGTTGATCCATTTTGTTAGTTCGAAGTTTTTGGATGTGAAGAGCGGTATATTATCTATTTTACAAAGGAAGTCATGTAGTAACTTGTTTTCACTGTGTTCTCCTCATCCCAGACATTGAATTCACCACCGCCAGCTCTCTTTGGCATTCAGAGTGCTCGTCACATTCGTAATAATTTACAGATCTTTGATTTTCTCAGTGGAGGTAGAAAACATGCCTTGAGTGATCATTAGTCCACTAGTGATACAGTCCCAAAAGGTTTTCAAGATATTGGACTTCACCAGAAGTCACCAGAAGATAGTGTTTGTATGGATTTTTCCTTAAATCTTTTAGTGTTATTTTGATCTCCATTCAATGTGGAGTTCCATTCCCTTAGGTCTTGTGAGATGGAGGTTGATTAGCTCCCAGTCTGGCATGGGACCCATATTATCTCAAAGAGATGAGGGGAGTGAACATGGATCCCAGACATGGCTTAGGAATGGCCTGGTCGTTGCCGATAAGTTTTATGGACACTAGAGATGGTGGGAATACTGAAAGATGAAGCAACAATGAGATTGTGTACTTCAAATTATCCACAGCCCCCAACAGCATAAATTACTGGAATGCACTGCAAGACTAGAAGATATACAATACCAGTCAAAAGTTTTAGAACACCAACTCAATCTAGGATTTGTAATACTATTTTCTACATTGTAGAATAATAGTGAAGAGATGAAAACTATGAAATAACACAAATGGAATCATGTAGTAACCAAAAAAGTGTTTAACAAATCAAAATATATTTGAGATTCTTCAAAGTAGCCACCCTTTGCCTTGATGACAGCTTTGCACACTTGGCATTCTCTCAACCAGATTCATGAGGTAATCACCTGGAATGCATTTCAATTAACAGGTGTGCCTTGTTAAAATTTATTTGTGGAATTTATTTCCTTCTCAATGCGTTTGGGCCAACCAGTTGTGTTGTGACAAGGTAGGGGTGGTATACAGAAGATAGCCCTATTTGGTAAAAGACCAAGTCCATATTATGGCAAGAACAGTTCAAATAAGCAAAGAGAAACGACAGTCCATCATTACTTTAAGACATGAAGGTCAGTCAATCTGGAAAATTTCAAGAACTTTGAACGTTTATTCAAGTGTAGTTGCAAAAACCATCAAACGCTATGATGAAACTGGCTCTCATGAGGACCGCCACAGGAAAGGAAGACCCAGAGTTACCTCTGCTGCAGAGGATAAGTTCATTAGAGTTATCAGCCTCAGAAATTCCAGCCCAAATATTTTTATTTTTTATTTCACCTTTATTTAACCAGGTAGGCCAGTTGAGCAATTCATTCCAGTCATTGGCGGCAGAGAACTGAAAGGAAAGGCAGCCAAAGGAGGAAAAGGCTTTGGGGGTGACCAGTGAAATATACCTGCTGGAGCGCGTGCTACGGGTGGGTGCTGCTATGGTGACCAGTGAGCTGAGATAAGGCGGGGCTTTACCTAGCAAAGACTTATAGATGACCTGGAGCCAGTGGGTTTGGCGATGAATATGAAGTGAGGGCCAGCCAACGAGAGCATACAGGTCGCAGTGGTGGGTAGTATATGGGGCTTTAGTGACAAAATGGATGGCACTGTGATAGACTGCATCCAATTTGTTGAGTAGGGTGTTGGAGGCTATTTTGTAAATGACATGGCGCAAGTCAAAGATCGGTAAGATGGTCAGTTTACGAGGGTATGTTTGGCAGCATGAGTGAAGGATGCCTTGTTGCGAAATAGGAAGCCAATTCTAGATTTAACTTTGGATTGGAGATGTTTTATGTGAGTCTGGAAGGAGAGTTTACAGTCTAACCAGACACCTAGGTATTTGTAGTTGTCCACATATTCTAAGTCAGAACCATCCAGAGTAGTGATGCTGGACGGGCGGGCAGGTGCAGGTAGCGATCGGGTGAAGAGCATGCATTTAGTTTTATTTGCATTTAAGAACGGTTGGAGGCAACAGAAGGAGAGTTGTATGGCATTGAAGCTCGTCTGGAGGTTAGTCAACACAGTGTCCAAAGACGGGCCAGAAGTATACAAAATGGTGTTGTCTGCATAGAGGTGGATCAGGGAATCACCAGCAGCAAGAGCGACATCATTGATGTGTACAGAGAAAAGAGTCGACCCGAGAATTGAACCCTGTGGCACCCACATAGAGACTGCCAGAGGTCAGGACAACAGGCCCTCAGATTTGACACACTGAACTCTGTCTGAGAAGTAGTTGGTGAACCAGGCGAGGCAGTCATTTGAGAAACCAAGGCTGTTGAGTCTGCCGATAAAAAAATGGTTCACAGTGTTCAAGTAACACGGATCTCATTATCAACTGTTCAGTGGAGACTGCGTGAATCAGGCCTTCATGGTCAAATTGCTGCAAAGAAACCACTACTAAACTATACCAGTAAGAAGACTTGCTTGGGCCAAGAAACGTGAGCAATGGCCATTAGACCAGTGTAAATCTGTCCTTTGGTCTGATGAGTCCACATTTTTGATTTTTGGTTCCAACCGCTGTGTCTTTGAAAGGCGCAGAGTAGGTGAACGGAGGATCTCACTTGTGGTTCCCACCGTGAAGCATTAAGGAGATGGTGTGATGGTGTGGGGTTGCTTAGCTGGTGACACTGTGATTTATTTATAATTCAAGGCACACTTAACCAGCATGGCTACCACAGCATTCTGCAGCAATACGCCATCCCATCTGGCTTGCAATTAGTTGGATTATCATTTGTTTTTCAACAGGACAATGACCCAACACACCTCCAGGCTGTGTAAGGGCTATTTGACCAAGAAGGAGAGTGATGGAGTGCTGCATCAGATGACCTGGCCTCCGCAATCACCCAACCTCAACCCAATTGAGATGGATTGGGATGAGTTGGACCGCAGAGTGAAGGGAAATCAGCCAACAAGTGCTCAGCATATGTGGGAAATCCTTCAAGACTGTTGCAAAAGCATTCCAGGTGAAGCTGGTTAAGAGAATGCCAAGTGTGTGTAAAGCTGTCATTTTAGTCCCATTCTCCCCTGGGTGTAAAAGAGACCAGGAGTTGCACCAACAGTGTTAGGAGTGTGTAGATTTTATTTATTTATTTTATTTAAACTTTATTTAACCAGGTAGGCAAGTTGAGATCAAGTTCTCATTTATAACTGTGACCTGGCCAAGATAAAGCAAAGCAGTTCGACACATATTACAAAACAGAGTTACACATGGAGTAAAACAAACATACAGTCAATAATACAGTAGAAAAATAAGTCTATATACAATGTGAGCAAATGAGGTGAGATAAGGGAGGTAAAGGCAATAAATAGGCCAGGGTGGCGAAGTAAATACAATATAGCAATTAAAACACTGGAATGGTAGATTTGACAGTAGATGAGTGTGCAAAGTAGAAATACTGGGGTGCAAAGGTGCAAAATAAATAAATAAATACAGTAGGGGGAAGAGGTAGTTGTTTGGGCTATTTATAGATGGGCTATGTACAGGTTCAGTGATCTGTGAGCTGCTCTGACAGCTGGTGCTTAAAGCTAGTGAGGGAGATAAGTGTTTCCAGTTTCAGAGATTTTGTAGTTCGTTCCAGTCATTGTTAGCAGAGAACTGGAAGGAGAGGCGGCCAAAGGAGGAATTGGCTTTGGGGGTGACAAGTGAGATATACCTGCTGGTACGTGTGCTACGGGTGGGTGCTGCTATGGTGACCAGCGAGCAGAGATAAGGCAGGACTTTACCTAGCAGGGTCTTGTAGATGACCTGGAGCCAGTGGGTTTGGCGACGAGTATGAAGCGAGGGCCAGCCAACGAGAGCGTACAGGTCACAGTGGTGGGTAGTATATGGGGCTTTGGTGTCAAAACGGGTGGCACTGTGATAGACTGCATCCAATTTGTTGAGTAGGGTGTTGGAGGCTATTTTGTAAATGACATCGCCGAAGTCAAGGATCGGTAAGATGGTCAGTTTACAAGGGTATGTTTGGCAGCATGAGTGAAGGATGCCTTGTTGCGAAATAGGAAGCCAATTCTAGATTTAACTTTGGATTGGAGATGTTTTATATGAGTCTGGAAGGAGAGTTTACAGTCTAACCAGACACCTAGGTATTTGTAGTTGTCCACATGTTCTAAGTCAGAACCATCCAGAGTAGTGATGCTGGACGGGCGGGCAGGTGCAGGCAGCGATCGGGTGAAGAGCATGCATTTAGTTTTACTTGTATTTAAGAGCAGTTGGAGGCCACGGAAGGAGAGTTGTATGGCATTGAAGCTTGTCTGTAGCGTTGTTAACACAGTGTCCAAAGACGGGCCAGAAGTATACAGAATGGTGTCGTCTGTGTAGAGGTGGATCAGTGACTCACCAGCAGCAAGAGCGACATCATTGATGTATACAGAGAAGAGAGTCGGCCCAAGAATAGAACCCTGTGGCACCCCCATAGAGACTGCCAGAGGCCCGGACAACAGGCCCTCAGATTTGACACACTGAACTCTGTCGGAGAAGTAGTTGGTGAACCAGGCGAGGCAGTCATTTGAGAAACCAAACCAAGATACTTTGAAGAATCTCAAATATAAAATATAATTTTATTTTATTTATAACTTTTTTGGTTACTGCATGATTACATGATTCCATGTGTTATTTCATGGTTTTGATGTCTTCACTATTATTCTACAATATAGAAAATAGTACAAATAAAAAAAAACATTGATGTTTTTAGTTAACCTTTATTTAACTAGGCAAATCAGTTAAGAACAATTTATTTTTTACTAAAACAGCCTACCCCAGACAACGCTGGGCCAATTGTGTGCCCCCCTATGGGACTCACAATCACAGCCGGATGTGATAGCCTGCATTCGAACCAGGGACTCTAGTGACACCTATTTTACTGAGATGTAGGTCCTTAGACCACTGTGCCACTCTGTGCCACTCAGGAGCATAATGAATGTCTAGGTGTGTCCAAACTTTTGACTGGTACTGTATGTAAGGAGTTTTTGTACAGTATGTGTGTTTGTATGGGTGCCTGTGAGAATTATCTTTGTAAAGTATACATTTGCATATGATATGTACTACAGGCAAATAATAAATATAAACTATGCTATGGGACATGTTTGTGTGTGATTTATTTCATGGTGTCTTAGAATAGAAACTGCTTGGTTTTAGATAACAAATGTACTCTGGTTTGCAAACCCTTCAATCACAAGCAATGTGTGTTGTTTCTACAAAATGTTATCCTTACATTTCCGGAATTAACCAACCAAACAACAGTTGCACATTGTGAACTTGTAATTGAAAATATGTCCAGTAGAGGGACATGATATTAATTATAAACTTGCCTCCATTGTCAAAACACAACCAATATTTCGAACAGAGTATAAAAATAAATAAAAAACAGAAAAACAACATTCACAATTGCTTTACACAAGACATTGACCTATTCGGTGCAGTGTCCAACTCAGAATTGTAGCACACTTTTATACATAGACAGAGCCAAGTAGTAATCCTAAAGTAGTATTCAAGTAGAAAACGATAATACATCTGTATACGTGAGGATTTACATTTTCTACACAATCTGCTTACTGATCCTCCCTGCAGCCATGCCCCACACTCAGAAAGTCTTTGGGAGGAAGCTGCCTTTGATGAAGGCCCTCTTGTCACTCTCCCTAACCAGAATACACTGCTGAAAGAAATAGGAAGTATATATATATATATCTCCCTAACCCTGTTGTGGTTAGGTGTTCTTTGGCTGCAAACACTTTTTTATGAATCATCTCTCGAGAACAAAAGGGAAATATCTCTTTGCCATATCTATGAGAAAGGTAACACATTCAAATTCCAGTGTAGATAGAGGTCATGTTCCAGGAGTTGGGGATGACACAGAAGACAAAGGCTCTCTGGACACTATTTTCATGTCAAAAAGGTTTTTAGTCCCCTACTCCCCAGGGTGTAAAGAGACCAGGAGTTGCACCAACAGTGTTAGGGGTGTGTAGCTGTTGATCAACTCTTAATGCAGTGGGCCACAGGGCAACTTAGTGATACAATCCTGTTAGGAAATCAGACAGTAACAGAGGATGAGATCGTACATTGTCGCTCTCTCTCTTTCTCTCTCTCTTGTTCTTTCTTTTTTTCTCACTCTCGTTCTCCCCCCACCACTCTCTCTCTCTCTCTCTCTCTCTCTCTCTCTCTCTCTCTCTCTCTCTCTCTCTCTCTCTCTCTCTCTCTCTCTCTCTCTCTGGGATCTAGCTGATTGTGAAAAACATTCAGTGCCATTTGAAATGTTTGTTGACTTTCGTCACCTTGAACCCTGGATAATGACTAGACAGCCCACATCTTACTGGAACTAAATGTCTCCCTTGTAAAGAGACTATATGTGTCTCAGTGGGCCTATTACTGGTTAAATAAAGGTAAATTAAATTAAATTGAATAAAATGATTGTTCCACTGCTTTGTGTTTGGATAGAATCGACTGACTCAGTTGCAGAGGCAATGAAACAGCTATAAAGAAAGGAGACATAAGGGGTGACACTTGTATGAGGGTGAGTGAGAGAATGGCCAAAATAAGGTACTGATAAGAACAATGAATATTGAGGATGTCTAATGATATGGGGAAAATAAACATTTTATTTATTATTATTTATGATTAATCAGCCCATGTGGAATCTCAATCAGGGTTATTAAGGTATTTTCTATCCAAATCATGTTTAGGGTCATCGCTTTTAGATGCGACTTCCTTCCAATGCGCACCAGAAGTGCTCAACAGTGATACTGTATCATATTTCAATATTCGTCATGCGTCATACACGCCACCCCCCCCCCCCCCCCCCCCCTTGCGCGCTCAAGTTGTGGAAAACTGTATGACAGTGCAGAATTGCCAGGAATCCAGGAGTATCTGAAAAACAGCCTATTTAAAATCCATAACCATTATACACGTTCTAACATCCTTTAATGAACAAGAATCCAACATTTGTCATTTCAAACCATATCAAATCTAGCCTACATCTGAATCGACTGCGCTGCAGGACAACGGTGAAGATGAACTGATAATTACATTCAATCGGATACCTACCTGACTAGTGTCTTAGTGACTGTATCCCGATTTATTAAAGCAGTCTCTTCGCTTTGCTTGCAATAATTATTAAACTTGTTTAAGCGACAACACGATGAGATGCACACAACCAGGAAGAAGCCAAATCAATAGTTATATTAGCTATTACATAGCCATTCACAGTTTGACTACACTGATATGTATGCAATGTGTTTTCTTCTAATAAATATTTACGTTTTCTCGCTTCTGAAAGAACAATAACATTGCCATTCAAAGCGCCAAAATTCGAAAATATGACCGTCGGACAAAAAAAGGACATGTTCCTCCTACTCACCTAACGGTTGTAGGCTATGCTTTTGCATTTCTCCATGTGGCATGCACAAGCGTGTGACTGTTTTAAGTTCGTGTTTTAATGTTCATTGCACTGTCAATTTGCAAAGGAATAACAATATATATAAAACATTATATAAGAATCGCCGGTCTCTGTGGTGAGTGGCCTATAATTTAATGCAGATATTATTAGTGTTGGTTATATATCAAATAATGTTGTCTAACATGTGCCATAATCGCATCTGAAGTATCCTATAAGTATTACTGTAATTGTAAGTGAGGCATGCCGAGATTATGTACTGATTCAAAATCTGTTTGAATGTGAAATTAGGGTGGCCTATAGACAGACAATTGATGGCTTGAATAGCCCCATAAAATAAAGCAACTCTATAGTCACAGCAAAACTAACATTATGTGATTTCATAATCACACTGATATTACTAGACAGTCAATTCAGAAGTAACGGGGATGTCATATAGCCCATGTTTGGATATGAGTAACAATATTTGCAGCATTTTTCATTTTGAACACTATGTAGGCAATTTACGCTCCAGCTCAGATATTTAATTCCAATATATACTTTCAAAAGCCTATATTTTCTTCTAATGACTGAGTAAAGGAAAGGCTATAGTGTAATGCAAAATGAGTAATGTAGGTGCTTCCATTCCATTCCACAACTGTAGTGCTGAGTAGCCTCGGCTATCATGAAAGCATGGGGATCTAGATAAAAAGGTCAAATGCTAAAAGAAAAACGACAACAATCGAATAATCAGTGGACAACTGAATTTATTCGTCTCACAAATGACAACAGTGCAAAACATTGATTAGCAATATTCAAACAGACGACAATACAGAAAAATGACGGCCGTCTACATTCTATTTCAACCTAATTTTGACCTGACACGCCAATCAGAAAATGAAACAAACAGGTTAAACAATGCAGACCTGTAGTCAGTTGCTGTCTTTGGTACAAAATAAAACGTCAATATTAGCAAACGCATGCTTTCACAGTTCATTACAAAATGTACTTGTTTCCCTATTTACAAAGTGCAAATAAAATCGAAGAGAATCGCCACATCAGTCAGGCTACCATTAGATTGGTCATTTATTACCAATGGTATGCATGGAAAAGGAGAAGAAAGGTATAGGCTACAGCTTTTTAGTCAAAATATCATGAGTTTAATTAACCGTGACAAATGGGACAAAATAAGACATTTGCTATGGTGCACAAGAGTACAATGGATGAAGAGGGTAATCTTTTTAAATTGTTACAGTCTAAAGAAGTTAAACGATACAATGTTGTTCCTCGTTTCATTTGAAATGGTCGTTATAGCCTACTAAACCCATCTCAAATTCAGTTATTATATTATTGGGATTGAATTGAAAGACAAATTCCTCTTCACTTTAACCAGCCATTAGGCTTACATTAGGCAACATCCCAAAACGCAAGATCATGTTGCCGCTCGAGATGTTGAGTTGTTAGGGAAATGTTATGGGCCTAAAAGTTTTAAATGGATTCAAATTATTGTTATAGTTCCAGTGGCATATAATCGTGTCACATTTGTTTCGCAATGGAGCAAACTGGAGTCAAAACCTATATGGAATGTGTTCTTATCAGGTTACAAGGAAACGTAACTCAACCTGAGTTCATGATAGTCTTTATGGTTGAAATTGAGGCTATCATGTCTGAAAACATCCAAACATATATTAACATAGGAGAGGTAGATTACATGTTTACTACTCTCTCTCCACCTCTTTATCCCAGTCAGGATTGTCCCATGTATATTCATAAATTCATGTGCGCCTGAATGTATAGCGCAATGGATACTCTATTGTTCATAGTCGCCAAATCATAAGGTGTATGGCCTCCGGAGTTGTGCCTTGCGGCGTCCTTCGTACAACCAACAAGGAGCTGAACCACGTCAAGATAGCCTTCTCTTGCGGCTAGATGCAATGGAAGATTGCCGTCGTTGTCCAAGAGGTTGACGTCTGCGCCATGATCTATCAGGACGCGTAGGGTGTCCACGTATCCATCCCTTGCAGCATCATGAGTGATAGTGAGACCCCTGACATGGTCGCGCACGTTTGGATTTGCGTTAGCCCTCAGCAGCGCCTCCGCGATGGCTGGGTTACCAAGTTTCATCACCTGTAAAATATAATGAGAAGAGGTTATAGAGCAGGATAATTACAAAAACAAAATAATAATTATAAAGACAAAATGTACCCTATAAAAAAGCTACGGTTTTAATATAAAATATAAATCATTTAGGGATATGTTGCAGAGACACAGGTCTAGATTTACACCTATGTTTTCAAAAGGAATGATCAAAAATAAATCGTACCCACAAAAAGATTTATCAGTCCTGGGATATAAATGATTATCTTCACCTTTTTTTATTCTTCTTCAGACCTAAATGCTGTAGACCAATTACCGTCTGATAAACAGAGTACACTTAATTAAATAATAGAGCCTTAGTTGATCATCAGTATTTAACTAAGTTTCATGATAGGCCTATATATTTTTCATTTGGAAGAGAGGAGCGATACGAATAGCTCATTACAGTTTTGTGGCAGTTTTTTGTTTGACACAGTGTTGTGTCATAGGCCTACTTAGATTGTAATTTTTTTTTAAATAAGGTCAAGCTTTGAGCGCTTTGAATAAAGTATGCCAATTTGTAAATTGTCGTTATACATTCAACAGGCTAAAGCAACTTGTCCTAAATCTCTCAAAAACGTGTGTTATGGTTCAGTCAATGAACCATACTTGAACCACTTTTAGCATTTTCATCTGTGCCCTGTGCCCTATGACATGGTAAGAGATTATTAGCCTATCTGAAAATCTATGCAGCTTGGTCATATGAACAGGCTGTCCAAATCAACCAAGTCTTTCACAATCTGCAATGTGTTCGTTTTTCATATTAGTTTGATTGTGTAACTTGACAAAACAATAAACGGTAGTTACATTCCTATAGCATACATAGCATGTTGGGACTCCCATGTGGTACAAGGAAGTTATTCAAAGGTATCGGTCAAGGTGGTAACAATACAAGCAAATCAATACCGTATAAGTTCTCAACCACCATAATTGAAGTATGAGATGAAAAAACAGATAATTTTTACTATATTTCTATAAATCGAGAAATATTATTGTTGAAAAGTATTAACGTTTTCATAGGCCTATTTGAGTGTGCATGCGGGCCCAAAGTGCATGGGGTCATGCAGGGTCTTGATGTTTCTATCTTATTTTCTTATCACTACTGATCAATGATCTAAGGCACACATTATTCTTAAAAAAACAACAACATAATCACATTGTTCAACGAGTTTTCATAGTGAACCCATGTGATTCACCATCTTCATTAAGACATATAAAGCTGCTAAACTTCTAGCCTACAAAATGTGTAAAACAACAATATTACATTGCATTTAGAGTGTTGTATTCTGTATTTCACGTCTCTGGTAAATCATATATAAATCATTAATCTACATTGTTTTTTTTAGTGGTTCAGATAGTGCTACTAAATTAAGGCCTATAAATCACTTTAAAGCCCTCTAATTCCATAAATCATACAATAAAATTATGACATCCAACATAGTAGTCTATGCTTTATAAGGCCTTGAAAATCACTTGGATTTTTTGAAGTAAATCCAAGTTACAGAAATTGTATAGCCTCTTAATACCTTTACCACTTTGTTACCAAAGCACACCGTTCAGTCTATTTGACATTATGTCAATGCACAAATATGCTAATATGTTGTAGTTTAAGTTGAAATCGATCATATAACTTCTGAATAGACCGAATAATGAATTTATAGATTTAGGCTTCATAAAAAATGCTTTACCAACCTGTAACGGTGTCCTGCCGAATACATTGTTTGCATTAACATCTGCTCCGTTCTGTAATAACATCTCAACTTCTGCCAAGTCTCCTCTCGCAGATGCACTGCTCAGTCTGTTTGCCTCTCCAGTCATTCTTGGTGGACGAAAACAATAAAGAGAATAAGGTTATATAATACAGGATAAAAACCTTGATAGGCCTCCTCTGTATGTGCTTGATTTTGGTTGTAAGTCTTGGTTGTGACACAAGGCACTGCTAAAGTGTAGTAAATAGTCTGTAGCCCTCTGAAAGAAATTGGTAGGCTACACTGCCAGGGTCCGCCTCCCTTTTTAATGCCATCCCACTGTAACAACTCGCTTCGGCACGGAAAACAACAGGGATGTCACGCCATTTCTAACACAAATTCATGGTCATCATCACCTTCCTTAAAAATATAAATTTTCATCACGTTGGATTGGTGTTTGGGATTTCCAATAGTGGACCAAGACGCACGAAGTTGAAAAATGTCTAACTAATTCCAATCGTCCAGCTGCAGTGTTGACGTTCATACTTATTATTGAACCCCGTTCACGTGCAGTCGGTAACATTTGAGATTCTAAAATAGAGTTCATGGATATTCCCCATGTTTATGTATAGGCTAGACCGGTGTTATTCCAGATGATTTTACCCAACTCTGCAGGTAGCATAGCCTACCCTCATTAGATTTGAACCTATAGCCTGATAATGTATTCTAAATGCAGAGGGGGGGGGGGGGGGGGGTATGTCCATGAAATTATATCATCCAACAGTTACAACGCATTAGGCTACAACTCACATTCAATGTCCAATTCGACCTTGAGTAAAAACCCATATTAAACTATTCTGTTTCATAGACAGCCTACTCCGTTCGATAGTCTACTTCACTCTGGGACTGACAATATAGGTTAGCCTACAGGTGCAACTCCCCAAAATGCTGGTCTGCTGCTCTCAAAAGCGTTGATTTTGTCCTGCAACTGTATCCATGGCTGCCGTTTCGATAAGGGCTTGCAACTTTGTAGCATCTGATTGCAGACTTGCTCTCTCACCAGTCCCGGATGAGAAAGAGAATGAAAAAATATTCTGACAACGTTAGGTTATCCAATGACATTTGGAGAGATGCTTGTTCAGACTTTTATGTAAACTTCCCGCCCATTTTCAAATGATGAAACTTGGTCTGGATATCGTCCTTCTTTTGGTTCATTAATAGTAAAGCGTTTGTTCAGACAGTGCGCGGGAACAGTTTCGTCATTTGATAAGCAATGTTCTCTTCTTCCACTTAGCACAATGTAGCAGTATAGGCGACCATCTGTTACAATTAAAATAGTTAGACTACTAAACTTTTGTAAAGGTGGGTAAATCAATAAAAAAAATCAACCACACCACGGAGTTTACGGGACTTAGTAGCGTTTCAAGTTCAGCCTGCAATAGGCATATGCCGGGTAGGTGTAGCCTAGTCGTGTAGGAATATTAAACAGAAAAGCTTACACGATTTTCGATTTATAGCCTAGACTTTATATAACATCCCCTACTTACTAGATACAACACCTCAGCATCAGTTGTTGAATGAGTTCACTCATTCGATTGGTTGGCAGTCAATATTTAGATGGGAAAAAAACGCAGGTTTTGACATAACTTATTTTTGAAATACAGAGCCATACGCCCACATAACAGTCGACGAGAGCAAGAGAAAGAGGGCGGGACAAAAAAAGACTGCAGTTGTGACGATAGCCTGGGCTTCTTTCCCGGTTGTAAAATAACATTTTCATAACCGAAAAATGCCACGACGTGTTGCTCTAGAACAGTTAATATTGCTTTCTGGTTAGTTTCGGTAGCGCTCTATGGGAAAGACAACAACGATAACCTAAATCATAAGCATGATTATTTTGCTATGAGGTCTGTATGCCTAGATGACGTATTGAAAGCCCAGTCTTTATCATTTCAACACCCCTTTGATAAAATGAGGGATGGAAAATATTCATAGGCAGAGCTAGGATGCAATAATTGATATTCCATGAGATTGATAATTTGAACAATCATTTGAAATATATTGCTTTTAACCTACATTGTTAAAAGGCTCAATTGACAATAAAAAAAACAACCGTACATTTTGCGTTACGATGGGGGGCAGCTGTAGGGCCTATCACACTAAGCACGGACCGACGCAGACGTCTTTTGGATGTATTTCTTTGGTCCTATCTAGACCGCCCGTCTTTTTAAATGTATTTTATTGGCGCGGTCCGAACCCGCCTTGATTTCAACGTTCATAGATTTCTATGTTTGCTTAATCTTTGGTCCGGTTCGGACCGACCTACATTTACCGAGGTAAACTTGGTTTTATATTCACACATTCGGACATTCAACAGACAATTCAACAGACATTCGCCAAAATCCTTATAAAAATGAAAAAATCAATAACTAATTCACCGTTTGTCACGGAATCATCAAACTAGATATGATTTATTCTATAAATGTCTTGCATACTTTTACAATCTTTGTTTTGAGTAGAAATTCCAGTTTTGACTTGATAGAAATACATACAATCTAGGAAAAATGCCATTTAAAGCGGTATAAATCAATAACTAATTCACCGTTTGTCACAGAAACATCAAACTATGTATGATTTATTCTATAATGGTCTAGCATACTTTTACAACTTTTGTTTTGACTAAAAATTCCAGTTTGGATTTGATAGAAGGCATGTAGTCTGTCTAGGTCAAAGTTCTAACGAGTCTGTTATACCCTATTAGAAGGTGCCTGGCGTGAACTTTTGCATCTTCAGTCATATTACATTTGACTACAGGACAAAACAATGGGATGAAGGGGTCAGGCCTGCCTAACCAAGAAGACAGGTGGACATGGACATTCCACAGGGGACATAAGGAAAACTAAGAGTGAACCATAACATACACTACCGTTCAAAAGTTTGGGGTCACTTAGACATGTCCTTGTTTTTGAAAGAAAAGCATTTTTTTGTTGTCCATTAAAATAACATCAAATTGATCACAAATACAGTGTAGACATTGTTAATGTTGTAAATGACTATTGTAACTGGAAACGGTTAATTTTTAATGGAATATCTACATAGGCGTACAGAGGCCCATTATCAAATCAAACTTTATTTGCCACATGCGCCGAATACAAGTGTTGACTTTACCGTGAAATGCTTACTTACAAGCCCTTAACCAACAGTGCAGTTCAAGAAGAAGAAAATATTTTCCAAGTAGGTTAAAATAAAAAGTAATAATAAAAAGTAACACAATAAGAATAAGAATAACAATAACGAGGCTATATACAGGGGCACCAGTACCGAGTCAGTGTGCAGGGGTACAGGCTAGTTGAGGTGATCTATACATGTAGATGGGGGCAAAGAAACTATGCATAGGTAACAAACAAACAGCGAGTAGCAGCAGTGTACAAGGGGGGGTGTCAATGTAAATTGTCCTGTGGCGATTTTTATGAATTGTGCAGCAGTCAAATGGCTTGGGGGTAGAAGCTGTTGAGGAGCCTTTTGTTCCTAGACTTGGCGCTCCGGTACCACTTGCCGTGCGGTAGCAGAGAAAACAGTCTATAACTCGGGTGACTGGAGTCTGACAATTTTATGGGCTTTCCTCTGACACCACCTATTATATAGGTACTGGATGGCAGGAAGTTTGGCCCCAGTGATGTACTGGGACGTTCGCTCTACCCTCTGTACCGCCTTACGGTCAGATGCCAAGCAGTTGCCCTACCAGGCAGTGATGCAACCTTGTCAGGATGCTCTCGATGGTGCAGCTGTAGAAACTTTTGAGGATCTGGGGGCCCCTACCAAATCTTTTCACTCTCTTGAGAGAGAGACTGTGCCCTCTTCTCGACTGTCTTGGTATGTTTGGACCCTGATAGTTCATTGGTGATGTGGACATCAATGAACTTGAAACTCTCGACCCGCTCCACTACAGCCCAGTTGATGTTAATGGGGGCCTGTTCGGCCCGCCTTTTCCTGTAGTCCACGATCAGCTCCTTTGTCTTGGTCACATTGAGGGAGAGGTTGTTGTCCTGGCACCACACTGCCAGTTCTCTGACCTCCCTATAGGCTGTCTCATCGTTGTCGGTGATCAGGCCTACCACTGTTGTGTTGTCAGCAAACTTAATGATGGTGTTGGAGTCGTGTTTGGCCACACAGTCATTGCTGAACAGGGAATACAGGAGGGGACTAAGTACACACCCCTGAGGGGCCCCAGTGCTAAGGATCAGCGTGGCAGGCTTGTTGTTGCCTACTCTTACCATCTGGGGGCGGCCCGTCAGGAAGTCCAGTCCAGGATCAGCAACCATCACTCCTGTGTTCCAATGGCACGTTGTGTTTGCCTCACAAGTCCTCAACTGGCAGCTTCATTAAATAGTATCCGCAAAACACCAGTCTCAATATCAACAGTGAAGAGGCGACTCCAGGATGCTGTCCTTCTAGGCAGAGTTGCAAAGAAAAAGCCATATCTCAGACTGGCCAATAAAAATAAAATATTAAGATGGGCAAAATAACACAGACACTGGACAGAGATATAGCTTTTTCTTTGCAACTCTGCCTAGAAGGACAGCATTGTTAAGGTTTTCTTCCTCTGAAGATGAGGTGTAGCAGGGATCGGACCAAAATGCAGCGTGGTTATTTGTATACATCTTTAATAAAGATGAAAACACGAACAGTATACAAAAACAATAAATGTGGAAAACCTAAACAGCCTTATCTGGTGCAAACAAACACAGAGACAGGAACAATCACCCACGAAACACTCAAAGAATATGGCTGCCTAAATATGGTTCCCAATCAGAGACAACGATAAACACCTGCCTCTGATTGAGAACCACTCTAGGCAACCATAGACTTACCTAGACAACTCTACTATACCACAATCCCATAACCTACAAAAACCCCAAGACAAAACACACCACATAAATAACCCATGTCACACCCTGGCCTGACCAAAATAATAAGGAAAACACAAAATACTAAGACCAGGGCGTGACAGAACCCCCCCCTCCCAAGGTGCAGACTCCCGGCCGCACACCTAAACCCATAGGGGAGGGTCCGGGTGGGCGTCCGTCCACGGTGGCGACTCCGGCGCGGGACGTGGACCCCACTCCAACAAAGTCTTAGTCCGCTTAATTCGCGTCCTTAGATTGGCGACCCTCGCCGCCGACCTTGGCCTAGTAACCCTCACCAAGGGCCCCACTGGACTGAGGGGCAGCTCCGGACTGAGGGACAGCTCGGGACTGAGGGGTAACTCGAGACTGAGGGGTAACTCGGGACTGAGGGGTAGCTCGGGACTGAGGGGTAGCTCGGGACTGAGGGGTAGCTCGGGACTGAGGGGTAGCTCGGGACTGAGGGGTAGCTCGGGACTGAGGGGTAGCTCAAGACTGAGGGGTAGCTCAAGACTGAGGGGTAGCTCAAGACTGAGAGGAAGCTCAGGCAGGTTGATGGCTCTGGCAGATCCTGGCTGACTGGCGGCTCTGGCAGATCCTGGCTGACTGGCGGATCCTGGCTGAATGGCGGATCCTGGCTGAATGGCGGATCCTGGCTGACTGGCGGCTCTGGCGGATCCTGGCAGACTGGCAGCTCTGGCGGATTCTGGCAGACTGGCGGATCCTGGCAGACTGGCGGATCTGGCGGATCCTGGCTGACTGGCGGCTCTGGTTGCTCCATGCTGACTGGCGGCTCTGGCTGCTCCATGCTGACTGGCGGCTCTGGCAGCGCTGGACAGGAAGGAGTCTCTGGTAGAGCTGAACAGGCGGGAGACTCCGGCAGCGCTGAAGAGGAGGAAGGCTCTGACAGCGCTGGACAGGCGGGAGACTCCGGCAGCGCTGGAGAGGAGGAAGGCTCTGGCAGCGCTGGACAGGCGGGAGACTACGGCAGCGCTGAACAGGCGGGAGACTCCGGCAGCACCTGACAGGAGAAAAGCTCTGGCAGCGCTGGACAGGCGGGAGACTCCGGAAGCGCTGGAGAGGAGGAAGGCTCTGGCAGCACTGGAGAGGCCTGATGCGTGGTGCTGGCACTGGTGGTACTGGGCCGAGGACACGCACAGGAAGCCTGGTGCGGGGAGCTGCCACCGGAGGGCTGGTGCGTGGAGGTGGTACTGGATAGACCGGACCGTGCAGGCGCACTGGAGCTCTTGAGCACCGAGCCTGCCCAAATTTACCTGGTTGAATGCTCCCGGTCACCCTGCCAGTGCGGCGAGGTGGAATAGCCCGCACTGGGCTATGCAGGCGAACCGGGGACACTGTGCGCAAGGCTGGTGCCATGTAAGCCGGCCCAAGGAGACGCACTGGAGACCAGATGCGTAGAGCCGGCTTCATGACACTTGGCTCGATGCTTACTCTAGCCCGGCCGATACGAGGAGCTGGTATGTACCGCACCGGGATATGCACCCGCACTGGAGACACCGTGCGCTCCACTGCATAACACAGTGCCTGCCCGGTCTCTCTAGCCCCCCGGTAGGCACAGGAAGTTGGCGCAGGTCTCCTACCTGGCTTCGCCATACTCCCTGTGTGCCCTCCCCCAAGACATTTTTGGGGCTGACTCTCGGGCTTCCATCCGCCGTGCTGCCTCCTCATACCAGCGCCTCTCCGCCTTCGCCACCTCCAGCTCTTCTTTGGGGCGGCGATATTCTCCAGGCTGAGCCCAGGGTCCTTTACCATCCAAGATTTCCTCCCATGTCCAGAAATCTGGATTTCGCTGCTCCTGCTGCCGCTGCCTGTCACCACGCCGCTTGGTCCTGTTGTGGTGGGTGATTCTGTTAAGGTTTTCTTCCTCCTCTTCCTCTGAAGAAAAAACCTAAACAGCCTTATCTGGTGCAAACAAACACAGAGACAGGAACAATCACCCACGAAACACTCAAAGAATATGGCTGCCTAAATATGGTTCCCAATCAGAGACAACGATAAACACCTGCCTCTGATTGAGAACCACTCTAGGCAACCATAGACTTACCTAGACAACTCTACTATACCACAATCCCATAACCTACAAAAACCCCAAGACAAAACACACCACATAAATAACCCATGTCACACCCTGGCCTGACCAAAATAATAAGGAAAACACAAAATACTAAGACCAGGGCGTGACAGGCATCCTGGAGTTGCCTCTTCACTGTTGATGTTGAGACTGGTGTTTTGCAGGTACTATTTAATGAAACTGCCAGTTGAGGACTTGTGAGGCGTCTGTTTCTCAAACTAGACACTCAAATGTACTTGTCCTCTCACTCAGTTGTGCACCGGGGCCTCACACTCCTCTTTCTATCCTGGTTAGAGCAAGTTTGAGCTATTCTGTGAAGGGAGTAGTACACAGCGTTGTACAAGATCTTCAGTTTCTTGGCAGTTTCACACATGGAATAGCCTTCATTTCTCAGAACAAGAATAGACTGACCAGTTTCCAAAAAAGTTACTTGTTTCTGGACATTTTGAGCCTGTAATCGAACACACAAATGCTGATGCTCCAGATACTCAACGAGTCTAAAGAAGGCCAGTTTTATTGCTTCTGTAATCAGCACAACAGTTTTCAGCTGTGCTAACATAATTGTTAAATGGTTTTCTAATGATCAATTAGCCTTTTAAAATTATAACTTGGATTATCTAACACAACGTGCTATTGAAACACAGGAGTGATGGTTCCTGATAATGGGCCTCTGTACACCTATGTAGATATTCCATAAAAAAATCTGCTGTTTCCAGCTACAATAGTCATTTACAACATTAACAATGTCTACGCTGACCCCTTCATCCCATAGTTTTTTCCTGTAATCTAATTGAATATGACTGAAGATGCAGAAGTTTATGCCAGGCCCCTTCTAATAAGGTATAACAGACTTGTTAGAACTTTGACCACACGCCTTCTAGACGGACTTCATGCCCTCTATCAAATCAAAACTGGAATATTTAGTCAAAGCAAAGATTGTAAAAGTATGCTGGACATTTATAGAATAAATAATACCTGGTTTGATGTTTCTGTGACAAACAGTGAATTAGTTATTGATTCATACTAAATGGCATTTTATAGATTTTATGTATTTCTATAAAATCAAAACTGGAATTTTTCCTCAAAACAAAAGGTTGAAAGAAAGAAACTATGCATAGGTAACAAACAAACAGCGAGTAGCAGCAGTGTACAAGGGGGGGTGTCAATGTAAATTGTCCTGTGGCGATTTTTATGAATTGTGCAGCAGTCAAATGGCTTGGGGGTAGAAGCTGTTGAGGAGCCTTTTGTTCCTAGACTTGGCGCTCCGGTACCACTTGCCGTGCGGTAGCAGAGAAAACAGTCTATAACTCGGGTGACTGGAGTCTGACAATTTTATGGGCTTTCCTCTGACACCACCTATTATATAGGTACTGGATGGCAGGAAGTTTGGCCCCAGTGATGTACTGGGACGTTCGCTCTACCCTCTGTACCGCCTTACGGTCAGATGCCAAGCAGTTGCCCTACCAGGCAGTGATGCAACCTTGTCAGGATGCTCTCGATGGTGCAGCTGTAGAAACTTTTGAGGATCTGGGGGCCCCTACCAAATCTTTTCACTCTCTTGAGAGAGAGACTGTGCCCTCTTCTCGACTGTCTTGGTATGTTTGGACCCTGATAGTTCATTGGTGATGTGGACATCAATGAACTTGAAACTCTCGACCCGCTCCACTACAGCCCAGTTGATGTTAATGGGGGCCTGTTCGGCCCGCCTTTTCCTGTAGTCCACGATCAGCTCCTTTGTCTTGGTCACATTGAGGGAGAGGTTGTTGTCCTGGCACCACACTGCCAGTTCTCTGACCTCCCTATAGGCTGTCTCATCGTTGTCGGTGATCAGGCCTACCACTGTTGTGTTGTCAGCAAACTTAATGATGGTGTTGGAGTCGTGTTTGGCCACACAGTCATTGCTGAACAGGGAATACAGGAGGGGACTAAGTACACACCCCTGAGGGGCCCCAGTGCTAAGGATCAGCGTGGCAGGCTTGTTGTTGCCTACTCTTACCATCTGGGGGCGGCCCGTCAGGAAGTCCAGTCCAGGATCAGCAACCATCACTCCTGTGTTCCAATGGCACGTTGTGTTTGCCTCACAAGTCCTCAACTGGCAGCTTCATTAAATAGTATCCGCAAAACACCAGTCTCAATATCAACAGTGAAGAGGCGACTCCAGGATGCTGTCCTTCTAGGCAGAGTTGCAAAGAAAAAGCCATATCTCAGACTGGCCAATAAAAATAAAATATTAAGATGGGCAAAATAACACAGACACTGGACAGAGATATAGCTTTTTCTTTGCAACTCTGCCTAGAAGGACAGCATTGTTAAGGTTTTCTTCCTCTGAAGATGAGGTGTAGCAGGGATCGGACCAAAATGCAGCGTGGTTATTTGTATACATCTTTAATAAAGATGAAAACACGAACAGTATACAAAAACAATAAATGTGGAAAACCTAAACAGCCTTATCTGGTGCAAACAAACACAGAGACAGGAACAATCACCCACGAAACACTCAAAGAATATGGCTGCCTAAATATGGTTCCCAATCAGAGACAACGATAAACACCTGCCTCTGATTGAGAACCACTCTAGGCAACCATAGACTTACCTAGACAACTCTACTATACCACAATCCCATAACCTACAAAAACCCCAAGACAAAACACACCACATAAATAACCCATGTCACACCCTGGCCTGACCAAAATAATAAGGAAAACACAAAATACTAAGACCAGGGCGTGACAGAACCCCCCCCTCCCAAGGTGCAGACTCCCGGCCGCACACCTAAACCCATAGGGGAGGGTCCGGGTGGGCGTCCGTCCACGGTGGCGACTCCGGCGCGGGACGTGGACCCCACTCCAACAAAGTCTTAGTCCGCTTAATTCGCGTCCTTAGATTGGCGACCCTCGCCGCCGACCTTGGCCTAGTAACCCTCACCAAGGGCCCCACTGGACTGAGGGGCAGCTCCGGACTGAGGGACAGCTCGGGACTGAGGGGTAACTCGAGACTGAGGGGTAACTCGGGACTGAGGGGTAGCTCGGGACTGAGGGGTAGCTCGGGACTGAGGGGTAGCTCGGGACTGAGGGGTAGCTCGGGACTGAGGGGTAGCTCGGGACTGAGGGGTAGCTCGGGACTGAGGGGTAGCTCAAGACTGAGGGGTAGCTCAAGACTGAGGGGTAGCTCAAGACTGAGAGGAAGCTCAGGCAGGTTGATGGCTCTGGCAGATCCTGGCTGACTGGCGGCTCTGGCAGATCCTGGCTGACTGGCGGATCCTGGCTGAATGGCGGATCCTGGCTGAATGGCGGATCCTGGCTGACTGGCGGCTCTGGCGGATCCTGGCAGACTGGCAGCTCTGGCGGATTCTGGCAGACTGGCGGATCCTGGCAGACTGGCGGATCTGGCGGATCCTGGCTGACTGGCGGCTCTGGTTGCTCCATGCTGACTGGCGGCTCTGGCTGCTCCATGCTGACTGGCGGCTCTGGCAGCGCTGGACAGGAAGGAGTCTCTGGTAGAGCTGAACAGGCGGGAGACTCCGGCAGCGCTGAAGAGGAGGAAGGCTCTGACAGCGCTGGACAGGCGGGAGACTCCGGCAGCGCTGGAGAGGAGGAAGGCTCTGGCAGCGCTGGACAGGCGGGAGACTACGGCAGCGCTGAACAGGCGGGAGACTCCGGCAGCACCTGACAGGAGAAAAGCTCTGGCAGCGCTGGACAGGCGGGAGACTCCGGAAGCGCTGGAGAGGAGGAAGGCTCTGGCAGCACTGGAGAGGCCTGATGCGTGGTGCTGGCACTGGTGGTACTGGGCCGAGGACACGCACAGGAAGCCTGGTGCGGGGAGCTGCCACCGGAGGGCTGGTGCGTGGAGGTGGTACTGGATAGACCGGACCGTGCAGGCGCACTGGAGCTCTTGAGCACCGAGCCTGCCCAACTTTACCTGGTTGAATGCTCCCGGTCACCCTGCCAGTGCGGCGAGGTGGAATAGCCCGCACTGGGCTATGCAGGCGAACCGGGGACACTGTGCGCAAGGCTGGTGCCATGTAAGCCGGCCCAAGGAGACGCACTGGAGACCAGATGCGTAGAGCCGGCTTCATGACACTTGGCTCGATGCTTACTCTAGCCCGGCCGATACGAGGAGCTGGTATGTACCGCACCGGGATATGCACCCGCACTGGAGACACCGTGCGCTCCACTGCATAACACAGTGCCTGCCCGGTCTCTCTAGCCCCCCGGTAGGCACAGGAAGTTGGCGCAGGTCTCCTACCTGGCTTCGCCATACTCCCTGTGTGCCCTCCCCCAAGACATTTTTGGGGCTGACTCTCGGGCTTCCATCCGCCGTGCTGCCTCCTCATACCAGCGCCTCTCCGCCTTCGCCACCTCCAGCTCTTCTTTGGGGCGGCGATATTCTCCAGGCTGAGCCCAGGGTCCTTTACCATCCAAGATTTCCTCCCATGTCCAGAAATCTGGATTTCGCTGCTCCTGCTGCCGCTGCCTGTCACCACGCCGCTTGGTCCTGTTGTGGTGGGTGATTCTGTTAAGGTTTTCTTCCTCCTCTTCCTCTGAAGAAAAAACCTAAACAGCCTTATCTGGTGCAAACAAACACAGAGACAGGAACAATCACCCACGAAACACTCAAAGAATATGGCTGCCTAAATATGGTTCCCAATCAGAGACAACGATAAACACCTGCCTCTGATTGAGAACCACTCTAGGCAACCATAGACTTACCTAGACAACTCTACTATACCACAATCCCATAACCTACAAAAACCCCAAGACAAAACACACCACATAAATAACCCATGTCACACCCTGGCCTGACCAAAATAATAAGGAAAACACAAAATACTAAGACCAGGGCGTGACAGGCATCCTGGAGTTGCCTCTTCACTGTTGATGTTGAGACTGGTGTTTTGCAGGTACTATTTAATGAAACTGCCAGTTGAGGACTTGTGAGGCGTCTGTTTCTCAAACTAGACACTCAAATGTACTTGTCCTCTCACTCAGTTGTGCACCGGGGCCTCACACTCCTCTTTCTATCCTGGTTAGAGCAAGTTTGAGCTATTCTGTGAAGGGAGTAGTACACAGCGTTGTACAAGATCTTCAGTTTCTTGGCAGTTTCACACATGGAATAGCCTTCATTTCTCAGAACAAGAATAGACTGACCAGTTTCCAAAAAAGTTACTTGTTTCTGGACATTTTGAGCCTGTAATCGAACACACAAATGCTGATGCTCCAGATACTCAACGAGTCTAAAGAAGGCCAGTTTTATTGCTTCTGTAATCAGCACAACAGTTTTCAGCTGTGCTAACATAATTGTTAAATGGTTTTCTAATGATCAATTAGCCTTTTAAAATTATAACTTGGATTATCTAACACAACGTGCTATTGAAACACAGGAGTGATGGTTCCTGATAATGGGCCTCTGTACACCTATGTAGATATTCCATAAAAAAATCTGCTGTTTCCAGCTACAATAGTCATTTACAACATTAACAATGTCTACGCTGACCCCTTCATCCCATAGTTTTTTCCTGTAATCTAATTGAATATGACTGAAGATGCAGAAGTTTATGCCAGGCCCCTTCTAATAAGGTATAACAGACTTGTTAGAACTTTGACCACACGCCTTCTAGACGGACTTCATGCCCTCTATCAAATCAAAACTGGAATATTTAGTCAAAGCAAAGATTGTAAAAGTATGCTGGACATTTATAGAATAAATAATACCTGGTTTGATGTTTCTGTGACAAACAGTGAATTAGTTATTGATTCATACTAAATGGCATTTTATAGATTTTATGTATTTCTATAAAATCAAAACTGGAATTTTTCCTCAAAACAAAAGGTTGTAAAAGTATGCTAGACATTTCTAGAATAAATCATATCTAGTTTGATGATTCTGTGACAAACGGTGCATTAGTTATTGATTTTTACATTTTTAAATGGCATTTGGCGAAAATCTGTTGAATGTCCTAATGTGTGACTATAAAACCAACTTTACCTCGCTCCTATATTTGGCCCAAATACAGACATCTATAATTGGTTTAGATTTGGTGCGGGCCTTAATTTGGCCCAAACATAGACATCTATATTTCACAAGTTTGGACAGCACAGCACAACACAGTACAGTAGAGCACAGCAGACTACATACAATACATTACATTACAGTAAAGAAAAGTAGAGTATATTACAGTACAACACAAAAGAGCACAATAGAGTACTGTAAAGTAAATAAAAGTATTGTTCAGTACAGTATAATGTACTGTATTGTACCCTACTCTAATTAAAATATACTCTACTGAACTAAACTGTGCTCTACTGTACTATATTAAACTGTACTGTACTCTACTGAATTAAACACTACTGTACTCTACTGTAGTCTACTGTACTGTATGTGAAATTTCCTTTCGTAGGATAGCCGGAGGCAAAGTCATTATTATGTGTCTGGTGATTAGTTGACGCTTCTTGTGTGCTTGACATCACTCCGAGCCCTTACCAAAACACAAAACAATGGCAGACAATTTCTCTCACCTTGGATCTAAAACCAGTAGTAGCTAACCACCAACTTCAATGACAGTTATCTTAAAATTAAAAGACATCTAATATTCCCACTGTCACGGCTTCTAGGAGTAGTGGGTGGAGGAGTCAGGCGCAGAGAGCAGAATTAGTTCAAACGTGGGTCTTTATTCCAGGAACAGAGTAACGGTCACACCAAACACACGGGCGCATAAATAACCAAGTCCAAGAAACAGGACAAAACCGTCCGGAAAAAGGAATCCACATAAATCCACACACATGAACAGAAAAACAAGCCCGCACAAAAGCAGGCGGGCATACCGGGTTTAAATAGCCCAAAACAAAACCCAAACAAGAAACAGGTGAAACTAATCAGACAAAACTAACTGAAACAGAAAAGGGGATCGGTGGCAGGTAGTAGGCCGGCGACGACGACCGCCGAGCGCCGCCCGAACAGGAAGAGGAACCATCTTCAGCGGGATTCGTGACAGTACCCTCTATAACATACCTCGTTTATCCTCCTCAGGACTTTAAATGGCCCCACACACTGCGGCCCCAGCTTCCGGCAGGGCAGGCGGAGGGGCAGGTTTCGGGTCGAGAGCCAGACCCTGTCCCCTGGTGCGAACACAGGGGCCTCACTGCGGTGGCGGTCAGCGCTCTTCTTCTGCCGTCCACCAGCCAGGGCTCCTTAGAGCGCTGCACCCACTCCTCCACCGCAGGAGCTTCGGTCTGACTCTGATGCCACGGAGCCAGGACCGGCTGGTAGCCCAGCACTCATTGGAATGGCGACATGTTCGTGGAGGAGTGGCGGAGTGAGTTCTGTGCCACCTCTGCCCATGGGACGTACCTCGCCCATTCTCCTGGCCGGTCCTGGCAATATGACCGCAGAAACCTACCCACTTCCTGGTTCACTCTCTCCACCTGTCCATTACTCTCGGGGTGATAACCAGAGGTCAGGCTGACCGAGACCCCAGACATTCCATAAACGCCCTCCAAACTCGGGACGTGAACTGGGGACCCCGATCAGATACAATGTCCTCCGGCACCCTGTAGTGCCGGAAGACGTGGGTAAATAGAGCCTCCACAGTCTGTAGGGCCGTAGGGAGACCAGGCAATGGGAGGAGATGGCAGGACTTAGAGAACCGATCCACAACGACCAGAATGGTAGTGTTTCCCTGAGACGGGGGAAGATCGGTAAGGAAGTCCACCAACAGATGAGACCAGGGCCATTGTGGAACAGGGAGGGGCTGTAGCTTCCCTCTAGGCAGGTGCCTAGGAACCTTACTCTGGGCGCACACCGAACAGGAGGAGACATAGAGCCTCACGTCCTTAGCTAAGGTGGGCCACCAGTATTTCCCCCTAAGACCGCGCACTGTCCTCGCAATACCTGGATGACCTGAAGAGGGTAGTGTGTGAGCCCACCGAATCAATTGATCACGGACACCAAGCAGCACGTACCTGAGACCAGTAGGATCATGTGAAGGCGCAGGTTCCAACCACAATACCCGCTCGATGTCCGCATCGACCTCCCATACCACCGGTGCCACCAGCCTAGAAGCTGGAAGGATGGGAGTAGGATCGATGGACCGGTCCTCAGTGTCATAGAGACGGGACAGCGCGTCGGCCTTAGTGTTGAGGGAACCTGGTCTATAAGAGATTGTGAATCTGAATCGGGTAAAGAACATGGCCCACCTAGCCTGACGAGGATTCAGTCTCCTTGCCGCCCGGATATACTCCAGGATGCCTGGTCATTCTTTAAAAGTAACTTCCTCACCATTTTAGATAAGCATGCTCCGTTCAAAAAATGCAGAACTAAGAACAGATACAGCCCTTGGTTCACCCCAGACCTGACTGCCCTCGACCAGCACAAAAACATCCTGTGGCGGACTGCAATAGCATCGAATAGTCCCCGTGATATGCAACTGTTCAGGGAAGTCCGGAACCAATACACGCAGTCAGTCAGGAAAGCTAAGGCCAGCTTCTTCAGGCAGAAGTTTGCATCCTGTAGCTCCAACTCCAAAAAGTTCTGGGACACTGTGAAGTCAATGGAGAACAAGAGCACCTCCTCCCAGCTGCCCACTGCACTGAGGCTAGGTAACACGGTCACCACCGATAAATCCATGATTATCGAAAACTTCAATGAGCATTTCTCAACGGCTGGCCATGCCTTCCGCCTGGCTACTTCAACCTCGGCCAACAGCCCCGCCCCCCCCCCCCCGCTGCTCCTCGCCCAAGCCTCCCCAGGTTCTCCTTTACCCAAATCCAGATAGCAGATGTTCTGAAAGAGCTGCAAAACCTGGACCCGTACAAATCAGCTGGGCTTGACAATCTGGACCCTCTATTTCTGAAACTATCCGCCACCATTGTCGCAACCCCTATTACCAGCCTGTTCAACCTCTCTTTCATATCGTCTGAGATCCCCAAGGATTGGAAAGCTGCCGCAGTTATCCCCCTCTTCAAAGGGGGAGACACCCTGGACCCAAACTGTTACAGACCTATATCCATCCTGCCCTGCCTATCTAAGGTCTTCGAAAGCCAAGTCAACAAACAGGTCACTGACCATCTCGAATCCCACTGTACCTTCTCCGCTGTGCAATCTGGTTTCCGAGCCGGTCACGGGTGCACCTCAGCCACACTCAAGGTACTAAACGATATCATTACCGCCATTGATAAAAGACAGTACTGTGCAGCCGTCTTCATCGACCTTGCCAAGGCTTTCGACTCTGTCAATCACCATATTCTTATCGGCAGACTCAGTAGCCTCGGTTTTTCGGATGACTGCCTTGCCTGGTTCACCAATTACTTTGCAGACAGAGTTCAGTGTGTCAAATCGGAGGGCATGCTGTCCGGTCCTCTGGCAGTCTCTATGGGGGTGCCACAGGGTTCAATTCTCGGGCCGACTCTTTTCTCTGTATACATCAATGATGTTGCTCTTGCTGCGGGCGATTCCCTGATCCACCTCTACGCAGACGACACCATTCTATATACTTTCGGCCCGTCATTGGACACTGTGCTATCTAACCTCCAAACAAGCTTCAATGCCATACAACACTCCTTCCGTGGCCTCCGACTGCTCTTAAACGCTAGTAAAACCAAATGCATGCTTTTCAACCAATCGCTGCCTGCACCCGCATCCCCGCCTAGCATCACCACCCTGGATGGTTCCGACCTAGAATATGTGGACATCTATAAGTACCTAGGTGTCTGGCTAGACTTCAAACTCTCCTTCCAGACTCATATCAAACATCTCCAATCGAAAATCAAATCAAGAGTCGGCTTTCTATTCCGCAACAAAGCCTCCTTCACTCACGCCGCCAAGCTTACCCTAGTAAAACTGACTATCCTACCGATCCTCGACTTCGGCGATGTCATCTACAAAATGGCTTCCAACACTCTACTCAGCAAACTGGATGCAGTCTATCACAGTGCCATCCGTTTTGTCACTAAAGCACCTTATACCACCCACCACTGCGACTTGTATGCTCTAGTCGGCTGGCCCTCGCTACATATTCGTCGCCAGACCCACTGGCTCCAGGTCATCTACAAGTCCATGCTAGGTAAAGCTCCGCCTTATCTCAGCTCACTGGTCACGATGGCAACACCCATCCGTAGCACGCGCTCCAGCAGGTGTATCTCACTGATCATCCCTAAAGCCAACACCTCATTTGGCCGCCTTTCGTTCCAGTACTCTGCTGCCTGTGACTGGAACGAATTGCAAAAATCGCTGAAGTTGGAGACTTTTATCTCCCTCACCAACTTCAAACATCAGCTATCTGAGCAGCTAACCGATCGCTGCAGCTGTACATAGTCTATTGGTAAATAGCCCACCCATTTTCACCTACCTCATCCCCATACTGTTTTTATTTATTTATTTTTCTGCTCTTTTGCACACCAATATCTCTACCTGTACATGACCATCTGATCATTTATCACTCCAGTGTTAATCTGCAAAATTGTAATTATTCGCCTACCTCATGCCTTTTGCACACATTGTATATAGACTCCCCCCTTTGTTTTTCTACTGTGTTATTGACTTGTTAATTGTTTACTCCATGTGTAACTCTGTGTTGTCTGCTCATACTGCTATGCTTTATCTTGGCCAGGTCGCAGTTGCAAATGAGAACTTGTTCTCAACTAGCCTACCTGGTTAAATAAAGGTGAAATAAAAATAAATAAATAAAAGATTGCGGTGATCAGTCCAGATGAGGAAAGGGTGCTTAGCCCCCTCAAGCCAGTGTCTCCACACCTTCAGGGCTTTCACCACAGCTAACAACTCCCGGTCCCACACATCATAGTTTCGCCAAACCCAAACAAGAAGCAGGTGAAACTAATCAGACAAAACTAACTGAAACAGAAAAGGGGATCGGTGGCAGGTAGTAGGCCGGCGACCGCTGAGCACCTCCCGAACAAGAAGAGGAACCATCTTCGGCGGGACTCGTGAAACACACACCCCAATAACATTGTTGCCGAGGTGGGCTTGTTAGTTAGCTACAGGGTTTGAGTCACCTCAGCCATTTTGTACCTTTATTTAAGTAGGCAAGTCAGTTAAGAACAAATTCTTATTTAAAATGACAGCCTACCCCGGCCAAACCCGAACGATGTTGGGCCAATTGTGTGCCGCCCTATAGGACTCTCAATCACAGCCGGATGTGATACAGCCTGGATTCAAACCAGGAACTGTAGATGCTGTGCCTTAGGCCACTGCGTCACTCAGGAACCCATAGGCTTCAGGAGCTAGCTGGTTAGATTCCACCATGGGCAACAACAACTGGCGACAAGTTCGTTTTCAGACAAATATGTTCAACTCATAGTCTATCCACTGACCACCACATTTAGAAGGATAGCTAAATTACTAAAATGTTACTGGCAAACTAATCGTGATTTCATATTCTTTGATACATTTGGTTTAACTTGCTCATATCGAGTAACAGACAGTTTGTGGAAAGGTAAAAATAACAATAAGTGGACTAGTTTTATGAATCGGACAGGGAAACTAAAATAGATATGTAGCTAGCTGGTGAGGGTTTCATTTATTCTCCAGTTAATTAAGCTGAAGCTGGGTTTCCCGAGTTTTTCGGTACTTCTGTATCTGCATTGCTTGCTGTTTGGGGTTTTAGGCTGGGTTTCTGTATAGGACTTTTTGACATTGGCTGATGTAAAAAAGGGCTTTATAAATCAATTTGATTGATTGATTGACTTACTGCTCATGCTGGCAAGCAAGCTAAACAGACGGCTCTGCAGCGTATCTGTGTGATGTCACACACCCTAGAAGGCTCAACCAATCACCCACCATAAGTCATGAATAATAATATTTTTGTAGGAGTATTTTTCTCCTCTCTGCTGACCAGTATTTTTCTCCACTCACACAGGAGTAATAAAGGCCTAGTGCACTAATTTGGTGGCCCAAAAATGTTATAAATATATTTTTTCAATATATATTTTATCATTTTGATTTATCAGGGTGCTGCATCACACTCAGCACTGCCTACTTCCCCACGGCTATGCATTGGAAAGGAGGAAATTGCCTTTGTTAGCATCACTATTTGTCAGACTTTTATGTACGATTAATAACCTAGCCTACGTAATTCCAGTGGTGGAAAAGTACTCAATTGTTCAAGAAAAGATAGGAAAATTACTCAAGTAAAAGTGAAAGTCACCCAGTAAAATACTACTTGAACAAAAGTCTAAAAGTATGTGGTGGTGGAAAAGTACAACATTGTCATACTTCAGGTGAATTCAGAAAGAGCGGGACATCATATAAACAGGGACAGCTTAATCCTGACACGTTTATTTCTTGGTCTGACATAAAAAATCTTGTTGTTTCTAAACCACATGACCAAAATTACATCCCTTCATTGGTGTGACATCATAGAGGGCCGGAAGCTCACCCGGCTCAGTGACAGCTGTTTTTCTGTTTTGATGTTAAGGTTATAATACGGTAATAAATAATGCACTGTCCCAAATTGTGATGTAAATTTGCATACTATGAACTGGTCAATCAAAACACATAAAAGAGTTGCCAATATTAGGTTTCAATTTTGTAATTCTGTTGTTTTTTTTGTCATCCCACTTTACCATCCATAGTTAGCTAAAGTAAAAGAGCATGGAATTACCCTGTACTTAGGTTAGGCAGAACTCGGGTTCTTGTAGTACTATTCATGTATTTCTTGTACTGTTATTGTCACGGCTGGCTGAAGGACTGGACCAAGGTGCAGCATGGTAAGCGTACATTTTAACTTTATTTAAAAATGACCCCGACAAAATGAAGAACAAAAAAAACAACCGTGAAGCATTGGGCTATGTGCCCTGAACAACTACAAAGTTAACTTCCCACAAAACAGGTGGGGGAAAAGGGTACCTAAGTATGGTTCTCAATCATATACAATGATAGACAGCTGTCCCTGATTGAGAACCATACCAGGCCAAGACATAGAAATACAAAACATAGAATGCCCACCCTAGTCACACCCTGGCCTAACCAAAATAGAGAATAAAAAGCCTCTCTATGGTCAGGGCGTGACAGTTATTTGAGTGAATTCAGAAAAAGTGGGACACTTTTTGCGTTTCTGTCTTTTATAACTTCTTCCGACATCTAGCCAACATATTAGCCCAACACATGATAGATTTCTGAAATCGTCAGATGTTTCCTAATCACACACAATTGAATTGAATGGTGTCCCAGTTGATCTAACCTGCTTGGTCTAGTCTACCGAATGCAAACTGAAAATAGGATTTTGACTCAGTGTACACATGCCTCCTGTGAATATGATATCAGCATTTACTTTGTGTGTGATAAGGAAACATCTCGAGGATTTCAGAAATGTATCACGTGTTGAGCTAATATGTTGTATAATGTCGAAGGAGGTTACAGAAGACTGAATTGCAAGAAGAGTCCCACTTATTCCGTATTCCCCCGACATCAAATTCTTTATATTAAGCAAACCAGACGGCACCATGTTATTATTTTTTAAATTACAGACAGCCAGTGGCACATTCCAACACTCAGACATTATTTACAAACGCAGTATTTGTGACCGCCAGATCAGAGGCAGTAGGAATGACAACGAGTTATATTGATACGTGTGAATTGGACCATATTACTGTCCTGCCTGAGTCAGGGAAAATGTATGGGAGTAAAAAGTACATATTTTCCTAACCTCTTAGATGTATTGGCAAAATAGACATACCCAAAAGTAACTGCTATTCATGTGTAATTGCATGATTCTGACATGCCAAAACTTGGTATATTTGGAAAGAAGATATCTGGGAGATTATGAGGAAATTATGAGAAGGTAGATATGAGTTACACAGTTCAGAATACACAAGATCAAGCACACACAAAGTAAACGTTTTTTTTATTTTGAAAGTAATCTTTAATTGACAACCTATCAGTGAATTATTGATGCCCAGAGCTGGAAACACATCAGATGGCTTCCACAACATGTGAACAATATCAGGAAAAAATGGGATTGATAGAATTAACAACTAGAAATGGGCAGTTGTTTTTCGTAAGTGGTGTCAGGTGTGGTCACAGGACGTTTCAAAGTGTTCCTAAACCTCTCCAAATCAAATTGAATCAAATGTTATTGGTCACATACACGTATTTAGCTGATCTTATTGAGGGTGTAGCGAAATGATTCTGTTTCTAGCTCCAACAGTGCAGTAATATCTAACAAGTAATATCTAACAATTTCACAACAATATACACAAATCTAAGTAAAGGAATGGAATTAAGAATATATACATATATGGATGAGCAATATCAGAGTGGCATAGACTAAGACACAGTAGAATAGAATACAGTATATACATATGAGATGAGTAATGCAAAATATGTAACCGTTTTTAAAGTGACTAGTGTTCCATTATTAAAGTGGCCAGTGATTTCAAGTCTATCTATATAGGCAGCAGCCTCTAATGTGCTAGTGATGGCTATTTAACAGTCTGATGGCCTTGAGATAGAAGCTGTTTTTAAGTCTCTAGGTCCCAGCTTTGATGTACCTCGCCTTTTGGATGATAGCGGGGTGAACAGGAAGTGGCTCTGGTGGTTGTTGTCTTTTGATCTTTTTGGCCTTCCTGTAACATCAGGTGCTTTAGGTGTCCTGGAGGGCAGGTAGTTTGCCCCCAGTGATGCGTTGTGCAGACCGCACCATGCTATTTGTTCAGTATAAAAACACAATTTCTACCATTTCAACCTCACTCAAACATTGTGGTGGTGTTATGGGGTATCAAGTATCCTTTCAACTTCTCTAAAGTGTCCGAATTTTTGCACACTGGATGTGCACCACCCTCTGGAGAGCCCTGCGGTTGCGGGCGGTGCAGTTGCCGTAGCAGGATGCTCTCAATTGTGCATTCATAAAGGTTTTTGAGGGTTTTAGGTGCCAAAGCCACATTTCTTCAGCCTCCTGAGGTTGAAGAGGCACTGTTGCTCTTTTTTTCACCACACTGTCTGTGCGGGTTGACCATTTCAGTTTGTCCGTGATGTGTACGCTGAGGAACTTTCCACTTTCTCCACTGCGGTCCTGTCGATGTGGATAGGAGGGTGCTCCCTTTGCTGTTTCCTGAAGTCCACGTTCAGCTCCTTTGTTTTGTTGACATTGAGTGAGAGGTTGTTTTCCTGGCACCATACTCCCAGAGCCCTTACCTCCTCCCTGTAGGCTCATCATTGTTGGTGATCAAACTTACTACTGTTGTGTCTCCTGCAAACTTGATGATTGAGTTGGAGGTGTGCGTGATCATGCAGCAATGGGTGAACAGGGAGTACAGGAGGGGGCTGAGCACGCACCCTTGTGGGGCCCCAGTTTTGAGGATCAGCGAAGTGGAGGTGTTGTTTCCTACCTTCACCACCTGGGGGCGGCCCGTCAGGAAGTCCAGGACCCAGTTGCACAGGGCGGGGTTCAGACCCAGGACCTCGAGTTTAATGATGAGCTTGGAGGTACTATGGTGTTGAATGCTGAGCTGTAGTCAATGAACAGCATTCTTACATAGGTATGCCTCTTGTCCAGATGGGATAGGGCATCGTCTGTGGATCTATTGGGGCGGTAAGCAAATTGAAGTGGGTCTAGGGTGTCGGGGTAAAGTAGAGGTGATATGATCCTTGACTAGTCTTTCAAATCACTTCATGATGACAAAAGTGAGTGCTATGGGGCGATAGTCATTTGGTTCAGTTACCTTTGCTTTATTGGGTACAGGAACAATGCTGGCTATCTTGAAGCATGTGGGGACAGCAGACTGGGATAGGGAGAAATTGAATATGTCCGTAAACACTCCAGGCAGCTGGTCTGTGCATGCTCTGAGGACACGGCTAGGGATGGTGTCTGGACCGGCAGCCTTGCAAGGGTTACCACGCTTAAATGTCTTTCTCACGTTGGCCACAGAGAAGGAGAGCCCACAGTCCTTGGCAGCGGGCCGTGTCGTTGGCACTGTTATACTCAAAGCGGGCATCTCATGTATCGTGTCTGAGCCGTTGAATTGCGACTCCACTTTGTCTCTATACTGATGTTTTGCCTGTTTGATTGCCTTACGGCGGGAATAACTACACTGTTTGTATTCGGCCATATTCCCAGTCACCTTGCCATAGTTAAATGCGGTGGTTCATGCTTTCAGCTTTGCGTGAATGCTGCCATCTATCCACGGTTTTTGGGTAAGGTAGGTTTCAATAGTCACAGTGGGAACAACATCTCCTATTCACTTCCTGATAAACTCAGTCACTGTATCAGTGTATTTGTCGCTACCTGGAACATATCCCTAGTCCATGTAATCAAAACAATCTTGAAGCATGGATTCCAATTGGTCAGACCAGCGTTGAATAGTCCTTAGCACGGGTACTTCCTGTTTGGGTTTCTGCCTATCGGAAGGGAGGAGCAAAATTGAGTCGTGGTCAGATTTGCCGAAGGAAGGGCGGGGGAGGGCCTTGTAGGCATCCCGGAAGTTGGAGTAGCAGTGGTCAAGTGTTTTAGCGCGAGTACTACAGTCTATGTGTTAATAGAACTTCGGTAGCATTTTCTTCAAATTTGTTTTGTTAAAATCCAGAGCTACAATAAATGCAGCCTCAGGATATGTGGTTTCCAGTTGACATAAAGTCCAGTGAAGTTCTTTGAGGGTCGTTGTGGTATCGGCTTGGGGGGAATATACATGGTTGTGACTATAACCGAAGATAATTATTTTGGGAGGTAAATAGGTCGGCATTTGATTGTGAGGTAATCTAGGTCTGGTGAACAAATCACACCATGAGTAGTTAATCATAAAACATACACCCCCGCCATTCTTCTTCCCAGAGAGATATTTATTCCTGTCTGCACGATGAACTGAGAACCCAACTGGCTGTACGGACTCAGACAGTATATCCCAAGAGAGACAAGTTTCCGTGAAACAGAGTATGTTACAATTCCTGATGTCTCATTGGAAGGAAATCCGCCCCCTCAGCTCGTCAACTTTATTACCCAGAGATTGAACATTAGCGAGTAATATACTCGGAAGCGGTGGGTGGTGTGCGCGCCTCCTGAGTCAGACTAGAAGTCCACTCTTCTCCGCCGGCAATATTTTGGATCTGCCTCTGGATCAGTTCAATTGCCCTGGGGGGTATGAACAAAGGATCCGATTTGGGAAAGTCGTATTCCTGGTCGTAATACTGGTAAGTTGTCGCTGCTCTTCTATCCAAAGTTCTTCCCGGCTATATGTAATAACACCAAAAAATATCTGGCCTAGTAATGTAAGAAATAACACATTAAAAAAAACTGTAAAGTTGTGTAGGGGCTAGAAGCACGGCTGCCCTCTCTATAGGCACCATTTTGTGGCATACGTCTGTAAATTAGATAATTGCTATTGTGCTTTTACATATTTGTAATCCATAAATTATATTTGTTCAGTATAAAAACACAATATATACCATATCAACCTCACTCAAACACTGTAGTGTTGTTATGGGGTATCCAGGGTACATTCAAGTGTCCTTTCAACCTCTCCAAAGTGTCCAAATGTGGTAATTGTACTGTTTTTGCACAATGGATGTGCCTTAAGTTATTGTTCACTATAAAAATGAATGTCTACAACACCAACCTCTCTCAAACACTGTGGTGGTGTAGGGGATATCCAAGTGTTTTCATCATATTTTTCATGCACAAAGATGAAGTCATACATCATCAGATAACATTGGCAGTAGGCTAGATTTGTTCCAACCTAAGCATTCATTTCATACACCCCATGTAGCTATAGCTCAAACACAGACCAAATCTAAGATGTTTGCTGTTTGGTGAAAACGTTGTGTACAATAAAAAATGTCACTCTCAGGGCTGCTGATCAATAACGGTAGGTCACAGGCAGACAAATAAGACATCCTCATGATCTGTGGAGTCCCGGTTTTCGGTGTGAATCAACGTATTCCGTGTTAATTTCGTTTATGCTTCACAGCGCTAACCGGAATGTAGGTAGCAGCCATCTTGAAATTAGGTCTGTATACGGGCATTTGTATGCCCATATATGGTAGTATCACACCAAAGATTGTGCACAGATCAATAGCCAAGACACTCAGCTTTCCGCAGACACACTGCTTTTGCAAATAGGGACTACCGTTCACATACCAGACTGAATTGAAAATAAATAAATAAATAGGATCCTCAAATATTGTGACTTTACATTTAAGAGGTTTAGGGTTAAACTTTGTGCATACAGTGAAGGCGCAAAGTTACAATGTTGCAGATAGAGCCCTCTTGGAGACTTTTTGTGCTTATACATTTCATTCCATCTGCATTATTCAGAACATTGTGGCAAAATTAACCATATACATAGAAAATAAAAGAGGCTTCTAGAGGCCAAAAGGCCGTTTTTGCATGGGCAGCGCCATTGAGGACTTCCACTATGCTTCCACCATTTTAAAGTAGTCAAAGTAGGCCCAGTCAATTTGGTGGGGATTCCAATGGATTGTAGCCTAAATGGCATTGTGCCCATGCTGTCACAGACACTATAGATGGGTTAGCTGACAACGTCACAAAAAGGATGCGCACGCTTCAATGGGGAGTTGTGATTCTGGATAGCCAGGTAGCTACCAACAATTACAAGAAACTGCCATGTGGGGAATCATAAGTGACTCGTTGGAGCTAGTTTCATCTTGTTCTTGATACAATGTCTTGTTTTGAGGTGTTTTGGCTTGATTTCATGTCAATGGTAATATGGCTCAAATTCGCTAGCTAGCTAACCAACAACTGTAATGATGTATTTGAGAGATAAACGCTCATTGTTTAAATGTATTTATGTTCTCAATAAACATTGGAGACAAAATATAATTTACATGTTGTCAACAATATATATATTTTAAAATTATTTATTTAACCAGGTTGGCCAGTTTAGAACAAGTTCTCATTTACAACTGCGACCTGGCCAAGATAAAGCAAAGCAGTGCAACACAAACAACAACACAGTTACACATGGAATAAACAAATGTACAGTCAATAACATAATAATAATCTAAGCCAACCCTGTCTGTTTTCCCCATAGTTGCTCACGAGTCGGTTGTGTTGCTAAACATCCAACCCGCATATAATAGAGAAATAGTAATGGCGTCTTTTTGTAGGCACTAACTCCACTATGGTTCATTGAACAATCCCTATTGAGAAAATGAATGGCGTTTCAGTAGGGTTTTTGGATAAACACTGAAAATAATGTATGTGGTAGCCTAAACACTGGCTTAGGAGATCTTATATGTTTTGTTCTATGAGATAATGTTAATCAGCTAACATCAGTTTTTGTGAATTTTGAAGAATGTATGTTATTTTTTTTTAAATCACATAGGCTTCATAATTCATAGTCATGTTAACTGGCTACTATTATCTCATAGAACAAAACGTATAAGATCTCCTAAGCCTGTGTTAAATTAAGACCTTATTTTATGCGTTTATTGCAAAATCATATTCTTTCCCCGTTGATTTTCCATATAGCGATAGCTGAAACAACCAGAGCAAACTATTTTCCGGGTTTTAGGACTACAAGTTGGCGAGCTCTATGGCACAAATATAAAGATGAGTCCTCTATCAATCTCTACTACGTTATCCCACTTTGTGATTGCCGTAAAGAGAAGACAAAGCCGTGAATACCAACCAGAAAAAAAGTGACGATAACAGAGAATTGAAATTCATTTAAGTCGTAAAACCCAACCCAAAGTGCGGCATTTGCAACTTACATAGCTACCGCATATATATGTATTGAGTTTACTTAAGCAGATATTTACATGATATCGTACTCACCATTTGCTTGAGTGAGTGAGGCGAGAAAGCAAGCGATAGCTAGACGAAGAATCGCGTTTAAGCAGTCACTGCGATGGCCTCCGATAGCATGGACAGAGAAATGATTCTTGCTGACTTTCAGGTGGGTTCGGACTTTCCTTAGGATACACAACTATCTAGATTGCTAGTTTAATTATGTTGAACCTTAACGTTAAACAATAGGCAGTGTTAACGTCAACAGCAATGTCTCGTCAGCTGACACGGCAAACACATTAGCTTACTAGCAAGCTAGCTAACACGATAGCTAGCGAACATTAGATGCGTTACTAATGAACGTTAACTAGCTAACGTTACGTCTAGACGCAGGAGCGAGTTTGCTACTAAATAATTGCATTGTTGCATAGCATTTCGTAAAGCTGTCTACCCCAAGAGTATCTGAAGTCAGAAATATAATATACCAGTATGTCTGGTAGCTATCTAACAGTACTGTTAGACGTCAATTTAGCGAACCAACGTTAGTTGTTAGCTAAAAAGCTAGCTAGTTAGTAAAAGCTGGGATCATCGTAGCTAATTATAGAGGAATTTAAAAACAATATAGCTACCGTTAGCTTGCTTTGTCATTTCTCAGCGAAGATATATGCTGTATGAATTGTAAATGTTCTCAACTGAGTTGGTTAGCTAGCTAACTTGTGTTTGCTTAACTCTCAAACTAACGTTAGGTAGCTAACTACTTGCTTGGTCACTATTGAGTTTAGCTAGCTAGCCTACTATCAAGTGACATCACTAGCGTGCATTTCTTGTGCATGTTTCCAAGCTCTGTAAATGTAACGTTCGTGTTGAACGCTTGAGCTCTTCATCCTGACAATTTACAGGTCTTTGAATAAGTAACAGGGCCACAAAAAACTGAAGAACACAGTTTTAAGCTGTCAGTGCTACATGCACTCCTTTTTAGCTCCTCGTTAATCATATTAGGCTACATGGAGGTAAATAGTAATTCTGGAAAAACTTTCTTTCAATGTAGCACTAATACTAGCTTGAGCATAGTTGGTTGGTGCAATGTAAATACTTCTAGCCCACTGAAACATGTCGTTATACTGACAATGACCAGTCAGTCAAACCACCCAGTGATATACTGAGTGGAGGACCAGATTAATTTGGGTGGTTGATACCAGGTAAATTACAGTATCATTCAGTGTTATGGTATTGATAATGGCAATTTATGCGAGCAGAGTACTTTCAGCTCACTGTCCATTAGGAACATTTGGAATGTGGAACTTTTTGAAAGTCCGCTATAAACCCAATATCAATATATCAATCAATCAAATGTATTTATAAAGCCCATTTTACATCAGCAGATGTCACAAAGTGCTATACAGAAACCAGCCTATAACCCCAAACAGCAAGCAATGCAGATGTATGGTGGTTAGGAAAAACTCCCTAGAAAGGCAGGAACCTAGGAAGAAACCTAGAGGAACCAGGCTCTGAGGGGTGGCCAGTCCTCTTCTGGCTGTGCCGGGTGGATATTATTAGAGTATATGGGCATCAAGGCCAGATTGTTCTTCAAGATGTTCAGATATTCATAGATAACCAGCAGGGTCAAATAATAATCAGTGGTTGTAGAGGGTGCAACAGGTCAGTACCTCAGGAGAAAATGTCAGTTGGCTTTTCATAGCCAAGCATTCAGAGGTCGAGACAGCAGGTGCGGTAGAAAGTCGAAAACAGCAGATCTGGTACAAGGTAGCGTGTCTGGTGGAACTGGAGAAGGAGCACAACCAGGTGGACTGGGGACAGCCAAGAGTCATCAGGCCAGGTAGTCCGGAGGCATGGTCCCAGGGCTCATGTCCTCTGTGGGGGGGGGGGGGGGCGAATTAGAGAGAGAATAATACAATTCACACAGGACACCAGATAATACAGGATAATTACACCAGATATAAGACTGACCCTAGCTCCCTGGCACATAGACTATTGCAGCATAGATACTGGAGGCTGAGACAGGGAGGTCGGGGGACACTGTGGCCCCGTCCGACGATACCCCCAGACAGGGCCAACCAGGCAGGATATAACCCCAACCACTTTTCCAAAGCACAGCCCCCACACCACTACAGGGATATCAACAAACCACCAACTTACTACCCTGAGACAAGGCTGAGTATAGCCCACAAATATCTCCTCCACCGCACGAGCCCAAGGGACAACAAACAAATCTGCTAAAACTCGTCAGTTTCTAAGAAGATGTCAAAGTTGGCCTTGGTTTATTTACCAGATGCTTTTATCCAAAGTGACTTAGGCTACAGAACAGGTCATAGTAGCAGATTCAGTATATGTTGCAGGATGCAAGAATCAAATCTATAATGCTGGTATTTTCGGTCAGCGTCATAAATGCTCAATTACACTTTCTATTGGTTATTGTGTTTTATGTACATGACCTCTTCTGTTTTTCTCACAGGCTTGCACTGGCATTGACAACATTGCAGAGGCAATCACGCTCTTAGAACTCAATAATTGGGATTTAGTGGTAAGTTCACACATCAGTAGGTCATACGAACCTGACATTTTCTTCTTTTAAATTGAAAATATATTATATACTTATTTTGCTATCAAAATTGTTAAACAACCTGGCCACTGTAGTGACTATAGCCTTTACCTCATTGGTCCCCAATCATAGCCGTGGGCCTATTTTCTTTTTTTTTCCCTGAACAGATGATCGGGGGCCAGAACAGAAACTAGTTTTCTATCCAATTGGCAAAGATTTCCATGCAAATATTCTGAAATCTGCATAAAAACAATGTTTTTTTCCCCATCAGATGTTTCCCTCAAATTTACTTTTTGTGCAAAAAAGGCTGTGTGACGACGCGGTGCACATAAAAATGTCTTTGGCAATTAAATTCTCATGTACCCAATTTTAAAAATAAATAATAATAATAATAATAATTTTAATGTGTTTTCATTATGTACTCAGCACTAAAAGAAACGTCCTCTCACTGTCAACTGCGTTTATTTTCAGCAAACTTAACGTGTAAATATTTGTATGAACATAAGAATCAACAACTGAGACATAAACTGAACACAGACATGTGACTAACAGAAGGGGGGGGGGGGGGGGGTCAAAAGTAACATTCAGTGTCTGGTGTGGCCACCAGCTGCATTAAGTACTGCAGTGCATCTCCTCCTCATGGACTACACCAGATTTGCCAGTTCTTGCTGTGAGATGTTACCCCACTCTTCCACCAAGGAACCTGCAAGTTCCCGGACGTTTCTGGGGGGGGGTGGCCCTCACCCTCCAATCCAACAGGTCCCAGACGTGCTCAATGGGATTGAGATCCGGGCTCTTTGCTGGCCATGGCAGAACACTGACATTCCTGTCTTGTAGGAAATCACGTACAGAACGAGCAGTATAGCTGGTGGCATTGTCATACTGGAGGGTCATGTCAGGATGAGCCTGCAGGAAGGGTACCACATGGAGGAGGAGGATGTCTTTGCTGTAATGCACAGCGTTGAGATTGCCTGCAATGACGACAAGCTCAGTCCGATGATGCTGTGACACACCGCGCCAGATCATGACGGACCCTCCACCTCCAAATCGATCCCGCTCCAGAGTACAGGCCTCGGTGTAACACTCATTCCTTCAACGATAAACGGGAATTAGACCATAACCCGGGTGAGACAAAACCGTGACTCATCATTGAAGATTTTTTGCCAGTCCTGTCTGGTCCAGCGACAGTGGGTTTGTGACGTTGTTGCCGGTGATGTCTGGTGGGGACCTGCCTTACAACAGGCCTACAAGCTCTCAGTCCAGCCTCTCTCAGCCTATTGCGGACAGTCTGAGCACCGATGGAGAGATTGTGCGTTCCTGGTTTATTTTGGGCAGTTGTTGTTGCCATCCTGTACCTGTCCTGCAGATGTGATGTTCGGATGTACCGATCCTGTGCAGGTGTTGTTACAGGTGGTCTGCCACTGCGAAGATGATCATCTGTCCGTCCTGCCTCTCTGTAGCGCTGTCTTAGGCATCTCACAGTACGGACATTGCAATTTATTGCCCTGGCCACATCTGTAGTCCTCATGCCTCCTTGCAACATGCCTAAGGCACATTCACACGCGGATGGCATGTGGGCTGTAGCCAACAGCTCGCAGATGCGGTGTGGGCATTGCCTACATAATGATTATGGTCAAAAGAGCAGGATTATTTTTATTTGTCAAACTGCAGCCAAGCATCAATCATCATGTCACCAGAGTAAGACCCTCAATTTATTGGAAAGGAGCATCAAGTGATTCACCTTGCACTTTCACCACCCTGTGAAGTTTATCATAATTTGTTTAATCTGTAACCAAATTACTGCATGCTTTCCCGAGTTGTTGTTGTTGGAGGACCACACAACGTATCATCGCAAGACTCCCAAGTTTACTATGATTTGATGGTTATTACAGTGCATTCAGAAAGTATTCAGACCCCTTGACGGTTTCCACATTTTGTTATGTTGCAACCTTATTCTAAAATTGATTTAATAAAAGAAAATCCTAATCAATCTATGCACAATACTCATTATGACAAAGTGAAAACAGTTGGAATTTTTGCACCTTTTTATTAAAAATATTTAAAAAACACCTTTATTTACATAAGTATTTAGACCCTTTTGCTATTGGACTTGAAATTGAGCTCAGGTGCATCCTGCTTCCATTGATCATCTTTAAGATGTTTCTTCAACTTGATTGGAGTCCATCTGTGGTAAATTCAATTGATTGGACATGATTTGGAAAGGCACACACCTGTCTATAAGGTCCCATATTTGACAGCGCATGTCATTGCAAAAACCAAGCCATGAGGTCAAAGACATGATTGTGTCGCGGCACAGATCTGGGGAAGTGTACCAAAAAAATTCTGCAGCATTGAATGTCCCAAAGAACACCGTGGCCTGCATCATTCTTAAATGGAAGAAGTTTGGAACCACCAAGACTCTTCCTGGATTTGGCTGCCCGGCAAACTGAGCAATCGGGGGAGAAGGGCCTTGATCAGGGAGGTGACCAAGAATCCGATGGTCACTGACAGAGCTCCAGAGTTCCTCTGTGGAGATGGGAGAACCTTCCAGAAGGACAACCATCTTTGCAACACTCCACAATCAGGCCTTTATGGTAGAGTTGCCAGATAGAAGCCACTCCTCAGTAAAAGGCTTGGAGCTTGTTAAAAGGCACATAAAGGACTCAGACCATGAGAAACAACATTCTCTGGTGTGATGAAACCAAGATTGAACTCTTTTACCTAAATGCCAAGCGTCACATCTGGAGGAAACTTGGCACCAGCTCTACGGTGAAGTGTGGTGGTGGCAGCATCATGCTGTGGGGATGTTTTTCAGGGACTGGGAGACCAGTCAGGATCGAGGGAAAGATGAATCCCGCAAAGTACAGAGAGATCATTGATGAAAACCTGCTCAGACCTCAGACTGGGGTGAAGGTTCCCCTTCCAACAGGACAACGACCCTGAGCACATAGCCACTCCTGCATTGAGTTGGCTTCGGGACAAGTCTCAATGTCCTTGAGTGGCCCAGCCAGAGCCTGGACTTGAACCCGATCAAACATCTGGAGAGATCTGAAAATGGCTGTGCAGCTATGCTCCCCATCTAACTTGGCAGAGCTTGAGAGGATCTGCAGAGAAGAATGGGAGGAACTCCCAATATACAGGTGTTCCAAGCTTGTAGTGTCATATCCAAGAAGACACGAGGCTGTAATTGCTGCCGAAGGTGCTTCAACAAAGTACTGAGTAAAGGGTCTGAATACTTATGTAAATGTCCTTCTTTTATTAGACATTTCCGCCGCCATTTCTCGCATAATGAATAATTCACAACTCTCTACTCCTGGCTTAGTCTACATGGTGAACCTGACCAAATCATACTACAGTACAACTGTGAGCACTGGTGCTTGCTAGTTACTTCAACTTGTAAGCCAATTCAAATGACCAATTAAGCAAAAAGCATAGCTGCTAAAAGCACACAGTATGTGATTTCATTACCTGTTTCAGTTTGCTTCCTATTTGAACTAAAATGCTACACTTATTACTGAGATGTATCGTCAACTTGATTGTGACATTTCAATCAACAATGCACCATCATTGCCATGTGTCTTCATTTATCAGTGAGACATCATTTGGGCTACCTACCACCCCTCTTTAACGGGCATATAAAGAAAGTCTTGTGTCAGCTTTGATTTCAAGTTTGAGATTCAAAGAAGCGGTATGAAACGGTTTTACTTTATTTCCACAATGTAACCCTTTATCATAGTGTGTGTTGGATGGGGTGGGCTATATTTAGCCGAGAGCTGTTCTTGTGCTGGCAGCTTTTCAAAGCAAGCAAGTAGAGCCTAAGCAGTGGTTAAACGCACCTGTAAATGTGATGACTTGCAGTTCCTTTTCGGTGCTGTTAGGTTGAGCAAAATGTACAAAAGAAACCTGTGTGTTGGGACAGGACAGCGAACAAAAGAAATCTGTGTGTTGGGACAGGACAGCGAACAAGTGTTAAATACTCAGTGGCCCTTTCTCATGGATTTGTGGCTTCACTAGTAGACCTACTTACAAACTTTTCTTAATATTTGCCAAGTTTTCACAATTACAATTTTCTCTGGTATTTTTGTCAATTTTTAAATATTTTCTGTTCATGTACTTTTTAGTTGATGGTACATTTTGCAATGTTTGGAAACACTGCTGGACATTTCCCAGTGTTCTAGAGCACTCATCTCAATAGGTCTCCTAACAATGGGCCAAAAATAAACTCATTGCGAGTATTGTCCTCTCGCTGCTCTGTGTACTCAACAGTTCCCCTAAATCAGTTTCACTGTTTAAAAAACTTTCTGAGGCCAACTACGTACTTCAACCTCCTTTCTCATCAATGATCTGTTCTCGTATGAATGTCATATCATCGTTTGGGCACCAGTGCCCCCTCATTTTCTTGCATTACGTTCCCTTTGCGTTGAGTCCAAATATGATAAAAATCAAATTGTTTTAACAGAAAAGAGTAGCCGATCAATGCATGCCTATACCTAATGTGTCTGACTATCATCCTACCTTAGTACACTAACATTCATTTCAGAATTATAGTTGCTGTAGAGAGACTCACAGCCACTCTTATGGCTACCAAAAGTTGCCTTTGAAATTCAAATGACTAGTTCTATTGGCAGGAACTGGCAGTAGATGGTTATGGGAACGTTTACTGTTGATTATCAGTGTTTGAACATGCATGCTCTCAAGAGTGTAATACTTTGCGACACCATTTTATTCCATGGTCTTTAATCTTTTTACAGGCAGCCATCAATGGTGTGATGCCACAAGAGAATGGGATCTTGCAAAGGTAATATGCCAGAAATGACTGTTGCATCTTCAGAAGTTAATCAAGTGTTCACTGTGCGTTTTCTAAACATCCCCTCAAATGAATGTTTTGACCATATTGCAAAAATTAATATGTTAACCAAAATAGGAAGCACAACTTGTACACAGGAGGTAAGCATAAGGGAAAGGAAAGGGGGATACCTAGTCAGTTGTACAACTGAATGCATTCAACTGAAATGTCTCTTCCGCATTTAACCCAACCCCTCTGAATCATATGGCATAGTGTCATATGCAAAAATGCGTCGCCGTCAATGTGACGTTCTACCTGCTACACAGAAACAAACCAAAATCAACTTTATTTGTCATTTCAATTCACAAGCTAGAATACAAAACTACCATAGCACATGCCCACACCTGTGCTTACATGAAGAGCAAGGCCAATAACCTTGTTTTGTTGACCTGAATATCAATCAAATGTATTTATAAAGCCCTTCTTACATCAGCTGATGTCACAAAGTGCTGTACAGAAACACAGCCTAAAACCCCAAACGGCAAGCAATGCAGGTGTAGAAGCAGTGCAGAATTTTGTATGAATTTTTGCTAGAGGTTATAGAAATGTACTGTCTAGAACTCTCAGTGAAAGCACATTTTGGAGCAATGGTGGTTACTTGTTCATGCAAAATAATTTTTAGCATTTTATAAAGTGCAGCTGTGGTCTCGTCTGTGTAGGCCTAGATGTCAAGAGCTAGGTTTTGTTATGTTTTAAAACGGCAATATTTTTAAAAATTTAACCTTTATTTAACCTGGAAGGGCTCATTGAGATTAAAATATATTTTTCAAGAGTGCCCTGGCCAATCGAATTGTAACCTTGTGGCCTGATGACGATTGAGGAGTTCAGAAGATTTAGGATACATGTAGTAATCAATGGCTACATCAGTCACTTGACCTCTTGAATATGTAGCTCTCGTTTTTGTACAAAGCCTATTGAGTAGGCACAAACTGACATGATGGAAAAAATCGTGATCATCAGTGCAGGAAATTGAGGCTTTGGATCTCATTTCCCCCACAAAGCTCAGTGTCATGTAGTTATTCAGTCAGATTTGTAGCCCATAGCTGGTCAATATCAAGTGAAATACTGTGGGGGTGGTTATAGTTTGAAGTGATATTCAAAGTTGTAGGCTTGACATGGCTTTGAATTACTGCATTTCAGTGGTAGGCAGAAAAATAGAACTCTGATAGTATTTGGTATGCTCTTTGAGTAGAGTATCAACAGAAACAGAAGTGTTTTCATGTGAAAGAACATAGAGAGGAATATCTTCCCAAAAACTGGAATTAAAACGGCTCCTGAGAAAAACGCCTCTGAGGCATTGTGGCTCACGTTTTTTCTCAACGGTCAGTCCGAACTCCATGAATACACTGGGCTGAAGAACAAATACATTGACTGGGCACATTCTGTTAAACGGTTTATTTTGCGAGTTTCTGAAGACTTTGGGCATGAGGACATGGTTTCTTAAGGGCACACATAATTATGAATGGAGCCTGGCTGTGTGACTTGCAGTCAGCCCGTATACTGGCTGGCACCAGGCTGCTCTCGTAGGATGGCACTCCTCCTCAGTAAACGGCTCCATTGAGGTGACCGGAGCCAGCTGGAGGCCTGCTCTTAGCCCCAAGCCTGCCTCCTGACTAGGTGGAGAGCGACATCTAGATGTATGCCATGGAACAACCATTTGTATTATTTTTAACACTCATAATAGTCAACGATCCTCTGTATTAATGTGCCAAGTTTCAAATTGTAGCTTAGAATGCTTACAAAAACCTTCCATCACGTTGCAAGGGAAATGTATAGCCTACTGTCTAGGGTGAATTATGACTTTGCTTCTTTCATCCTGTTTAAGAAATTGCGTAGCATGTCCTCATTGTTAGACCATGTTATGGTTTCTTTGGTTGTCTACACCCCTGATGAGAGTACAACTCAAACACACCAACATCTTCTATGATGGATATGAATGACAATCAACTGTGTATAACAGTTTTGCACCAAGATACTGAAACTGAAATATCAGTGCACTCTAGTTTTCTAATTTGTGTAGGTACAGGAAGTGTTTATTTGCGGTATTGGCTGTTATTTCACTCACTGAATTTACTCGCTAATGGTGAGTTACCTCAAACTGTCAGTTTGTTTTCTGTGTAAATGTAAATGCTTACTGCATAGCTGATTATGACTTGATCTAATTTTCCTAACATCCATGCTTGTAGACTTCTTATTCTGTGGTTCTTAAGAGGTCATTATGCACCTGTGCAGATCTCTGTAGGACAGGTGTTTGTCCATGCAGACTTAGGCGGTTAGACCTTTGTATATGTCCAACAACAAGCCTCTGCTCTCCCTGAAACGTCATTTCCACCTGCCTATGACGGTAGGCCTAATTCTTGGCTGTGGGTGAATCCAAGCCTCACAAGTGGTTTCTGTGTACGGTATGTTGTTTTTATGCCATTATCATGGAGCATTGATCTCTAATGATTTCCTACGTGCCCTCAGAACCCCCAACGTCTTTAACCTTTTTGGTATTGTAATCAGGTTGGATAAATACAGCCTTTGTGCAAGACCCTGCTCTCCCTCCCAGCACGATATGTGCTGACCCACGAGGAAAAGAGAAGCGTCTTTGTCCGGGTTGGGAGAGAGAAAATACATTATTTACTGCCGTGTGGGACAGAGCCTCGAGGGAATTCAGGCCTTAGACATGGAGAGAGGCTGAGAAAAAAATATGTTTTGTGTCTCTGGCCTCTGCAGCAAAATAAGACTGAATTTGCTCTGTGGCAGACAATTCAGCATCTGCCCATATTATCCACTAAAGCCTGTTTACACTGACTCTGAAACTGTTTGTATTGCTGCTGAGAGGCTCTTGTTGCTGCCTCAGAAGGGGGCTGTGGGTATTTTGTGGATTTTTAATATTTCTGTTCAGTGTTGCTTGTACAATTTGTGATAGGGAAGAAGCAAAAAGCATAAAATTATTTTTAAAAATCATTTTCAAGCTATTTCAAAGGTTTAGCCCAGTTTTCAATGAGGTTCGGAGGGCTGGCCTGAATGTGTTATAGTCTTTTACCCAAAACAAAACCAAAATTTTTTGATGCTCTCTCACCGTCTAGCTTTCATTTCTGTGATTATTAGTTTGCTGGACACAGTCAAGAAACCTTATGAATGTAGGTCCTTTATCACTTCTGCACAGTTTCTATTTGGTTTTTAGTTTTTTTTAAAGTATGAGTTTTATTTTTTTGCTCAAACTACCCGTGGGCCGGATTGAACCCCTTGTTTGACACCCCTGCTTTAGCCTATTTAAGTGGACAATACTTTTTTTCCTGCAGTGGACAAAGTATTCAGAAACCCAGTAAAATCTAAATAGGCTAAATGTTTGAGTTTATTTAAATATTTTGCTTTGTTTTTGCATTTCAATGGTGTTGAGTAAAATTACACATGTAGGGTTTAGTCTGAGAATTACATTATTTTGGTGGTAGACTTTCTACCTTTTTATAGACACACTTAACTCTGTATACAATTCAATATGATATTGAACTGCACAACATGATGCTCCCTGTGTTGATGTTTTCTGAACCTCTGCCTACTGTCTGAACCCACAAAAACTTCCCCAGCGAGGTGTCTCAGGCCAACATCTATGGGCCTCACAACCAAGCAGCAACAGCAGAGGCAGCAGTGGCCCCACCAGCTACCTCATCGTCTTCCTCCTCTCCGCCATCCTCCTCCTCAGCCTTCTGCCCTGTCCTCCCCTCTCGACACATTGTGGAGCGGCAGCCGCGCATGCTCAACTTCCGGGTGGAGTACCGCCAGCGCACTGTGGAAGTGGTCGTAGAGGAGGGCAGCGCAGTTGGTGAGGAGATACACTACTCTTCATACTATGGTTCCTTCACTAATATTCCACTATGGGCCTACTCATCATTAATATGTTGTGAATGTCTTGTAATTAAAATGTATTACTGCCTTGATTTTGCTGGACCCCAGGAAGAGTAGCTGCTGCCTTGGCAGGAACTAATGGGGATCCGTAATAAATACAATACATCACACGCCCTTACTGCTTACTCAGAGAAAATGTGGGTGTTACAGATGTGGTGTTACTGAGAATCCAAAATATTGTGTGTTTCTGGTAAAAGGAGCGATGTTGGTCAATACAACACCTAGGTATAGTGCTTTCGTTTTTAGACTTTGAACCCTTTCTCAGAATCTACACCCTTGTACACAGTGTTGAAACTATTTATGTTGTGAAGATAAGGTAGTGGAAGTGTGTATTACAAATGTTTTACTCAAATGTAAATTGCTTTTAAAGGTGTGAACTTTCATTAATACACAGTGAATTTTGTACTTTGCTTTGAAAACACGTTTTCTCATCTATTACTGCCGTCTTACGGTGGGGATATGTCCAACTGCCAGTTCATAATTCTACAACTTGTTTCTTCCTTTTCTTCTTTGTAGGGGAAATCAAACATATTCTTGAGACAGAGCTTCAGGTCCCCATATCACAAATGCAGTTAAAGGGTTGGAAAAGTGGAGACGTATCTGACGTTGTGAGTATTTCTCTCAAAACAATTGTTTTGGTTAATGTAATACCTCTTGAAATGAGCATGTTTAAAGCATCTCTTTGCCACTTTTTTTTGTTTTCTCTTTTATTTTTCACATCGGATGAGGTTTCACAAATGTCACTCACACCCATCTAGTGGGGATGGATAAAGTACCACTTAGTATTATTTATTGGTCTGTCCCTGTGTCCTCAGACGGTTCTGCGAAGTTTACACTTGCCCAAGAACAACAGCCTGTATGTGCTCACCCCAGATATCGCCCCCACTGCCAGCACCAGCCAAAACAGGTACGTACCCAACTTGACTCCTCTTTTGTTTCCTGTTTTGAGTCACATTATCTTCAGCAAACAATTCCCAGCAGGTAACTGACACTGTTTACCCAATACCCTCCAGTACCTCAATATGCAGCTGCATTGATTGTTACACTGATTGTTACCCACATCAAAAGGACTGGTAAATCAACAGGACTGCACCACTTTGCCAACAAAGCCATTTTCATATGGGTTGAACACTAGGTGGCACTGTACACCTAGTAATAAAAAAAATAGTTTATGGAATATATGCCATGAATATTGTACAATAGCTTCCAATTTGAATATTTACAAAGATATTTGACCCTTGTGCACAGAAGTTATTTTGACATTTGAAGTGAAATCCTACTGAAATATTCTTTGTATAATGTAAATAATGCTCTTTATTGCTGTATTTGTTGCTATTTCCAGTCTTTATTTTGTTGCTGAAAATATTATCTTCCTCTACAAATAGTAGAGCAGCCTTTTCACTTCTGTAATTTTGAGAGAAATTTGAAATTCAATGAGGAGGATCCATTAAGCCACTCTAGAAGGTCATTCTACCAAGCTTTATGAATCCAATGAGGCTTTAGCCACTTCTCCTTCTAAAATGTCATAATATTCATCATTGAGCTATAATCCTGTCACGAAGGCTGGTTTTGTCACTGATCTGATATTTCATCTGTATCAGCCAGGTTAAGTTCATACTAATAAGGAAATCCCACTCACTGTAATAATTATCTCTGGTGCATCTGCTCACCAGCATGGCAACACACCAATAAGGCTTGTCAATATTTGGTACGCTGTACACGTTCAATCTTTATCTGAGCATACTTTAGCAACATCCTATTCAGATTTCCCCGAATGTAGAGCGAGAACGGTGTGAAAGGCACTAAGGCATTGCTCCTGTAATTGTTGATGAGCTGAAGTGCTGTTGGAGTGTGTCTGTTGTCGGTTGTAACAGGAGGGATGTGTCTGTGTAATTATCTGTGCTGATTAGGGAGGCTGTCGGGCCCAGAGGGGTTGCTGAGGAGATAGACACGTGGCACTGCCATGCATTATGAAGAGTTGCTCCGGTTCTACTAGCAGTCCTTGTGCACCGACGTGTGTCGGACAGGAGGACAACAGTCAATACAGCTGGTCTCATGTTTCTTCCCCCGTGTTCATCTCAGAACCCATTGAATCAAACGCAGAGAAACGGCCAGATACCGGCATGGGTCAAATATTGCAATGCCTTGTGTGGTTAGGGTTCTATAATATGTAGGGTGTTGATTTCCAAAAAGAGAGAACGCTGCTGCTGCCGTTGGCTGTGCTGCTTTGACAACCAGTAAGTAGAGGTTTGACTGTGTGTAGCAGGCAGCTAATGGCTATTTTCTAACTATGGCCACTATGGTCTCTTGGTGGTACAATTCTCTTAGTGCTATAGCTATCATTTTCAGTGTTAGGCGCTCATTATCCTCCATAAACTATTTTGGTAAGGGTGTGTGGCGACCCTGTTGTGATCTTTGCTGCTGGAAGAGGGTGACAGATCACACCGCTCAGAGGAGCAGGCCTCCTACAGGGAGGGCAGGCAAGCTGTTAGCACAGCGGCATTAAAAATAACCATTGCAGTGCATTCACAGAGCTGGAAGTCTGCTGCTGTCAGAGAGCTGCCATCCCACCGTTCTGACAAACCCTGTACTAATACCTGCTGAAACAGGGCACTACTAGCAGGGCTAGCTTGGGTACCACCTTTTTAAATCCCAGGGAACAACCAAGATGTACTGTAGCACTTCTGAGTTGTACTGAAGAGGGTTCATTCAAGCCTGCTTAGCTCTAATTGAAATGAAACTTTGTAGTAGGCAGCAAGCTGAAAAGACAATGAAATCAAGTACAAGTTGGAAATAATACGTAGGCCTAAATCGTAGGCCATATACAATTAGTATATGTCATTAACACTTTTTACTATTTATCTATTGCCTTCAGTTATGGAAGGCCATTATGTTTGGTGGCAATTTATTTATTCCAAAATAATCATATTGACTGCTTGCTGGAATAGACCTTCAGTATTTAGTACTTCACTAGGATGTTTGTGTATTACTATGCAAGGAGTACTTGTGTCCATATGTAATATAGTCATTGCTTGAGTTTAAAATAACATTTTACCTCTGATTTAGTTCCTATTCCTTTGTAATAATTGGGAGAAGGTTCTGAACATGGGACATAACTTAACAAATAAAAGCCACAGTAGGCAATTACTTCAAAAGCACATCTCTGCACACCTAAACCAAACAGACTAATCAAATAGTTATCCATATCACCAGGCCCACTCAGTCAATCCTCTGTTTGATTTGAAATAAATTGGGAGGCTTTGGAGATTTCAGACAAGCGCTCCCTCCTCAAAGGTAGTTACCGAGATCCACTCCTGAGCCAAACAAACGTTTCCCGGTGTCTGTGTTGACTGACGGTTAATACAGGAGGGTATCTAGATGGAGCTAATCTCTTGCATAAATAATGTAGGGTGATTTTATATTTTAATGTGACTCATCTATTTCTGTTGCTTCCAGGAAGTGTTTTATTGAAGGTTATTTTAATTTGAACTCAATGTGAAATACAAATGGATTATTAGACGTTTGGTATTAATTTGCAGCGTCCCTCCCTCCCCAGTTTGTTATCCCCTCAGAGATACTGATGCCTCATGCTGGCTGGCAAAAATCTGTGGAAATTATTAACAATTAGTATGCTGGTTGGTCTTGAGACAAAATGGCAGACCAAGACATACCAGATCATGGGAGATTGCGTATTTGCCTATTATGTTGCAGGTCCAGAATGTGGAGGTAGGATGGTTATGCATGTCTGACTGTAGTTTGGCTTCTTTAGATCATACATCACAGATGAGATGGTCAATGTGTGTGGTGTTCTAACGTAAAGGGAAAAGTGTGTGTGTCTCTCTGGCAGGGCTATTTTAATAAAGTCTGTGTGTCTGCTCTGTGCCTGGGGACCCTCAGAGGCTTATCTCAGAATGAAACCAATCTGTCGAGACTGCTCCTCCCCTGCAAAACGGTTTATTTTTTTGTCTATAAAGTTAATTGACATTTTACTCAGAACACCTCATGCCGTGTCAAGTACTCCTGAGAGGACACGCACGGTGCCTCCATGTATAGAGGTCGCTGGCGCAAACGCTCAGACGCAGGACAGCCTGATGGGAGTGTAGGGAGAACGTCATGAGAGGAGCTGAAAGCACTTTGAGTCAATAGTAGGACCCCGGAAGCAAAGATATTAATTCTCCTCTATATATTTGCTTAGGTCTTTTATCTCAATACCACCAACTTGCTGGAAGCCAAATCGCTAACTAACAGAGGAGACAAATGCCTCACAGTATGGGCCGCATAGTCCGCTCACGTTCAGTCTTTACTGTGTGAAGCCATAAGTCCCCATATTATTATTATTATTATTATTATTATTATTATTATTATTATTATTATTGCTGTCTTCACAATGGCTTATGGTAATGCTACAACACAGCTACCCACTTTTCCCCTATGCTGTTTCGTCTGCCAGAATCAGTCAGGACTGTGTCTAAACAAATCATGCTGATATTAGCTTGCTCCCCTATGCGAGTCCCCTCTCCCCTGCCTGCCTCTCCCTGCTCAACCCATTACATATGCATCCAGTCCTTCCACACCACACATTTTCAATCTTCCCAGTTAGCTACAACAAACATTACATTTACATATTGATTTCGTAGTTTTAGTCAATGTAAATATGCTGTCATTACAGTAAATTTGAGCTTCTGTTAACATAAGCTCGTCCAGATCTGCACAGATTAAGGCAGTGATTGCATAATTAATGTGTGCTACATATTAATTCCGACTATCCTTTTCCTCCTCGCTTCGAGTTGAGCTCTGATTAACTGCCTGGCTTGGACTAAGCTTCCGATTCATATTCACGAACACAGACTGAGCGTTTGCTCAAACCGCTACTTAACCTCAACGTTTATTATAAGTGAAGCGTCCAAAACTTTAATCTCTCTGTGAAGCACACAGTGTCTTCCTGTACTGTACACATCCTCAGTCATTGCTCATAGCTGCAAGCTAGGGCCTAGAACTCTCCACTTGTCTGCCCTTAAAAACCACTCTGGCCCAATGTATAGGAGCAACTTTGAGAAAAATCAGTCTGACAAATCAATACATTGACTTGTCTGCCAGACGAGCAATGTTGAGGGGGCTGTGAACAGGTTGTGTAAGTGTGTGTGTGATGTCACTGCTGTGGCCCTGTGTCCTGACCACCACATGCGGTCTCAGGGAGCAGGCTAGCAGGCTGCTGAGCAGAAGAGGGACCCGGCACCAGGCCTGTCTGGACAGAGACGGAGGAGTGGGCACGAGCCCCAGGGGAGACACAGGGAGCCATCTCACTGCAGGGATAAGTGTCTGACTAGTCTCAGCTTGTTCTCCACTTGACTCTGTTTTATTTGTTCCTCCTTCTCCAGCGTTCTTCAGGAGTCATTAAATCAGAACTTCCTGCTTGTCATCAGCCACCGTGAAGCCCAGAGAGACTACAACCTCAACTTCCCTGGCAGCAGAACCATACAGGAGGTGGGTCTCCCTCTCTTCACATAATGTCCTGTCAGTGCTGAAAGTTCTTCAAGATATGGCCTACTTCCAGTAGGATAGTTGTAAGGTTTGATTGATATTACAGTTCTTATAAAACATAACTGCCATCACTGAGTAGGAACATTTTTTAATATTTGAATTGACTATACAACTCTAATAACCGCTAACTGCAATCAAAGTTTTGCTCAGCCATGTTGCTGCAATAAGAATTAATATCAATATTCTACATGAATGCTCAAATTTTACACACAGCTGTGGTGCATTGTTTGCTTACTGCAAGCACCTCAATAGAGTTGGTAGTTATAACTTCTCCAAGATTGCCCATCTATCAGGTCCACACAGCCAGTGACTTTCTAAATGTCCGAAAAGCTGTTTGAGGACAAATTGGCAAGCAACATTGGGGAGAAATTTTATTTTTTAATCACCAAAATAACTAGACAGTCGGAGAATCTAAAATTCAAATGTCATGGAATCGGGCCATTGATCATATGTTTGAGTCACTCATAGTATAAAAGCAACGTGTATAATTGTAGGATGTTAGAAAGAAAGAAAAAAAAACCTCTGCAGCCAATAGAATGATAGTAAAAAGCTGTGGAGCACCTTAAATTGTGTTTTGGGCCAACAGGCAAACTGCTCCATCATTCATTGAATCAGATGGCTCATTCATCACAAATTGCACTGATATTGCCAACTACTTTAATTATATTTTCATTGGCAAGATTAGCCAATTTAGCTATGATATGCCAGCAACAAATGCTAACACTACACATCCAAGTATAACTGATCAAATTCTGAAAGACAAGCGTTATTTTGAATTCCGTAAAGTGATTGTGGAAGAGGTGAAAAAATGATAGACAACAATCAACAATGACAAGCCACTGGGGTCTGACAACTTGGATGGAAAATTATTGAGCATAATGGCGGATGATATTGCAACTCCTATTTGCCATATCTTCAATCTAAGCCTACTAGAAGGTGTGCGTGTGTGCGCCCTCAGGCCTTGTCGCACCTGTTCTACTGTTCAGTCATGTGGTCAGGTGCCACAAAGAGGGACCTCAAATTACTATTGGCTCAGAACAGGGAAGCACGGCTGGCCCTTAAATGTTCAAGAAGAGCTAACATTAATAATATGCATGTAAATCTCTCATGGCTCAAAGTATAGGAGAGATTGACTTAATCACTGCTTGTTTTTGTAAGAAGTGTTGACAGCTCGGTGCATTCAGCCTATCTTTTTAAACTACTTGCACACAGCTCGGACACCCATGCATGTCCCATAAGACATGACATCATAGGTCTCTTCACTATCCCCAAGTCCAGAACAGACGATGGGAGGCGCGTAGTACTGCGTAGAGCCATGGCAACATGGAACTCTATTCCACGTCAGGTAACTGACGCAAGCAGTAGAATCTGATAATAATACACATTATGGAACAGCAGGTACTGTGAAGAGACATGTGCACAGATACACATGTAAGACACACACACTACCCACACATACACATGGATTTTGTATTGTAGGTAAGTTAATTTGTTAAGTATTCAGACCCCTTCCCTTTTCCCACATTTTATGTTAGTCTTATATTTTAAATTGATTAGATAATTGTTTCCCTCCTTAATCTACACACAATACCCCATAATGACAAAGCGAAAACAGTTTAAAAAAAACAACATTATTTACCACATTTTCTTCACACCCTTTGCTATGAGACTTGAAATTGAACTCCGGTGCATCCTGTTTCCATTGATGATCCTTGATGTTTTACAACTTGATTGGAGTCCCCATGTGGTAAAAGCAGTTGATTGGACATGCTTTGGAAAGGCCCACACCTGTCTATATAAGGTCCCATTGTTGACAGTGCATGTCAGAGCAAAAACCAAGCCATGAGGTTGACGGAATTGTCTTTAAAGCTCAGAGACCGGATTGTGTCTCAGATCTGGGGGAAGGGTACCAAAACATTTCTGCAGCATTGAAGGTACCCAAGAACACAGTGACCTCCATTATTCTTGAATGGAAGAAGTTTGGAACCACCAAGACTCTTCCTTGAGCTGGCCTCCACGGCCAAACTGAGCAATCGAAGTAGGTCAGGGAGGTGACCAAGAACCCAATGGTCACTTGACAGAGCTCCAGAGTTCCTCTGTGGGGATGGGAGAACCTTCCAGAAGGACAAGCATCTCTGCAGCACTCCACCAAACAGGCCTTTATGGTAGTGGCCAGACGGAAGCCACTCCTCAGTAAAAGGTACATGACAGCCCGCTTGGAGTTTGCCAAAAGGCACCTAAAGGACACTCAGACCATGAGAAACAAGATTCTCTAGTCTGATGAAACCAAGATTGAACTCTTTGGCCTGAATACCAAGCGTCACGTCTGGAGGAAACCTAGCACCATCCCTACAGTGAATCATGGTGGTAGTAGCATCATGCTGTGGTAATATTTTTCAGCAGCAGGGACTGGAAGACTAGTCAGGATTGAGGGAAAGATTAATGTAGTGAAGTACAGAGATCCTTGATGAAAACCTGCTCCAAAGTGCTCAGGACTTCAGACTGGGGTGAAGGTTCACCTTCCAACAGGACAATGACCCAAAGCACACAGGCAAGACAATGCAGGAGTGGCTTCGGGACATGTCCTTGAGTGGCCCGGACTTGAACCCGATCGAACATCTCTGAAGAGATCTGAAAATAGCTTTGCAGCGAGGCTCTCCATCCAACCTGACAGAGCTTGAGAGGATCTGCAGAGAAGAATGGGAGAAACTCCCAAAAATACATTGCCAAGCTTGTAGCATCATACTCAAGGCTGTAATCACTGCCAATGGAGGTTCAACAAAGTACTGAGTAAAGGGTCTGAACACTTATGTAAATGTGCTATTTCACTATTCAGTATTTCAGCAGTTCTTAACCTGTTTTTGCTTTGTTATTATGGGCTATATTATGGGCTATAAAAAAAGAACAAATAAAAAAGACGGCAGATACTAACATTGACCTTCATTGTACTGTTGCATGGGATAGCATATTTAGAGGCCAAAACTTAACTCAAGCATACAAAAATAATCATATTAGGTGTTATACACTGCTCACAAAAATAAAGAGAACACTAAAATAACACATCCTAGATCTGAATGAATGAAATATTCTTATTAAATACTTTTTTCTTTACATAGTTGAATGTGCTGACAACAAAATCACACAAATTATCAATGGAAATCAAATTTATCAACCCATGGAGGTCTGGATTTGGAGTCACACTCAAAATTAAAGTGGAAAACCACACTACAGGCTGATCCAACTTTGATGTAATGTCCTTAAAACAAGTCAAAATGAGGCTCAGTAGTGTGTGTGTGTGTGTGTGTGTGGCCTCCACGTGCCTGTATGACCTCCCTACAACGCTTGGGCATGCTCCTGATGAAGTGGCGGATGGTCTCCTGAGGGATCTCCTCCCAGACCTGGACTAAAGCATCCGCCAACTCCTGGACAGTCTGTGGTGCAACGTGGCGTTGGTGGATGGAGCGAGACATGATGTCCCAGATGTGCTCAATTGGATTCAGGTCTGGGGAACGGGCGGGCCAGTCCATAGCATCAATGCCTTCCTCTTGCAGGAACTGCTGACACACTCCAGCCATATGAGGTCTAGCATTGTCTTGCATTAGGAGGAACCCAGGGCCAACCGCACCAGCATATGGTCTCTCAAGGGGTCTGAGGATCTCATCTCGGTACCTAATGGCAGTCAGGCTACCTCTGGCGAGCACATGGAGGGCTGTGCGGCCCCCCAAAGAAATGCCACCCCACACCATGACTGACCCACCGCCAAACCGGTCATGCTGGAGGATGTTCTCCACGGCGTCTCCAGACTGTCACGTCTGTCACGTGCTCAGTGTGAACCTGCTTTCATCTATGAAGAACACAGGGCGCCAGTGGCAAATTCTGGGTGTTACCGATTTGTTGTGAGCCCCTTCTCTCTCCACTGTGATAACACCATATTATCCAATGCATGGTGGAAAGCATGATTCAGGCAAATCGGGCTGTCAATGTATACAGTGGGTATGTTAAGAAAATACAGAATCTGTTTCCAGATCCCAAGAGTGTGACATGTCTGGGTTAGAGTCAAAAGTGGCTTTTTTCACATGCTGGGCTGTTAACAAGTGCAGGGAGTGAGGAACATTTGACCGGAGGTCTGCTCAATCAAAAGTCATGAAGGCATATCATTCTGTCAGATCCCAGTTCAACTTTCCCTCCAGAAAGACACAATGTTCATATTAGCAGCCCAATAATACAGTTTAAAGTGAGGAAGGCCAAAACCCCCCTTGTAACTTGTACTTTCTTAAATGCTTCTTTGAAATTCTGGCTGCCTTGTTATCCCATAAGAATGGAATTATTATTGAATCCAGTTTCTTAAAATAGCTTTGGTATGAAATTGGGTAGATATTGGAAGAAGTAAAGAAACCTGGGTAGGACAACCATTTTGAGTGTTTATACGACCAACCAAGGAGAAAGGCAGAGTTCTCCAAAAATCTGTTTTTGTTTAAGCTGATCAATTTTCATTTCCCAATTCGTTTTCAATAGCTGATTTAAGTTTTGTTACTGATGCCACGGCTTTTGAACTTGTCCATCACTGTTCTAAATGGGGTAGATTGCAGAAATGGCATAATCACAGGCGGTGATATTGGCATCAATTTGCTTTTTTGCCAGTGTATCTCGTAGCCAGTGTATCTTGTAGCCAGAGAAGGAGCCAAATGTATTCATCAAGTTAAAGGGGGAATAGAAGTTTTAGGCTTGGATAAAAACAAAATAACAGTCTGCATTGAGGGAAATTTTGTTCTACGTGTCTTATTTTAGCGGGAGCTATATCGGCACATACACAAATGAGAGTAGCAAGGGGTTCCATGGCTATAGTGAAGAGAGCAGGCAAAATTGGGCACCCCTGTCGGTAGCCTTTGAACAGGTGGAATGACTGCAACATCTCATGATTGGTTACCACGGATGCCATTGGGTGTGCATAAATAATTCTTATCCAATTAATACGTTCCTTTCCAAACCCGAAATGCTCCAGAACCGACATACTTCCGCTCAGTCTGATCAAACGCCTTCTCTGCGTCGAGCAATTACCACTGCCTCAACTTTATGATCATGATACATTCCGTTGAAACGGCATCTCAAATTGTAGTATATATGTCGACCTGGAATAAAACCTGTCTGGTCAGGGTGTATGATGTCAAACATTTTTTTCTATCGGTTTGCCAATATCTTAATCCACATTTTATTTTCTATGGGGAGCAACAACACGGGGCGATAAGAAAACAACATCTCTGTGGAATCTTTTTTCAAGATCAGTGCTATAGTAGCCTCATACAGTGTTTGTGGGAGTTTGGCATTTTCTTTGGATTGTTTAAACATTCGCAACATAAGTGGAGCTAGACTGGTGCAGTACTACTTATAGAATTCTATTACATATCCATCGGGCCCAAGTGCCTTGGTGTTTGGAAATTGTGCTATCGCTGTGTTAATCGCCTCTAAAGTTATCCCAGCATCAAGTGCAGCAGCTGCCCCCCTGTCTAGATTAGGAAGTTCACATTCGGTGAGAAAGCGTTCCATAGTTTGGATCAGTAGCATCACATTTCGATTGATATAGCTTTGAGTTAAACTGCACAAAACATTTATTAATATCCTGCGGGTCTGTTACTATTTTACCATTGTCTCTTATTTTATGAATGGTTCTAGATGCCTGTACATGCCTTACCTGTCCTGCTAATAATCAATGTGGTGTTTCACCCAGTTCAAAATAATTTTGTTGTGTTCTAGCAAGTAAAGAGCCCACCCCTTTCGACAGGATGGTACTGTATTCATATTTCAACTTTGATATTCGCAAGGACTGCAATCGAGGAATTTGTAATAAAACCTCCTGTTCCACAAACTCTTTCAATTTCTTTCAGCCTCGTATTGGCGTGTTTCTTCCTCTCTGATGTATATGAAATAATGTAACCTCTAATCACAGCATTGAGAGATTCCCAAAGGGTGGAGTAGTCAACATCCCCCGTGTCGTTAGCTCCGAGGGTGAATAAAGCTATCTGCTCTTTCAAGCACTGACAAAGTATCATCTTTCAACAAGTATGCGTCTAAGCGCCACGGTCGCAGACACATTGTCGAGTTTCAGCACCATGGACAACGGAGAGTGGTCCGTAATTACAATCGGGTGATGTGTAACCGACGCAGCTGCTGAAATTTAGTTTGGAGTCCAACAAAAAAAAGTAAATGATGGAATATGACTTATGAACTGACAAAGAATGAGCCACCCAATAGATGGGCATTAGTCTCCAAATATCGACAGTGTTACGGGTTGTCATCAATGTATTTAGACTGACACTGGCATTTGATTGATTGTTGAAGTGCCTTGATAACTGTTTAACTGTACATTAGATCCTCTTTTAGATAAAGTCACCTCCAACAATAACACTTGTATTTGAGATATTTGGTGTGGCCTTAAATATCGTTTGAAAAAATAATGGATCATCGACGTTGGGTCCATATAAATTGACCAAGGTTATTAGTATCGAATTCAGTGTACCAGACACAATAATATACTGATCATTTAGGATCTGAAATCGAGGATGGGTAAATAAAAGGAATGTTTTTCCTTATCAGGATTGCTACCCCTCTAGCTTTTGAATCAAAATTAGACTGGTATATCTGACCGATCCAGCTGACTCATAGTTTTGGCTTGAGCCGACTGTTTTATTGAGGTTCTTGAAGAAGCACTCTGTCAGAGCCCAGATCTTTTTAAGATGAGTAAAAACATTAGCTCTTTTCACGACATGACCTATGCCATCAGTTCCAACTGACTATCTTTAATCCACCAGGTCTACTCTGTGCCTGGTCACTTTGGCATTTCTTATTTTAGAGCAAATTGTTGCTGTCTTACGAAACCCAAACGAAAAACATCCCACCGTGTGGGAACTTGTCATGCCACCTGTACTAAAAGTAAACATGAAACACACGTCCTCTTACTGAGTGACTTAACCAAACGAAGCACTCCTTGACTAACACAAATATTAGGGTGCCTAGACAAAGCCTGAACTAACTCGGCATCTATAGGCTCTGCATATAAAAACAAATATTAGATTACACTTAACTCTCACATTGGGACTAAAACATGATAGGCTAAACAATGCTGTATAAGCAATAACATCTCATCCAACATAAGTCCCAATCTTTGATCTTCTGATCAAAAAGACATCAGTAGGAAATTCAAACACATTCCTGGCCTCCGATAAGCCACTTTGCTGGTTGACACAGCAGTTCTGTATCCTCAGCCAGGGAGCTTGCTTGACAAGAACATGTCAACCTCTCTTTGTCAAACGTACTTGTTGATCCCTCGACTGTCACCTTAAACCAGGCTGGGAAGAGGAATCCATGTCGCATGTTGGCCGCCCTGCATTTCTTGTGCAACTCATCATACTCTTTCTGTTGGTTCCTCACCCCCTTAGTAAGATCTGGGTAGAAAGACACCCTGGCTCCTTTGTAGTTAAGGGGGAACTTTTGACTAGCCAGTTTGAGAATGAGTTCCCTGGTCTAGAGAGAGTGCAGTCGTGCAATGAATGTCCTTGGTGGTGCGCCCTTGGCCGGCTTCGTTGCCTGTGATCTGTGTCCGCGGTCGATTGGGATGGGTGTTTTGAAGTGTTCACTCTCCAGCAATGCTGGTATTGGCTCTGAAACAAATTCAATGGGTTTCCCTTTCTCAGTGTCCTCCTGCATCCCAAATATTCGGATGTGCTGTGTTAAGAAGCAGTGCGGTAGGGTTGTGTTTCCGAGGACGCATGGCTTTCGACATTCGTCTCTCCCGAGCCCTTACGGGAGTTGTAGCGATGAGACAAGATAGTAATTACTAACAACAATTGGATACCATGAAATTGGAGAAAAGGGGGTAAAATGTATTTTATTTTTGAATTTTACCCCTTTTTCTCCCCAATTTTGTGGTATCCAATTGTGTTAGTAGCTACTATCTTGTCTCATCGCTACAACTCCCATACGGGCTCGGGAGAGACGAAGGTTGAAAGTCATGCGTCCTCCGATACCCAACCAAGCCGCACTGCTTAACACAGCGCGCATCCAACCCGGAAGCGGCCGGTTACGACAGAGCCTAGGCGAGAACCTAGAGTCTCTGGTGGCACAGCTGGCGCTGCAGTACAGCGCCCTTAACCTGTAGTGACGCCCAGCCCGTGAACGGGACCGTTATCATCATCTGACACTAATTAGCATAACGCAACTGACATAAATCTTCCTAGAAAATCTTCCTATTCATGAAAATCACAAGTGAAATATATTGGAACACAGCTTAGCCTTTTGTTAATCACCCTGTCATCTCAGATTTTCAAAATATGCTTTACAGCCAACGCTAGACAAGCATTTGTGTAAGTTTATCATAGCCTAGCATAGCATTATGCCTTGCTAGCAGCAGGCAAACTTGTCACGGAAATCAGAAAAGCAATCAAATTAAATCGTTTACCTTTGATGAACTTCGGATGTTTTCACTCATGAGACTCCCAGGTAGATGGCCAAAGTTCATTTTTTTCCCAAAATATTATTTTTGTAGGCGAAATAGCTCCGTTTGTTCTTCACATTTGGCTGAGAAATCGCCCGGAAATTGCGGTCACCACAATGCCGAAAAATATTCCAAATTAGCTCCATAATATCGACAAACATGGCAAACGTTGTTTAGAATCCATCCTCAAGGTGTTTTTCTAATATCTATTCGATATTATATCCGTCGGGACAATTCCTTTTTCTCTAGGACTGGTTGGAGTAATGGCTACCTCTGCACTTTACGCGAGAATCTCTCTCGGAGCCACCATGTGACCACTTACGCAATGTGCCCCCATACGGCTATTCTTCAACAGAAATGCGTAAAACTACGTCACAATGCTGTAGACACCTTGGGGAATACGTAGAAAGCGTAAGCTCGTTGATGGTACATTCACAGCCATATAGGGAGTCATTGGAACGCAGCGCTTTCAAAACCTGGGGCACTTCCGGATTGGATTTTTCTCAGGCTTCAGCCTGCAACATCAGCTCTGTTATACTCAGACAGTAACTTTACAGTTTTGGGAAACGGGAACGTTTTTTTTTCAAAAATGAAAATACTGCCCCCTAACACCAAGAGGTTAACCACTGCGCCACCCGGGAGGCCTGATAAAATATATATTTTTTAAATAAATAAAATTGAGCGGTGCTCTAACAAAACATGTCCTTTCCATAGCTTGATCTCTAGCGCCCCCATTACTTAATGTCTTGCGAAAAGTGTTATCTAAAATACTGTCTCAATGATGCTGGACCCCAGGAAGAGTAGCTTCTGCTTGCGATCCTTAATAAATACAAATAGGATGGCCACCATTGCCCCCCCCCCCCCCCCCCCCCACCACTAACTTTACCGCCAATGCTGAGAAAATCCTAGGGGAAACACTGCAGTTGCTCTCTTTTCATCCATTGCAGCTTTAGCCTCTAGTGTTTCCACTTAGTTAGCTCAGAGGACTAAAAAAATGGTTATATTATAAGGACACACCTCATCCTCTTTCTCTTGTTTTAATAGCATATGCAGAGTAATCTGAAATGGCTCCATTAATTATTCACAGCAGGTAGTCTGGTCCACGTTAAGTGTAATAAGCTCCCCATGGACTGACGGTGTCGCTGAAATCCCTCTTCAATGTGAGCGATACTTTGGTATGTAACTCACTCGGAGTAGCCTCCATTTTGAAGTTTGAATCAAGTTTGTTGGGACCAAGTAAGAATGTTGAGTTGGCAATGACCTCTTACAGTCCCAAGGCACTGACTGATAAAAAACAAGATGATATTCAAGTACAAATGTTTCACCTTTGTAGTAAAGTTGTTTTCATTCTATTCTGTTCATGTCAAAGGCAGAATTTCCACTACTGGTGACTCTAGCGACGCCAAAGTGCCAGTGGTTATTGTTTCTGTCTCTCATAATTAGTCTGACTGCAGACAGACCGTTGTGTTTTGCTGGTGCATCGGTTAGATTGGTTTCCTGGGCCCCAGCGTCCCCTGCTCTTGGTGTTGCTGCCTGTATGGCGCTGGTGACCATTACTGTAATCAGCCTACTTTACGGGTTTGTAATGGTGCTAATTGAAGAGATTAATACAGCAGCAGCGGCGTGAGGGTGTCCTCTCCCCTTCCTCAGGCAGATGGTTTTGATGAGCACCCACTGTGAACCTTAAGTGTTTCTGCTGGGATTACAAACACTGGGGAGGGGTCCCTGTTGTGAAGAGTGGGGAAAAGAAAAGAGGAAGAGGGCTGGTAGCTTGGTGGGGGAGCAGGAGAGGGGACAAAGCAGAATCAAACAGTCCTCCATGTCCTCCCACATGCTTGTCTTTAGGCATTCTGTTCCCTCAAAAGAGAATATGAGGCCCAGCACCTTTACCACCGTACATTGATCTGTGGTTCACTGCGTGTTGGGCACATATTTACTGTTTGGTCATTGACAGTTTTATTTAGCATTTTATTTTTTGCACCAAAACCTGTAGAACATAATGAAAGATGCAGGTGATGTTTCATAAACAGGTGGAAAACTGCTATTTGTATCGTCAAGGGCCAGGCCTAAAGAACATCAAAGGGTTTTGGAATACTTCATAAAATACTTCATGAAATTCTAAGAATAAGTAGTGTGGGGAAATATTTAGTTGGCTGTCTATTAATTGACTTGCCAAGTACAAGTTCTAATGGAAGCGATTGTATTGCGGTCATGGAGATCTGAATGATCAAATAAGAAGGCAACAAAGAAGCAACACCGTATTCAAAGATGCAGCCCCCTTTCGTCCATTCTGTCCCCAACACCGCCACATAGGGAGCCCAGTGCAAACCATCTTTCTCATCCTCTTTTGTCTTAGTTGAAGACCAGCCGATGGTCTCTGCTTATGCATATCAATGGGGAGAGTCCTGTCCTCTTGTTTGTCTTTGCCAAAAGCTCTGGCTTTGCCTTGTGGCTCCCAGGGAACGGCTCCCTGCTCTCCTCGCTCACCACAGTTCGTCCTCGGGGGCTCTGATTGGCATTCACAGCCAAAATGTGGGGGTACGCTAAGCTGGAGTGCAAATGTTTGCCAGGAAAGTGGCGGGTAGAATAGTGATGGCCGATGGGTCTGGAGTGTCCGTGATCAGAAGAGTTGTCCGGGGGATTTCTCCAGCCCTTGCCGTTTCTACTCTGCAGCTGGAGAGAGGAACGGAGAACAGAAAAGAAAGGGGGGAGAGAGACTGAATGAAAGGCATCTGGTGCTGGAGAGCTTGTGACTGTTTAACGGCAACCTTTTCTTCTCTTTGATTTTGCTCCAGCCAAGGATTACTAGTACTTGGCATTTAGAATGATTTGATCATTAATGTTTCTGTGTATGTTGCCCAAGCACTGTGATATTGAGTACATGCTGGTCTCAGCCTTAACAGCAGGGAAGGGCTTTCTGTGTGTTAAAAATGGTTAAGTTATATATTAATGTGTTATTACAGTGGATAATTCATTTTCTATCTATATCCTTGCGTAAAATGACACCGCCTCAAAGCATTTGTCACAAACTTTTTTTCATTGTCTGCGTCTCAAACTGCTATTACCTTTTGTAGTCACAGCCCTTTTGTTATTATTTAAACATTTACATTTTAACAGGGAAATCCCATTGAGACAAGGCATCTTTTGCATAGGGAACCATGCATGTATACAAAATTTACAAATACAATGTAATATTAACATCCAATATTTGCAAGCAATTTAACAGCAATCCCATTCCTCAACAAGGAGGTCCTCCATTAACTACTACCCCACTCCAGAGCATCAAGGTGCAGAGAGCTCTGCAGATCATTCTATCCACGGGTGCAAAAAAATAACCAAATGCAGATTTACCTAATTCCATAGAGATCAGCGGGACCTCTAGAATTTCTGTGGAATGTGGATTTGCACAAGGCGTTTGACAGGGTTGACCATAGTATCATTCACTACAAGATAAAAGCCCTTGGTCTTAACCGCAGGACCAAATGGTGGATGTTAAAGGAAAACATTCTAGTGCGAAAGGGATCAGCTGTGGAGTCCCGCAGAGGAGCATCCTTGGTCCACTTCTCTTCCTACTGTACATTTAACGATAAAATCAGCCTGCTCTCATAATTCGTTTTTTTTTATGGGTAACTACTCTACTGGTGTCCCATAAGAACAAAGCCTTGGTCAAAGAGCTCCTTAGTGCAGAGTTATCCAATATCAGTAAATGGCTTTCAGATAACAAGCTTTCTCTGCATCTTGGAAAAACAGAATCCATCTTATTTGGTTCCAGAGTAAAGCTTGCATGATCCCCTGATTTTAGTGCCAAAGTGGGCTTACTCGGTGGTTACACCAAAAAAATTCCTGGAAGCTGAAAATGCCCCAGTTCTTCCATGGCCTGCATACTCACCAGACATGTCACCTATTGAGCATGTTTGTGATGCTCTGGATTGATGTGTACGACAGCGTGTTCCAGTTCCAACCAATATCCAGCCACTTCGCATAGCCATTGAAGAGGAATGTGACAACAATCAACAGCCTGATCAACTCTATGCGGAGGAAATGTGTTGTGCAGCATGAGGCAAAAGGTTACTAGATACTGACTCGTTTTCTGATCCACGCCCTTTTTGTTTCAAGGTATCTGTGACCAACGGCTGTATATCTGTATTCCCAGTCATGATTAGGGCCTAATGAATTTATCTCAACTGACTGATTGCCTTATATGAACTGTAACTCAGTAAAATCTTTGAAATTGTCACGTTGGGGTTTTATATTTTTGTTCAGTATATTTATAGTTGGCTATCCATGTGATCTGGTTTGGTGACTCGTGTATCTGGAATTTAACAATGAACTAAGGTACTGCGGAAGTTTTTAAGAGGGCTTTATAAACAAAGAGAGCAGTGTATCAATCTACGAGACTTAAGAGAGGGCCAGCCTGCTTTCTGATATAGGATGCAATGATGTGTACTCAACCTGTCCCCTGTAATAAAGGGAAATGTGCTGTGGTAAACTGCATCTAGTGGTTTCAGTGTAGTGGCAGCTGCATTCATATAAATGGTGTCACTGAAGCCCAGCACTGGCAGGAAAGTTGACTTAATTATCTGTTTTCTCCTGTTCATGCAGAGGCATAGTCTATTTCTAAAGAAGCCCATTTTTTTTATTCAACTCAACTCATTTATCCATATGCTTTTTTAAATAACTTTTAATCAATCCATATGCCCAGATATTTATTTATAATATAATAATCTGAGAACTTGTACCGTTTCTTAACATGTACCATTCTAAATATTCTACATAAAGGGGATTGGGCTACATGTTAAGAAATGGTACAAGTTGTGTGTGATTTTAATGTAATGTATCTGGTGAAGTGAGACCCTAATCAAGCTGCTCTCAAAGTAAATACAGTTCTCTGGCAGACAGGGGGCAGCATTAGACAGCACTGTTATCAGAGTATGTGTCTAACTGGCCTTACTAGTAATGTGATGGGCTTTTTTGAAAAGTGAATTGTAATATCGCTTTCGTCAGCAGTGGTAATGGTAGGTTGCTTTGGTGAAAGCTGAGCTGGGCGATTTGGCATTTTAATGAGATTTGTAATTGGAATGCCTAGCAAAAGGCTGTAGTACATAGATTGCATAAAATCATCATGAATAGTTAATGCTGGTTCTATTTAGCCAGATATTGATAAAAAAGGAATCCTGGTCTTATGTTGATATTGATTTTAGGGCAGCTTCAGAGAGAATTGGTCAAGATGGTTGTTATAAGCAAACATAATTAGCCTAATTGCTCATTCAGTTCTTTCCAAATTAGGGATGGGCATGAGTACTTTAACGGACGTCAAATTTCCATCTTTAACCAGAAATACTGTTAACATTTTTGGTGGATGTGAGTTGTGGGTGCCGGAACAGGCAAGTGAAATGTTGTCTTGAAGACCTAGTTAATTTTCTTTGACTCTAGTGTTCCATTAGTACATGTGCATTTGTGGGTCACAAAAAAAATAAACCAAGCCAAGCATCACACCGTTCTTCTCCCTAAATTACTTTTCCCCCTCAGTGTCTCATTCACTCAATTGCCTTCCAACTGCTCCCTACACACACACACACACACACGTGTGCGGAGTGCGCGCACGAGCTCCAGTTAGGCCTACAGAAATAAATGCCTTTCAAAACACATAACTAATGGTACACAAGCTACATTCCTTGACAAATGACAGTTTTAACACATTCTAAATGGACTGGATTTATTAAGCATAGGCCAAAGAAAATGTCAAAGAACAGGCAGAATTTTGTAAATTGAACATCTGTATATCACCCTGTTTCAAATAATAATTATTTTAGAGTTTAACTGGTCCAGATGTGAAATGTGCATCACCACTTTTCTTTATTCATTTGGAAAAATATTCTGTTCTTTTTGTGATTTCATTATTATTATTTTTTTTTACTATAAAATAATTGTCTTGACTGTGAGGGCTCAGGAAATATGGGTGTCTTGTCTGCTAAATTTAACCTTATTTTGTTAAGCCATTGCACATCCATAGGCTTCTACAAGCAAGCACCACTGCTGAGGTTACTGCCTTTTTGAAGATTGCGTTGCACCATCTTATTTAACCAGTTGATATTATGGTTTCAATAAATACATTTTATGGCACTTTTTTTATGGACTGACGTGTATACACTACATGACCAAAAGTATGTGGACACCTGCTCATCTAACATCTCATTTAAATATCATGGGCATAAATATGGGGTTGGTACCCCCTTTGCTGCTATAACAGCCTCCACTCTTCTGTGAAGACTTTCCACTAGATGTTGGAACATTGCTGCGGGGATTTGCTTCCATTCAGCTACGAGCATTAGTGAGGTCGGGGTTCCAATTTTCAAAATCAGTGTGTAAGAACTTGACTGGCCTGCACAGCCAAGACTTCAACCCATCGAACACCTTTAGGATGTTCAACGAGCAGGTATCCACGTACCTTTGGTCATGTTGTGCATCTTACTTTTAGAAACTGTTCTCACAGTTCTGTCAACTTTCTTGTTGGTTTTGAGGCTCGCCTTCCTGTTCTGTCTGCTATGCACGTGTTAGAGTATGTGGATACGTTGTGGTAGGGAAAACCGTCATTAAAGCAGGAGATTGTAATGCGTCTCGTAAAATCTGATAGAATAGGTTTGGTTAAGGTGCTGTTTCCAACTTGCAGCCACCAGGACCTCCTTTATGGGCATTAGTTTGTTGTTTCTCTAAGGCTGCCTTAACCTTTGACTGGAGACGCTTAATTACAGCTGGGTGCTAGTGTTTATGCCTGCCTGTCGGTCAGCGCTAGGAGGAGAAATCCCTGTAGCCCTCTGGTCAAACACAGATATTACACTCTGTAATAACACTGGCCACCCGGCCTGACCCCACTCCACTTCATAAAGAAAGGCACTGTGCATGTGTGTGTTTGGGACTGGCGAGAGAATGAGGTTTGAATATCGTGATCCCATGTCAGCCACGCATTGTCTAAACTTTTACCAAGGCATTTTCAGGCCAGTCTGCTTCTTACCAAGTAACACAGACCTCAACACAGACACTCGTCTGCAGAATTGTAGACTTTTATTCAACATAAAAAAGCACTCCATCTGTGGGCACGAGACCGCCGTCTCGGCAAGGATACATCTCTCCCTCTGAGTGTTGGAGGATTTGGCTGTGTGTGGAGGGAGCTTTCCACCACAATGGCCAGTTTGCTCAGCATCAGTATCTACCCCTGCAGGGTAGTGCATTCTGCAGGGGTAATGCGCTAGAATCCAGCACTCAGGCGACACTAGCTTTGATCACCCTCGCCTTGCGCACATCAGGCTGGCATTGTGCTTTAAACCATCAGGGCAGGGATGGTGGGAGCTTGGTGCTCGTGGGACGCTGCTAATGGTTAAAAAGCACGGAATATTAAGTGCAGATACACCGGTCAAGAATGGGAGAAGAGAAATACTGTTCATTTGAGTGTTTCTGTGCATTAAGCAAGGCATATGTGGAATGCAGATGACACAGCTTTTTCTCTCTGTCCAATGCCCTGTGCCCTCCCTCCATCTTTGTTGTTCCTTTCCACACCTCCACGGGAGATGATCAAAGCTATGCCGACACACCAATGATGTTGTCTCTCATGATGTGTTTACTGTTATAGTTCGGTATAGGCTACTTACTGATATTTGCAGTTATTTTCTTCAGGATTTCCATTAAAAGTATTCATGTTTTAATCTGAAATGATAGATTTAATAATTATTTGCCATTGTCTTTCTTTCCAGGTGAAAAGGAATGTTTCAGACCTGACAAACATCCCAGTGCGACACCAACAATGGGAGGGCTGGCCTGCTGCGGCATCTGACGATTCGGTAAGGATCAAAAACACATGTCTCTCAGGCTTGGACTTGGGAACACCACTCCATTTCCATGTTGTCTTTGGACCTTATAGCTGCTGTTCACCAGCAGTCTTACATAAATTAGGAAAATATGTTACCCATGTTTTCATTTACTGAATATATTTTGATTTAAGAAGGTTAAAGACCCGGGTTAAAGTTTATTCCATGAAGGCTTGATAAAAGCCTATTTTACATGTAGTGAATCTCGGTTTGAGAGAAACTGTTAAATGTTTTCAGTGCTGAAACCATCTGTCCAGTCTAAAAGTAAGAGGTAGAAACTAATTAAAATGTCAGGACAGTCTGCAGGGGTTTCCAGGGTCCTTCTATCTGTGGACATTAAAGCTCACGTCATTGAGTGTCACTGACCTCTCCCGCCTGGGGTCACCGTTCAGCCATTCAGCTAAATTTAGTCAAAGTGATCAGACGGGGTCATCACACGGAGCCCTGAGGAACTCCGACCAACCCCCCCCCCCTTCTTTGACAGCTTGTATGTTCCCATGCTAATTTTATGGATGATTGTGCAACTGGGTTGTTCCATACACATTCTTTTGGCTCTTCAACTTTTATATTTGCTGTTGTTTTAAAGTATTACCTCATATTCCATTATTTTATGGCATCCTCTTTACTACCCTGAACTGGGTTTTCTTGCTCTGATCATGATTAAAATCTACAATTACATTTCTATTTTAGATGTAGTACAGGGTGTGGTCACCTGGTGAGAACCTGTTCTCTAAATGTTGTGTGGTTCTTATGGCAACCCTCTCTTTTCCCATCTACCATCTACATTCAAATATTCACTTTGGCAAATTGAATTAACAATCCCTGCATCTTTTGTTGTTTTGTTTAAGTGGAGCTTTTATGTCTCGTTTGGTTTCTCTCTTGTCAAAGCAAATACGTACATTGCAACCGTTTATTTTCCTGAAAGCTGAGACAAAAGGTTATATTTCTTTTTTGTTCTAAATTGTTTGCTCTTTGTGTGCCTTAATGTAAAGCGCAGTGGCCAAAGGCAGCCTCTCAAACCACAAACCATATACAGCACTGATATGGATCTATTTAATTGTTATCCATCTCTTTCCTTAGACAGCCAATCTAGCCAAGATATCAAGTCCAACCTGAAACCACAGTAAAGTGTACATTATCACTTCTCACCCACGGCCCTTTGGAACCCACAATATTCCGGAATATGAGGTGGGCTGCTTGTCAATGAGTCTTGGCTCGACCAAAGCTCTTAGGTGGCTTGGGGATGAATAGAAAGTGGCTTTAGGTCATAGCAATGTGCCTGGCCATAGCCTGGCTAAGGCGGCTCACTGCTCCCATGTTTCTTGGGAGGAGATATTAAAAGCATTGACTGCAATATTAGGCCTCTCCAGCCCAAACCCTTATTGAAATGTCTCTGAGCACTACAGAGAAAGCCCTTGCATGCCAGCCTGACTCTTCCATTGCATATCTCATTAACCTCGCCTCATCTCTGGGGATTTGTACCAATAAACATGGCAGCTAGGGTTTGAAATTACATTTTCAAGGAGTCAGAATCGGTGACTACTTTCTCATTATTTTTCAGCCTTTTTGTCATTCAATGCACTCACTTAATATTTAGTGGGGGGAAAGTCAGAATTCTTTTTTACAGTGTAATCATTTGTTGTTCAATTTAGGGATCAATATTGTTCAAACTTAGAGGTTTTATTGTCACCAGGCTGTTTTTATAATTAAATACCCAATTTAAGCCACGTCAGAAATTATTTGTCTACGTTCTATGTTTTTTTCAGACAGATAAACAACACAAACATGCATACTGTTAGATAACAGGCCTTTATATTTGTGGTGCACAGTTTTGTACACTGCTGGAGCATCTCTGGAGTTAAAGATCAGTTCACAAGCTCAGCTGGGCACCACTTCTGCCAGCCACTCCAACACCCACTGCCTTTTGATAACCAATTACCCAGACGCATTTTTATTTAAAGCCTTGCAGAGGTTGAAAATACAGTTTTCACATCCAAGGCTTAGATTTGTCTAATTAAACATGAGCTAATTGATTAACTTATTTACCTACTGCTTATTTTATAACTGTGCTTTACACTCAGAAATCGTCATCTTCAAAGATTGTTAGGTTGTTTAGTTTTTTTGTACAAGAAGCCAAATGTGGTAGGAGCTTACCTGTGGAGAAACAAGTGATTGATTGGTTTTGGTACTTCACCTCCCTGATTCCGTGCCTTTGGGTATTGATCTACAAAGTGTTAGCCTACATCAAATTTAAATCGGAGCAGGAAGAAGCACCTCTTGTTTTGGTTGGCAATATGATTCAGTGAGGTAATTTGATACTAAAAATGAAAAGGATGTGAAATATAAAAGGTGATGAAGGGAACTGCAAGCAACCTGGCCACAGAAACAAGAGGGTAATGCTCATTTGGCAGTGTTAGCCTATATCCATGGTGCCTTAGATTATGATGAAGCTGATGCTTTAAAGTCCCCATGCAGTCTTAAAATGATTGTTTTTAAATCACTGTCATGTGTATTGAAAATAATAACTTTTTGTAATGTATTTCCCTGTGCCTCCTTTTGCCATTTGAAATGTTAAATAAAGGTTCAACTGGGCAAGTCAGTTAACAATTTCTTATTTACAATGACGGCCTACCCCGTCCAAACCCGGACGACTCTGGGCCAATTGTGTGACGCCTCCGCCCTATGAGACTCCCACTCACGGCTGGTTGTGATACAGCCTAGAATCGAACCAGGGTCTGTTGTGACACTTTTAGCACTGAGATGCAGTGCCTTAGACCGTTGTGCCACTCGGAAGCCCCTCCAGTGTCGTCATGTGTTTACATTAACAACCCTGAATGGCGGATAGGATTGTCTAGAATCTAGAGCAGGGCTCTCCAACCCTGTTCCTGGAGAGCTACTGTCCTGTAGGTTTTCACTCCAACCCTAATCTTCCACACCTGATATTGGAGACCCCTGCTCTAGAGCTTACCCCTTGAAAGTTGGAGGGTACATATGGAAATAAAAGATGACTGACCATTGGTCTAAATCAGATTTTGATGATCTGGGCCAAAAACATCTCAGCTGAACAGACTGAAATTCCTGTATTAAAAAAACATAATAATAATAATAATTCAAATGACTCTTACACAAAAAGGGCATTATCATAATTTCACAATTTGAGTTTTTTTCTGACCTCTCTGTGGAAATATCATTAGAGGGGCAGTGCAGTCAAAAGTTTTTGGGGTTAGCTGAGTTGAAAAAACAAAAGGCACATTGTGGAGAAACAGTTGTTGCTTGAGGTAATGGGCCATTGTCTGACTCCCTTGGTGTGAAAGATGATTGATGAGTGAGACTTCCTTATTACCACCACTTTCGTCTACTCCTTTGAGGAAACAAGCCGAGCCAAGCGGCAAGTATTCTGGCCATTCTGATTGACAGAGCGGTCCTGCACCTGTGGGAGTGATTGACAGACAGTGAGACATCCTTATTAGACTCTGCTTTTTTCTCTTAAGCCATAATTGCTGACATTTATCCAGTGTTTCACGGTGTTTGCTAATGTATTAATGCAGTCACTCTGAGGGCTCTGAGCCCGGCTCCTCTCCTCCTGGTTTTTAATGGATTCTCTGGTTGACAGCCTCATGCAGGCTTATTGGGGCCTGCTGGTTGCCGTAGCGACAGGGCTCAGTGATAAGCCAAGAAAGAGCCCCCTGTGTGATTGCTGTCTTCAGGTAACATTCAGTGGGGCCAGACTCAGTGAGGAGGACATGCGCTGCATGGAAGAGAGACTGTGTAGGCTCAGCCTCTATCCATCTCCCTCTGACCAAATGCATTTGCTACTTTGAGGGCTTTAATGCATAAGTCCCCTCCCCATCTCCAGAATGTTCCTCATTTGTTTGGTCACTTCTTGGATCCCCTGCTCTGTGAGCATAGTAGTGAAATGCCCCGCTGTTGATTTCAGCAGCATTTTCCTTCAACACTATGACTTTCTGTGGAGAAGCTGGTGTGTGAACCTCAAACACTTGGTGCAGGACCCCTGATCTTAATCAGGAATGACATACTGTAAACAGGCAAGGAAGAACCTATAAGAGACCAACAGGTGTTTAGGGTGGGGCTTCTTTTCTTCTGTCTTTATTTTCTCAGGCTCTGTTGTCCCCCTTTATCAAAGAGTTGTTGAACAAGGTGGTATTGGGGCTCTGGGTACTGTCAGTGCAGCTGTCAGTGATAATTATCTCACACTCACAGCCAGAGACCTAATCCAAACACTGCCCAGACAAAAAAGAAACAGAAAGAGAATGAGGGAGAGCGGGAAAGAGAGGCGGCAAAGGGGGGCAGAGAGAGAATTCTTTCCTGGCATCGCTCCCCAATGCTTAGAAGCTTCAGTGCAAGTGTTAATTAAAAGAATCCAAAAAAGAGGAGCTTGTTCTTTGTGTTGAGATGGAGGAGAAGGTCAGTGGGGGGGGTTAACCTCTCCCCTGTGCCCCACAGCGTTCCGCCACAGAGCTGGGAAGCTGCACTTATCCCGCAGCATCAGTGGAAGGCACGGGGTCAAAGCTTGGCTTGGATGACCGTTCAACTTTATTTTTCTGATTTTCAGCACATGTCGTCCCTCCCCTCAATGTCCCCCATTGACAAGAGAAGTGATAAACTTTATTTATACACATATTAGGGCCTTGGAGGAAACCTTTTATTGTCGAGGGGGTCCACTTAGCCGCCATTAAGATTCTCACGTTGGATTGCCACTTGATTGGAGAGGCAAGAGAAAAGAGCAAGACATTCCTTCACATCTCAAAGCCCTCGTCTCTGTCCTGCTCAAGGGGTCAGCCTCTCAAACCACTGTGTCGATAATTTTTTAACAGCACTTGGATTTCTATGGAGCACTGTTTAGAAATGTTCTTTCAAACCAACAGTGTGGCAACCAGAGTCAATTTACAGTCAAGGATATTTCCATCCACTTCCATTTGATTTAATAAGATCAACTTGGCTAATGAGAAAATAGGAATTGTACCGTTATACAATAATACTTAACCTGCTAAAGAATTAGTGTGGGAGTATTTTTGTTACATGAACCATGTCTGGCAATTCTGCTAAGTGTTCTTCCTAGGTGTTCCAGTGTTATTCAGTGTAAGTGTTAATGCTTTTAATTAACACTTGCACTCAGCTGTCCCAGCCATGGCAGCCTAGTCCTGCCTCTTTATTAATACGTTTTATTTTAAAGTACATTTGCTTTAAGTTAGTTGTGAAAGACAAACACAATCTGTCTTGTGTGTGGGCAGCGGAACTAACGAGGCCAAATGGGAAGACCATGACAAGAAGATGGTCACATGACTTTACGGACTCGGCTTTCCTGCATCTTCCAAAGGCACTGTGCTGCACAGCAGGGAAATAGCTATGGGCCACAGCAGGATATTGCTCATGCTTTATTTGTCCAGGGAATACTGTTTTTCTGCTGTTTTTCCTGTTGAGCAAGTGGGAATTTGACTTATTTCTTGCGCCAATAGTAATTTAACAGTGGATTCAAATGAGAATGATGGCTCTCTCTATATTTGTATATGTTCTGTTTTTATCATCCAGCAAATCAGGACTAGTGGTTACTCTTCTCTGGCTGAATTACTTTAAAAGAGACGTGGAAAACTCCGGCAGTCACTCTGCTTTTGAAACTCAATTGCCGTTACATGTAATCGGGTCCTGATTCAACAATTACCAACTGGTTTTGTTGGCTAGAGGACCTGACAATAGCAAAGATTGCCACCCCCTGCTGTTGACGGCCAGGGACTTTCCCTTTTGTCTGTCCGTGTCAATCACGGCATTAGGGTTAAACCTCCAGTTAATGCCACTATAGCACTTGTTTGCAATAAACATAAGGTTGTTTTCTCAAACGATGAACCAGTAGGTAAATACATGTTTACTTTATTTGAATTGTAGTGAATGAGTTGGCTTGCTAACGTTGATTATGAACAGACTAAAATACTGTATTAAGTAGAGATTATTTCTGCTAGGTTTTGACAATGCTTTTATTAATTTGCCGCTTGTCTTCAGTGGGCCATGTAGGATGTTGTGGTCAGGTTCAGATCATCTGCCCCATACTTGAAATGAAAGCCTTTTAAGACATTGCATTATCGATTTAACACTGATAATCCCTTACTCTCTCAGGGAGAGCAGGTTAGTGAGTAGCATAGTTAGAAAGATGGGTGCTGGGGCCCCATCACTTTCCATGGCACCTGCCTCTATCTTTACCCTATCCCATTGGGTTCAGCCGTATAGACCGTCTTTAATGAGTCCCTCCAGTGCTGCGGTTGGTGACATTTCCCGTCTTTAATTAGATTGTCCATAAACCATGCCTGTACATTTTATTCTGGGCTTCCTCATAATAGTCTGGATAAATGTTTTGTTCTAATCCTAACAGAAAGTCAGAATGGTTTATCTGTGAATGTGGAACTTGGATCTCTTTCTGCCTTTATGCCTCCTTATAGAATGTTAATGCATTGTTCAGATTTTATTGTAAAAAAAAATATATGTTTCTGTCCTTAGATGACACTAGCTGCCTCTGGAATCAGCTACCCCTGCCATCACCTCAGTGTGTGTCGAAGGTCCTCACCAGCCAACAACCAGGAGCCCACAGAAGAGGTAGAGCAACACACAGTACATTTGGCTTTGTTTTACATTTTTCATTGTGTTTGATAGGTCAACAATACTGAAGTGAATATGTTTGAACAGTGCGCAGATGTCCACATGGTAAGCGACAGCGAGGGGGATGACTTTGAGGATGCGTCTGAATTTGGAGTGGACGAATCAGAGATGTTCGGTATGGGGTCTTCTACAGGCTGTCGGAAAGCCGCCTTGAGTACGTACCTCACTTAGCATGATGCTACCACTCGATTCAAAAAGGTTGATTTGGTATTTAATTGTTATCAAGCTAATGTGTTTTTTTCTCTGCAGTGCCAGAGAATAGTGAGAATGAAAGTGATGCCTTACTGCACTTTACTGCTGAATTTTCAACAAGGTACGTATTTACTATTGTTTTAAGGGGCCTGTGCTTCTTAAACGATGTGGAAGATCCATGCATTCTTTTTTATGGGTCAATCTCCTATGTGTGTGTTGCAGGTACGGAGAATGTCATCCAGTGTTCTTCATTGGTACTTTGGAGGCAGCATCTCAAGAGGCCTTCTATGGCAAAGCCAGAGATGTAAGTAACAGTAGAGGAGCTGGTCTCAGTAGTATAATTTACAGGTTAACAGGACATGATACTAGGTGCCTTCAGAAAGTGTTCATACCCCTTGACTTAATCCACATTTTGTTGTTACAGCCTGAATTCAAAATGTATTAACCGCTTACAGCTACCCCCCTACTTTTTTCAATTTCCGCCTGAAGACATACCCAAATCTAACTGCCTGTAGCTCAGGCACAGAACCAAGGATATGCATATTCTTGGTTTCATTTGAAAGAAAACACTCTGAAGTTTGTGTAAATGTGAATTGAATGTAGGATAATATAACACAATAGATCTGGTTTAGATAATACAATGAAAAAAACATACGTTTTTTCATTTTTATTGTTGTATCATATTTAAAATGAACAAGACAAAACAAACATTCAGATAGGATGATGGGGATAATTTCAGTGAAAAACATAAGAGGGCAACAGTACTTGTGCAAAGTTTCAGAATGATAACATCCAAAATGAGTGTCTTTGGAAGACCCTCAGTCCTCTACACAATATTGTGCTGCTGATACCAGGTGCCAAAGTAGTCTCTTTCTGCTGTAAAGCAGAGGGTCACCAAGCATGTGGTGCAGGTGATGGGGGACTTCATTTAGCAAAGAACACAGCGACGCCTCCATGCTGTGCCCTTTTGGCCCTGAGGCAGATCCATGCCTGCAGAAATAAATGTGGGCAGATGAACACCACTTGTGGCAGGAGCTGGATGAACCAGATTCAGTGGGGGGATGGACACCTTGGCACTGGGGGCACCCATTCGGAGTCAGTGTCACTGTGAAAGAAAATGTTCATTTAGAATAGTTTCACATATGAGCCCTGTATCAACAGGTATAATAAACAGATATACAGTGGGGCAAAAATGTATTTAGTCAGTCACCAATTGTGCAAGTTCTCCCACTTAAAAAGATGAGAGAGGCCTGTAATTTTCATCATAGGTACACTTCAACTATGACAGACAAAATGAGAAAATAAAATCCAGAAAATCACATTGTAGGATTTTTAAATGAATTTATTTGCAAATTATGGTGGAAAATAAGTATTTGGTCACCTACAAACAAGCAAGATTTCTGGGTCTCACAGACTTGTAACTTCTTCTTTAAGAGGCTCCTCTGTCCTCCACTCGTTACCTGTATTAATGGCACCTGTTTGAACTTGTTATCAGTATAAAATACACCTGTCCACAAACTCAAACAGTCACACTCCAAACTCCACTATGGCCAAGACCAAAGAGCTGTCAAAGGACACCAGAAACAAAATTGTAGACCTGCACCAGGCTGGGAAGACTGAATCTGCAATAGGTAAGCAGCTTAGTTTGAAGAAATCAACTGTGGGAGCAATTATTAGGAAATGGAAGACATACAAGACCACTGATAATCTCCCTCGATCTGGGGCTCCACGCAAGATCTCACCCCATGGGGTCAAAATGATCACAAGAACGTTGAGCAAAAATCCCAGAACGGGGGGACCTAGTGAATGACCTGCAGAGAGCTGGGACCAAAGTAACAAAGCCTACCATCAGTAACACACTATGCCGCCAGGTACTCAAATCCTGCAGTGCCAGACGTGTCCCCCTGCTTAAGCCAGTACATGTCCAGGCCCGTCTGAAGTTTGCTAGAGCGCATTTGGATGATCCAGAAGAAGATTGGGAGAATGTCATATGGTCAGATGAAACCAAAATATAACTTTTTGATAAACTCAACTCGTCGTGTTTGGAGGACAAAGAATGCGGAGTTGCATCCAAAGAACACCATACCTACTGTGAAGCATGGGGGTGGAAACATCATGCTTTGGGGCTGTTTTTCTGCAAAGGGACCAGGACGACTGATCCGTGTAAAGGAAAGAATGAATGGGGCCATGTATCGTGAGATTTTGAGTGAAAACCTCCTATCAGCAGGGGCATTGAAGATGAAATGTGGCTGGATCTTTCAGCATGACAATGATCCCAAACACACTGCCCGGGCAACGGAGTGGCTTCGTAAGAAGCATTTCAAGGTCCTGGAGTGGCCTAGCCAGTCTCCAGATCTCAACCCCATAGAAAATCTTTGGAGGGAGTTGAAAGTCCGTGTTGCCCAACCACAGCCCCAAAACATCACTGCTCTATAGGAGATCTGCATTGAGGAATGGGCCAAAATACCAGCAACAGTGTGTGAAAACCTTGTGAAGACTTACAGAAAACATTTGACCTCTGTCATTGCCAACAAAGGGTATATAACGAAGTATTGAGAAACTTTGTTTTTGACCAAATACTTATTTTCCACCATAATTTGCAAATAAATTCATTAAAAATCCTACAATGTGATTTTCTGGATTTTTTTCTTATTTTGTCTGTCATAGTTGAAGTGTACCTATGATGAAAATTACAGGCCTCATCTTTTTTAAGTGGGAGAACTTGCACAATTGGTGGCTGACTAAATACTTTTTTGCCCCACTGTATAGAGTACAGGGAACATAAGGTTGAATATATTATTATAGACCTGCTAGATCTACTGTCTGTTTTATATTATGACATTTCAGCTAGATCTGCCATTGTTGTGGGCCTGACCTCCCCTCAACAGCCTCAAATAGGCTATTTCACATGGGGGTGGGGTGGGGTGGAGCGGCAGACGCGCATCTCAGCCATGCTCCCACTAATCCACACAAACCTAGGCTATGGGTCATACACATACATACAAACACCCCCACCCACAATGTATAGCCAATGTAGTGTACTTTACACATTTCATTACATTTTTATATATTGCTACTGAAATTGTAAATAATCACAAATATTGTGTATTATTAATTTCAAACAACGGCATTAGCATGAGAAGAACTTACCAGTCAAACGATGTCCTCTCCGTTCAAAAAATATTCCTCCATTTGGGAATCAAAGCTATGCTACCTAAATGAATCATCCTCCAACAATCTCTGTCTCACTTTCCCAATCAATTTCTTCTAAAATTGTGTGTACATCTGTATATCTAGACTTAGGTTTAGCTTTTGTGTTGTTTAAGTGTTCCCTTTTATTTTTTTTCGATTTTTTTTGAGCAGTGTATATCAATCAGCATGGCGACTAGTCGCCATACTGATTGATATACACTGCTCAAAAAAATAAAGGGAACACTTAAACAACACAATGTAACTCCAAGTCAATCATACTTCTGTGAAATCAAACTGTCCACTTAGGAAGCAACACTGACAATACATTTCACATGCTGTTGTGCAAATGGAATAGACAACAGGTGGAAAGTATAGGCAATTAGCAAGACACCCCCAATAAAGGAGTGGTTCTGCAGGTGGTGACCACAGACCACTTCTCAGTTCCTATGCTTCCTGGCTGATGTTTTGGTCACTTTTGAATGCTGGCGGTGTTTTCACTCTAGTGGTAGCATGAGACGGAGTCTACAACCCACACAAGTAGCTCAGGTAGTGCAGCTCATCCAGGATGGCACATCAATGTGAGCTGTGGCAAGAAGGTTTGCTGTGTCCGTCAGCGTAGTGTCCAGAGCATGGAGGCGCTACCAGGAGACAGGCCAGTACATCAGAAGAGGTGGAGGAGGCCGTAGGAGGGCAACAACCCAGCAGCAGGACCGCTACCTCCGCCTTTGTGCAAGGAGGAGCAGGAGGAGCACTGCCAGAGACCTCCAGCAGGCCACAAATGTGCATGTGTCTGCTCAAACGGTCAGAAACAGACACCATGAGGATGGTACGAGGGCCCGACATCCACAGGTGGGGGTTGTGCTTACAGCCCAGCACCGTGCTGGACGTTTGGCATTTGCCAGAGAACACCAAGATTGGCAAATTCGCCACTGGCGCTCTGTGCTCTTCACAGATGAAAGCAGGTTCACACTGAGCACATGTGACAGTCTGGAGACGCCGTGGAGAACGTTCTGCTGCCTGCAACATCCTCCAGCATGACCGGTTTGGCGGTGGGTCAGTCATGGTGTGGGGTGGCATTTCTTTGGGGGGCCGCACAGCCCTCCATGTGCTCGCCAGAGGTAGCCTGACTGCCATTAGGTACCGAGATGAGATCCTCAGACCCCTTTTGAGACCATATGCTGGTGCGGTTGGCCCTGGGTTCCTCCTAATGCAAGACAATGCTAGACCTCATGTGGCTGGAGTGTGTCAGCAGTTCCTGCAAGAGGAAGGCATTGATGCTATGGACTGGCCCACCCGTTCCCCAGACCTGAATCCAATTGAGCACATCTGGGACATCATGTCTCGCTCCATCCACCAACGCCACGTTGCACCACAGATTGTCCAGGAGTTGGCAGATGCTTTAGTCCAGGTCTGGGAGGAGATCCCTCAGGAGACCATCCGCCACCTCATCAGGAGCATACCCAAGCGTTGTAGGGAGGTCATACAGGCACGTGGAGGCCACACACACACACACACACACACACACACTACTGAGCCTCATTTTGACTTGTTTTAAGGACATTACATCAAAGTTGGATCAGCCTGTAGTGTGGTTTTCCACTTTAATTTTGAGTGTGACTCCAAATCCAGACCTCCATGGGTTGATAAATTTGATTTCCATTGATAATTTGTGTGATTTTGTTGTCAGCACATTCAACTATGTAAAGCAGTGTATAAACAGCTGAAGATGCGCTTCACCAAAAAAGTGCTGTGCATAACATGTGCTTCTTCCAGTATGAATCTTCAATGGCGAATGACCCTCTTTACGCCGGAGTTTACTACAAGGGTTGGTCTTCCAACACATAACCATTACATATTGTCGTTTACCTCAGCTCATTGGCTGTCTACCCAGCTAGATTTCAAGACGATCAGTGGTCATTGGGTTAAAATACAGTCAATCAACGAAACAGCGGTTATATCATTGGTGCACAATGATTTAAGACCTGTTGTCTTAAAATCTTTTTTTTTTTTTCAGTCAATATGTCCCGCGAAATGACCCATCAAGTTTGGTTGTGTTACAAACAAACCAGTTGATTGCAATGAAACCAAACATGACTGGAAAAGTCACATTTAGTGTGTGTATTTACATCGAATGAGACGGAATTCACGACACAAGCGGTTCACAAAATGTTTCGTGTTAGGCTATAAAAATTTATTTTATCAAACAAAATACCATCAATTGTGTAACAATGAGCATTGGGATTGCAAACAGAAAACGATCGCAATTTGTGATTTTGTTACACTTGTGCTGGTTGAAATAGTTTATTTTTATGGGGCACTGTCCTCAGATAATCGCATCGTATTCTTTCGCAGTAAATCCTTTTTTAAATCTGACAACGCAGTTGGATTAGCAGGATTCTAGGCTTTCGAAACATGAGACACTTGTATTGTCATGATTGTTTAATATGACTATTTATGTAGCGATCACCGTATGTTGTCGAATTTAATCCCGCCAACGGGTTCGGTGCGCAGAGAGGTTAAAACATTTATCACCCATCTACACACAATACCCCATAATAAAAGTGAAAACATGTTTTAAGACAATTTTGCGAATTTATTGAAAAATGCTGAAATATTGCTTTTACATAAATATTCACACCCGAGTCAACACTTTTGGTGGCATTTAGTTGTTTTTAAACTTTTTTTTTCTCACCAATTTTGTGATATCCAATTGGTAGTTAGTCTTGTCCCATCGCTGCAACTCCTATACGGGCTAGTAGAGGCGAAGGTCGAGAGCCATGCGACCCCTGAAACACGATCTTGCCAAGCCGCAGTGCCAGCTTAGCCCGGAAGCCAGTCGCACCAGTATGTCAGAGGCGACCGAAGTCAGTGTGCTGCGCCCGGCCTGCCACAAGGAGATGCTAGAGCGCGATGGGACAAGGACATCCTGGCCGGCCGAACCCTCCCCTAACCTGGATGATGCTGGGCCAATTGTGTGCCACCTCATGGGTCTCCCGGTCATGTCCAGCTGCGACACAGCCTGGGATCGAACTTGGGTCTGTAGTGACGCCTGAAGCACTGCGGTGCAGTGCCTTAGACCGCTGCGCCACTCGGGAGGCCGAGATTGCAGCTTTGGTCTTTAGTGTTTCTGAATCGGCTTTGCACATCTGGATTTGGGAATTTTCTCCCATTCTTCCTTGCAGATTTTCTCAAGCTCTGTTAAGTTAGATGGTGAGTGCCGGTGAACAGCAATATTCAATTCTTTCCACAGATTTTCAATGGTATTTAAGTCTGGGCTTTGTCTGGGACACACAAGGACCTTCACATCCTTGTTCTGAAGGCATTCCAGCATTGCTTTGGCTGTATGCATTGTCCTGTTGTCTCCCCAGTCTAAGGTTGTTTGCACTCTGAAGCAGGTTCTCATCAAGGATTTGCCTGTATTTGGCTCCATTGATTGTTCCCTCTATCCTTACCTCTCTGCCTCTGAAAAGCATCCTCATAGCATGATGCTGCCACCACCGTGCTTTACGGTAGGGATGTTGTTAAACGGGTGATGAGCTGCGCCTGATTTTTCTCCAGACAGCGCTTTGTGTTCAGGCAAAAGAGTTCAGTTTGTCTTATCAGACCACAAAATCTTTTTCCTACTGATCTGAGTCTTTCACATGCATTTTTTTCAAACGCCAGATGTGCTGTCATGTGCCTTTTTTTTCAGCAGTGGCTTCCATCTTGGTCACCTCCCTGACCAAGGTCCTTCTTGCCCGGTTCCTCAGTTTGGTTGGATGGCCAGCTCTAGGCAGAGTCTAGATAGTTCCATATTTTGTAAGTTTATTTCACAATGGTGGGGGCCACTTTCAACACTCTAGTAATTGTTTTATACCCTTCCCCAGATATACAGTACCAGTCAAAAGTTTGGACACACCTGCTCATTCAATGTTTTTTCTTTATTTTTACTATTTTCTACATTGTAGAATAGTAGTGAAGACATAAAAACTATGAAATAACACACATGGAATCATGTAGTAACCACAAAAGTGTTGAACAAATCAAAATATATTTTATATTTGAGATTCTTCAAAGTAGCCACCCTTTGCCTTGACAGCTTTGCACACTCTTGGCATTCTCTCAACGAGCTTCATGAGGTAGTCACCTGGAATTTAAATTAACAGGTGTGCCTTGTTAACCTCTCTGATCTCCCAAACCCGGATCCGGTATCGTGACTACAGCCTCAAGCTCATTACCATAACGCAACGTTAACTATTCATGAAAATCGCAAATGAAATGAAATAAATATGCCATCTCTCAAGCTTAGCCTTTTGTAAACAACACTGTCATCTCAGATTTTCAAAATATGCTTCTCAACCATAGGAAAACAATAATCTGTGTAAAAGTAGCTAGCTAGTGTTAGCATTAGCGTTAGCATCCAGCACGCAACATTTCAACAAAAACATAAAAGCCTTCAAATAAAATAATTTACCTTTGAAGAACTTCTGATGTTTTCAATGAGGATACTCTGTTAGATAGCAGATGCTCAGTTTTTCCAAAAAGATTCTTTGTGTATTAGAAATAGCTCTGATTTATACATCACATTTGGCTACCAAAAAAACCAGAAAATTCAGTCCTCAAAACGCGAACTTTTTTCCAAATTAACTCCATAATATCGACTGAAAACATGGCAAACGTTGTTTAGAATCAATCATCAAGGTGTTTTTCACATATCTCTTCATTGATATATCGTTCTTGGACGCATGGTTTCTCCCCTATATCAAATGGAAAAGTACAAGCAGCTGGCAATTGCGCACCGAATTCCACGCAGGACACCAGGCGGACACTTGGAAAATGTAGTCTCTTATGGTCAATCTTCCAATGATATGCCTACAAATACGTCACAATGCTGCTAAGACCTTGGGGGAACGACAGAAAGTGTAGGCTCATTCCTTGCGCAATCACAGCCATATAAGGAGACAATGGAAAACAGAGCTTCAGAAATTCTGCTAATTTCCTGGTTGACGCATCATCTTGGTTTCGCCTGTAGAATGAGTTCTGGGGCACTTACAGACAATATCTTTGCAGATTCTGAAACTTCAGAGTTTTCTTTCAAAAACTGTCAAGAATATGCATAGTCGAGCATCTTTTCGTGACAAAATATCGCGCTTAAAACGGGAACGTTTTTTATCCAAAAATGAAATAGCGCCCCTAGAGATCCAACAGGTTAAAAGTTAATTTGTGGAATTGATTTCCTTAATGCATTTCAGCCAATCAGTTGTTGTGACAAGGTAGGTGTGGTATACAGAAGATGGCCCTATTTGGTAAAAGACCAAGTCCATATTATGGCAAGAACAGCTCAAATAAGCAAAGAGAAGGTGGGCTGAGGGGGAGGGTGTGTCTTAAGTGTTTCTGTTTCTACTTGAATAAACTTTCAAAGTTATTGGCTGCATTCCAGTCACAAAATCCATCAAGCGCTATGATGAAACTGGCTCTCATGAGGACCACCACAGGAAAGGAAGACCCAGAGCTCTGTTGCAGAGCTAACAATTTCTTAGTTACCAGCCTCAGAAAGTGGAGCCCAAATAAATGCTTCACATCTTTGGTCAGATGAGTCCAAATTGTAGATTTTTTTTTTTGTTCCAACTGCCGTGTCTTTGTGAGATGCAGAGTAGGTGAAAGGATGGTCCCCACTTGTGTGGTTTCCACTGTGAAGCATGGACAAGGTGGTGTGGGGGTGCTTTGCTAGTGACACTGTCTGTGATTCATTTAGAATTCAAGGCACACTTAACCAGCATACCTACCACAGCATTCTGCAGCGATACGCCATCCCATCTGGTTTGGGCATCATGCCTCCAGGCTGTGTAAGGGCTATTTAACAGAGGAGGAGAGTGATGGAGTGCTGCATCAGATGACCTGGTCGCCACAATCACCCGACCTCAACCAATTAAGATGGTTTGGGATGAGTTGGACCGCAGAGTGAAGGAAAAGCAGCCAAGAACTACTCAGCATATGTGGGAACTCCTTCATGATGGTTGGAAAAGCATTCCAGGTGAAGCTGGTTGAGAGAATGCGAAGTGTGCAAAGCTGTCATCAAGGCAAAGTGGCTACTTTTAAATTTATTTTTGATTTAACACTTTTTTTTTTTTTTGGTTACTACATGATTTCATGTGTTATTTCATAGTTTGGATGTCTTCACTATTATTCTACAATGTAGAAAATAGTACAAATAAAGAAAAACCCTTAAATGAGTAGGTGTGTCAACTTTTGACTTGTATTGTATGCCTAATCATAATTATATCTCTGAGATCTACAGACATACTTGGACTTCATGGTATAGTTTCTGCTCTGAAATGTACTGTCAAATGTGGGACCTTACATAGACAGGTGTTTCTTTTTTTAAATCATGTCCAAACAATTGAATTGGCCACAGGTGAACTCCAATCAAGTTGTAGTGACATCTCAAGAATGATCAAGGAAATTGGATGCACAATTTGGAGTATCATAGCAAAGGGGTATGAATACTTCTGTAAATGATGTATTTCTGTTTCATTTTCAATACATTTACTAACATTTATAAAAATAAAAAAAATCACTTTGTCATTATGGGGTATTGTGTCTTCGAGCTGCATCACAGCAAAGTGGAATAAGGAGTGTGAACACTTTGAAGGCACTGTAAATTACCATTGTCTTTTCTTTTACATCTAAAGGTGGGAGTGTTTGTTCAAAAAGAGCCACCATTTGATTCCTCTCATAAACCTCATTACATTTTCATCATGACAGCTGTCACTTTTATTTTTAGCCCACAATTTTTCTTCATTTTTCTGCTTTGTCCTTAAGGAGGGTTGTATCAACTGACAGCTTGTGTGGATTACTGTCTTATTAGAATGGGAGAACACAGCAAGATGTTTGGGGGGTTTTAGACCGTGAGGCAGAGGCTCGGCTTGCCTCCCAGCTGATATCCTCTTCCCTAAGCCAGCTCAGTATGGCCCCCTCTCCGTTGAGCTCTCTGTGGTGCAGCTGGAGACTGTACATTGTGTCAATGAAAATAAACCAATATGAAGGGACACATGCAGCTGACCCCCTACTCTCTCTCTGTATCCTTAGAGGAGATGAGACGGGAGAAACACACATCTGACTCACTGTGACCATCGGGTGTCAACTTCTGAAACACCCCTCCCCAACCAGCACCACCTCCCTCTTCCCTCTTGAAGAAATTGGTCTAAATCTCTCCTCTCTTGTCATCGCAACTAGCTGTTAATTTAGTGGATATTGGCGCCAGCTGTGCCAACAGAGACTCTGAGTTCGCGCCCAGGCTCTGTCGTAACCGGCCGCGACGGGGAGGTCCGTGGGGCGACGCACAATTTGGCCTAGCGCCGTCCGGGTTAGGGAGGGTTTGGCCGGTGGGGATATCCTTGTCTCATCGCGCACCAGCGACTCCTGTGGCGGGCCGGGTGCAGTGTGCGCTAACCAAGGTTGCCAGGTGCACAGTGTTTCCTCCGACACATTGGTGCGGCTGGCTTCCGGGTTGGATGCGCGCTGTGTTAAGAAGCAGTGCGGCTTGGTTGGGTTGTGTATCATTGTGTATCGGAGGATGCATGGCTTTCAACCTTCGTCTCTCCCGAGCCCGTACGGGAGTTGTAGCGATGAGACAAGATAGTAGCTACTAAAACAATTGGATACCACAAAAAAGGGGTAAAATTAAATAAATAAATATATATTTTTTTGTAGTGGATATTGGTATGATGCAGGTTTCAGGGGAAGGAGGGCCCAGGGAGAGATTTTGCAGAGGAATCTGTCACACTCAATGTCTGATGGGCTAATCACTAAGTAAAACACTACATTTGATGAAGCGTTTCTGGAGGGAGAGATGCGCCTCAATCCAGCCTTAATGAAAATGCTTTGGGCCCCTGAGCCCTCCAGAGGATCAGCAGTAAGGCCCTTCAGACAGGCCACCCATCACTGCCAAGGCTCCCCTCAAATCCCCTTAACGGTGCGGTTAATCGGAGTAACCCTGCTCTCTCACTCACACAAAGGCACACATCAAAATTCATAGCAGTGCCGGGGTGAGGGTTTTATCACACTCGAGTATCCGCTTAAATCCCCCGTAGTTTAGCAAAAGAGCAATGAGAGGGAGAGAGGAGAAATCGATACCATGGGTAGGGAATGGATAAACACATTTTCATCCATCTCTCCCTGCTCAGGTGAAAGTGATCCCATTTATTGTTTTTATTTGTTTCTACTAGAACACTTCCAGTCAGATGAACTGATGCCCAGCTGAATATTTTGACTATTATAGTTTCATGTGTATAAAGACTGAGGTTTATTATGTTAAGGTGCAATATGTATAAATCTTTCTGCCATTACCTGGTTGCAAAAATTTGAATAGTTCGCCTAATTTCAGCTTATGTGACAAAACAATGTATAATGTTGATTGTTGTACCATCTAAACCACTGTCAAATATATTTTCAATAACCCAAAATATTTTATTTTCAGCTGTTTTTGAAGCTGATGTCCAAAAGTAAAAGATGCAAGAACAGGGAGCATAGAATAGTGTACCTAGAGAAGATCTACTGCTTCTTAGACTCACAGGTCTATAACTCACATTTATATGTACGTTTGGTTAGGTCGCCCACAAAGTTACATATTGCGGCTTTACATTCAATTTGACAATTGTGTGCTATTTTGTCTTCACTAAAATTTGACAAGTTTATGGCACCTTAAAAAAATGAAATCAGAACTGGTTACTATTAATACAAAATGTATTTTTCAATCATTTCAATCATGTACCTACCATCTGTTAAACTATTGATCCGAACTTGTGTTCTCAGTGTGTGTGTGTGTGTGTGTGGCAGGGGAGCAGTAATTTGAGGTCTTCATTTTGAAGTGTTTGTTTTTCTTTGGGCTACTGTGGATGATCACTTTCCCCCGGCTTCTTTGCTCCCCAACACTGGCTATAATTAAAAACGTTCTCTCACAACACTAATGCATAAACTGAATGAGACTAATGAAAACGGATGGCTGGCACAAATTACATATGGTAGTGTATTTATCCAGGGCCATGGTTATCAAGCAGGTGTATTTTCACAAACTTTTTGTCGAACAAAACAAATGCTTGTATTTTTCACTGGAGTCGTGCTGCATTATCGCAACCTGTGTCTGAGTGGTGTGGTTAAAGATGAGATGAGTTCAACATTTCACAAACTTTGTGAGTCGTTTTATTCTGACTGGTCTACTGCATCTTTCGGTTGTCATTCTATTCATCCCCCCAGTGGCACACCTGTGTAGAATTCCTGCTCATGTTGCAGATAATCATACGGTCCAGGCTGGACACAAAGACCATCCGGATGTGAGCTGAGCCCATTCTGCTCCCCCAGCTCCTGGCCAACGGCTACCTGTTTCACATGCTCTAGTCTACACTAGGAGAGGGACAGACGGAGTGACAGAGAAGTGAACACTGACAGGGTGCTATGTGAAAATCACTTCAGTCTGGCTCACAGAACAGATCGGTTTTCTCTCGTTTCTTTACTCTCTCCTCCCCTCTGTATGGTGAACAGGTGGGAGGATTCACACCAGAAAGAGGGCCTTTTGGGTCACTTTCTAGCCCAGGTTGAACCTAGTAAATTAGTTTTAGGGGATTTGTCCTTGCTAAGGAAAGCATTAGGAAAGAAGATATGGAACAGTTGGAGAAGAGAGGGAAAGACAGTTTAAGTAAAGTGAGGGAGTTGGTGATTGAATGTTATTATAGGAGAGGGGTTGTTCCCTCTTTACAAAATGTATGTTTTTGAACCTACTGTTTGTAAAAATGTCCTTTTGGAGACTTAAAACAAGTTGCAGAGGAACGAATGTGTGTGCGTCGTATGTATGTATAAGATAATGAGTGCAAGGGTGTGTGCGTGTGTCTTATTTCATCTTTTTTGAGAAGGAGGGGGGGGCACTCTCAATGCTGCATTTGCTTGTCTTCTCAGCATGAGTGTTTAATCTTTTCAGGGCGTTCAATTGGGCCACTGAATGAGCCCCAAGCTCCTTCCCGCTAGGAACCGGGGAGCTTATTCTAAACCTCTAATCGCTGAGCAAACACAGCAGTGCTCTCCCACTCCTTTTCGACACAGGCCACAATATAGCACAACTTTCTTTTAACTTTCCCTCACTTTTCTGCCTGTGCTTATTTTGCTTTTGGTATGTAGCTACAGCTCCTGAGAAATCACCCCCTTGAGTTTTGCAAGGAATGTAGGGGGTCAGAAAGAAATTTGTGAGTTATGTAATTTAGAGGGCTTTATTTCCTACACCACCCAAGATAACCTTTTCTGTTTGTAGGTGTTTTTTAAAAATGTATTAGTTGTCAGTGAGTCCTGAGAATCTGTCGATCATATGACGGTGTCGATATCCTTGGATTTTAGAGCTTTGTCGATATTTCCCACCCCTGCTGCTAACCTGAGAAGGCCAGTGGCATTTGGTGTAAAATAAATTAAGTGATTTGTCTGTTTTTGTTTTCTCATCGGCCCCCTCAAAGGAAGTTTTATATACTCCCTGTTCATTTGATTTTGTGTGTTTTGCTTTTCATTGGTTTGGCCTTGCTGTCGGTGAAAGCAATCGCTTTACTCACGGTCTCCTGTTGAGCGACGTGTGAAAGCTGTATAAAACCTCTCCCTTCAATGATTCAATTCTGAGCAAGGACCAGACTCTGCGCAAGGACACTTTTCTCACCCTGTGTTTCAGGGTCTGGTTGGTCATTAGCTTCTCAATCCGCACACACCTCTGCTAATGAACCTCTCTGATGTCCATTTCCACAGAGAAAACTGCTGGCCATCTACCTCCACAATGACGAGAGTGTGCTCAGCAACGTCTTCTGCTCCCAGATGATGTGTGCAGACTCCATAGTGGCCTATCTGAGCCAGAACTTCATCACATGGGCATGGGATGTCACTAAAGAAGCTAACAAAGCCAGGTATGTATGAGTACTCTATGCCCTCATCACAACTCAGGAATCCACCGCTGTAGCCCTGAAAACAAAATGAATATCAGATTGTCTGACAAGTGGATGCCATCTTAATAGCTGAGAATCATCCCCAATCCCCTGCTCCGCACCACTCTTTCTCTTTAACTCAAGCCCCTCTTCATCGGTGAGGGGAGGGGGATGTGTGCTAACAAAAGCAGTTGTGTTTGCAGTATGAGGCCCCAATTGGGCAATCTTCACTAATCTGCCTCAATGTTAGAAATGAAGGTCCCATGAAGTCTGCATTGCCTGGGAGAACATCTCTATTTCCCCAAGGCTGAGGGCGCTCATGACATGGCAGCCTTATCAACCCAACTTCATCTTTCCTCCATAGCAATTCACAACCCAATTCCATTATTTCCACCAATGTCCTGCCTGTCTCAGTATGTGACTCCCTGCACTAGCAATACTCAACAATACTCTCAAGCCTTCAACTCCTGACCCCAAAGCCAGGCTTGACCCTCCCTGGCCATGCTGTATTCCCCTAGCCAAGGGCAAGAATGGGGCAGCGTCCCAGGTGTGATGTGGGGAATGGTAGAGAGGGCCGGTAACCAGAGGGAGGTTTGATTGGGGCCCAGCAGCAGCCTCTTGCTCCGGGGCAGGCCCTAGCTTTTCCTTCCACTAGACTTCAGGGCTAAGCCCACCCCCTGGTAGGAGGCGTTTAAGAAAGACTGGGGAAAGGCTCAGACACTGACTTTCCCTCATTCCGCACCCTTTCTCCCTTTTGGTTCTTGCTTTTTGCCCCAGCTGAGCCTTTTTATTGCAGATTAAAGGCAGGCAACATCTGGAGCTTTTCATAATGTGCACTGCTACTTGCTCTAACGTATGTACGTACACACACGTTTTTCCCACATTCTCACGCTCGTAGGTTGATCCTGAGTGACTGGTGATTGGCATGAGTCACAGTGGCTATAAAGAAGGTATTCTAACTCATAGGGCCTCAAAGCGTATCCTTTAGTTAAGTGAAAAATGATGCATAAAACCAGACCTGTCGAATACGTGCCAATGTAATTGTTGCCTATGGCAAAATGTCTCTGAAATACCAGACACTGAGCCTCATGCACAGCTAGTATTGAACTGAATTATGAATAAATATACTCAACACTACATCTTTCAGATAGTTGTTAGCTTTTGATTCCATGCTTTTTGCGTTTGACTGCATACTTTCATACCACATCTCATCTATTTTAATTTATCATACGGTGCTGTACCGATCAATAATGGTATTGAACTCCTCGTAATTGAGCACATTACCAGTAAAAGTGTCATGCACTCATCTGACTTGTTCAGAAGCACTGTATTCAAAACGTGAGAATCGCCTGAGAAGTGCTATTTTCCATTCAAAACATGTCTGCGCAGAGTATCTGTGTTTCTGTGTAGCATCCGGTTCCTATTCCACGTGATTGACTAAAGCACACCTGAGAGTTTGTTGTATGCTCACTGGAGTGTATGTAAAGTTGCAGCAGTCTCTCAACATCTCATGCATGACTTTGATGTAAATAAGTGAACCTGACAGTCCAGGGAAACATTAACACTTTGCCATGTGGAGAGGAAGAGAGTGAGCAGAATTAGAAGCTTGTCACTCTCATTACCAAACCAACCATGACCTGATATTCAAGGACCAGGTGTTTCCAGTAGTTAGAAAAAAATAACTCCCTTAAGGATTTTGTGAGAAGCAAAGCTATACATTCTTTAAGATATGTTATGGCTGAAAGAGACTGCAGTGAACCGCTCACCTTATTGACCTTATTCCTTGGTTTCATTTCTACTTCCTGCGCTTCAGACACGATTTTCACCCTTCATTTGTGATGCTGTGTCAGTACTTGTTATTGTGCACCATATACAGGTTGATGTTTATTGTCATGAATCTTGCCCTGGAGGCAGAACTGGGTGATTTCCGCAAGATGGCCCAGATGCAATGTCAAAATTGTCTATCGTAAAAATGTGTGCAAATTAAAGGTTAGTGTTAGGCATTAGGGTTACTGTAGCAATGTGGTTAGGTTTAAAACCAGATTGACTGACTTTGTAGCTGTGCCAGCTAGTGACCACTATGCAGAGCAGCCTCCAGTATGAGTCATCCCAATAAATGTTGACCTGCGAACCATTTTATAGAAACATTTCTGCTCTTTAGGGTTACTCCGGAGTTAGTCAAAAGATTAAGCAGCAGTACACTATGTATGGTAGTTGTAAGAGAAAGGTGTTGGGTTGACTCCTACCTACGGTGTTTGATTGGAACCAAAGGAGGTTGTGTTTAATATGGGAATTAAGATTGGGTTTCTCTGAAGGCTGTGGCGATTGTTCCCAAGACCTTGGTAACAGGTTAGAATTACCTCTCTCCATTGTTTTGGCCTGGCTGTGTTGAGGCCTTTTCAGGGCCCCCTAGAGCAGGGACAAGGACGGGGCATGGACATCCTCATTGTGTCATGGGGAGAACCCCTCCTTAACCACAGCTGGATGGTCAAAAGACTGGTCAGCCACATTGTCAGAACCCATGATCAACTACAGTTGAAGTCAAAAGTTTACATACACTTAGGTTTGAATCATTAAAACTCGTTTTTCATCCACTCCACAAATTTCTTGTTAACAAACTATAGTTTTGGCAAGTCGGTTAGGACATCTACTTTGTGCATGACACAAGTCATTTTTCCAACAATTGTTTACAGACAGATTATTTCACTTATAATTCAATGTATCACAATTCCAGTGGGTCAGAAGTTTACATACATTAAGTTGACTGTGCCTTTAAACAGCTTGGAAAATTCCAGAAAATGATGGCATGGCTTTAGAAGCTTCTGATAGGCTAATTTACATAATTTGAGTCAATTGGAGGTGTATCTGTGGATGTATTTCAAGGCCTACCTTCAAACTCAGTGCCTCTTTGCTTGACATCATGGGAAAATCGCAAAAAAATCAGCCAAGACCTCAGAAAAAAAATTGTAGACCTCCACAAGTCTTGTTCATCCTTGAGAGCGATTTCCAAATGCCTGAAGGTACCACGTTCATCTATACAAACAATAGTACGCAAGTATAAACACCATGGGACCATGCAGCCGTCATACCGGGGGGGTGCTTTTCTGCAGGAGGGACTTGTGCACTCCACAAATTAGATGGCATCATGAGGCGGGAAAATTGTGGATATATTGAAGCAACATCTCAAGACATCAGTCAAAGTTAAAACTTGGTCGCAAATGGGTCTTCCAAATGGACAATGACACCAAGCATACTTCCAAAGTTGTGGCAAAATGGCTTAAGGACAACAAAGTTGAGGTATCAGAGTGGCCATCACAAAGCCCTGACCTCAATCCTTTACAAAATTTGTGGGCAGAGCTGAAAAAGTGTGTGCGAGCAAGGAGGCCTACAAACCTGACTCCGTTACACCAGCTCTGTCAGGAGGAATGGGCCAAAATTCACCCAACTTATTGTGGGAAGCTTGTGGAAGGCTACCTGAAAAGTTTGATCCAAGTTAAACAATTTAAAAGCAATGCTACCAAATAGTAATTGAGTGCATGTAAACTTCTAACCCACTGGGAATGTGTTGAAAGAAATAAAAGCTGAAATCATTATCTTTCCTATTATTCTGACATTTCCCATTCTTATAATAAAGTGGTGATCCTAACTGACCTATGACAGGGAGTCTTTACTAGGATGAAATGTCAGGAATTGTGAAAAACCGAGTTTAAATATATATGGCTAAGGTGTATGTAAACTTTCGACTTCAACTGTACATGAGCTATTTGGTGTAGATTTTGCGTAAGAGTTTATTTAAGCATCAGCTGTCAGAGCAGCTTACCGATCACTGTACCTATACACAGCCGATCTGTAAATAGCACACCCAACTACCTCATCCCCATATTATTATATATTTGTTTTTTCTTTTGCACCCTACTTGCACATCTATCACTCTTTGTTAATGCTAAATTGTAATTATTTTGCCTCTGGCCTATTTATTGCCTTACCTCCCTAATCTTACTACATTTGCAAGCACTGTACATAGACTTTTTCCAGTGTATTATTGTTTAGCCCATGTGTAACTCTGTTTTTTTTGTTGCACTGCTTTGGTTTATTGTGGCCAGGTCGTAGTTGTAAATGAGTACTTGTTCTCAACTGGCCTACCTGGTGAAATGAAAGAGTAATGTTGTGGTTGAAATGACCTTGTTTCTCCTGGAATGCTGATTGGAGATTGGTGCTAATGCTTCCCATGGTTAAGTGTTGAGTTGATGCTGTTCCATCTCAAAGTTTGAAAAGTAATGCAACCTACACTCTCAACTTTGATTTCATGATTAATGAGTAGCACCCCCGACCAGACCAATCACTCCATCCCTCTGACCTCATCCTCCACCCATTTCATTACTCCTGTATTTTGCCAGCCAGTTATTAAAGTGGATCTTATTAAAAGGCGAGCAAAAAAATATAATCTGTATTTGCATTCACTCTATAGCAATTCATTAATATTATGACATTTACAGTGAGCGCCAAGGGCCTGCCTGCTAGCCTTTTCCTTCTAGTGAAATGTTAATTTAAAGTTCTGTCTTTGTAATGGAATAAGAAATCCTCTCTGCCCTATCAGTTCATCACCACTGGTGGGGAATACTAATTTGTCTACTAGGCCTATTTAGACAGGGACGTCTCCTGGAAGAAAAGGCAGAATTGGTTTTAACGTCCTTAATGGTATGAGCCGTGTACCTCTCAAGTGCTGTTCATGTGAAAAATGTCCGTCCTGTCTTTTCCTTTCCTAGACTACTCACCATTTGCACGAGGCATTTTGGCAGTGTGGTGGCACAGACTATTCGGACATACAAGACCGATCAGTTCCCCCTGCTCCTTATTGTCATGGGAAAGAGGACATCAAATGAAGTTTTAAATGTTATTCAAGGTAATGAATGTCAACAATTATTTTATGTTCTGGATAAAGGGAGGGGTTTATGAAGCTATACTTAACTATAGCTATAATTTAGCAATTTACTCTGACCCTTCTGTAATGATAAAATAGTAAGTATTTGTGCGAAGAAAAAAAATGTAATGCCTTGTTTTTTATTATTCTTTTGAAGGCAATACAACAGTGGATGAGTTGATGATGAGGCTAATGGGTGCAATGGAAATCTTCTCAGCTCAGCAGCAAGAGGACATCAAGGATGAGGTACAGATGAGAGGAACTCTGAAAGCACACAGAAGAACAGAGTCTTTAAGGGGGAGTAGATGTTTGAAATGTAAGCCATGATTAGGCCATGGCCACTGAAATATACCATGATTTGTTTAATCAGAGGCAAAGAGGGAGACAATTATTGTGCCATTTGAGCCGTTCTCATAGAATTATGCCATAGTTTGTCTTGGAGCTAAATGGGGACACGCGGAGACAAATCGGAATGCATTGTGACTGCCACCAGCTCCATTTAGGGCCAAGGCTAGGAACACACATCTGAGAGGCCCTTTGTCTGGGGCAGGGGGGCGAAGCACAATTAATTTCCCTCCCATTTGGTTTTAGTTAACTGTGCCTAAGGTCTTCACAATGGGAGCAGGATACAAACTCTTCTCTTTTTCACCATTCTCTGTCCATTGCCGTTTTAATCCAATAGAAACTCGACAAACAAATTCCAAGCTCCACTCTGAGAAGAAAGCAGCGAAACAGAAGCGGTATTCTTTCATGTGAGGACAGGAATCTTGGGACAGTATGGCTGGGGTCCCTCTGTGTCAGACATTTACCTGACCTCATGAATGCTGTCTTTCATGTGTCGAAATGGATGGATTTAATCATTCTCCCGTTCTAGCAGATATTTACTCAACATCAAATAAACAAAGAACGGCATTCTAGTTTTGTCTGACCCTTTAAACAGGTAGTTCCCCTCAGCTGACTACACTAGACCATGTTGTCTTTGGCATACAGTTGTTGTTAGTGAATACAGATGACTCAATGCCCTGTTTCTTTGTACTGTTTAAACCTCTCATTAATCAGCAGTCTGGAAGAGATGAAGTGGGAAGACGTGCCATCAGGCTCAGACCAATGTGCTCAATACTTAGCGTCAACTTGTCAGTGGGAGATGACTGACTACCAGTACACATTCTCTCTCACCGACATATCTTTAGACCTTTCACTCTTGTTGATGGGATAGAGGTTTAAAGAAAGAAATGGTCACAAAGTGGTTACTGTCTCTGAGATGAAAGGCATCTCCAGCAGCGTGTTGTAGTAGATTAAAACCTGAGATTGTCTCATGTTCCTCAGCACTAGGCCTGGCTGGTTGCCTGTCTGTCTTAGTCACATCATATGAGGAATGTGTTCGACTCCCACCGTGTTTACTTAACAATACTAGTTTAGTTACCTTTCAGTGTTTGATTCGTTTAGTTATATCATATCGTCATGGGAATTGTGAGACAGTGTTGTTTTGCGCACAGCCGGAGGGGTAACTGTAGGTGAGCCAATGAGTGTCTGCAACTGGGGTTCCCATTAGGTTCTTATTGGATGCCTACCCTTTCAGAAAAAAATAATTAAGACAAATAAGCAACAAGAAGTGTGTACACTGTGCACATGTCACTAAGCTGTATGTCGTGTGTCCAGGCTGGATGATACAGCACCAAGCTGTGACCAGGCTGGATGATACAGCACCAAGCTGTGACCAGGCTTGGATGATACAGCACCAAGCTGTGTGACCAGGCTTGGATGATACAGCACCAAGCTGTGTGACCAGGCTTGGATGATACAGCACCAAGCTGTGTGACCAGGCTTGGATGATACAGCACCAAGCTGTGTGACCAGGCTTGGATGATACAGCACCAAGCTGTGTGACCAGGCTTGGATGATACAGCACCAAGCTGTGTGACCAGGCTGGATGATACAGCACCAAGCTGTGTGACCAGGCTGGATGATACAGCACCAAGCTGTGTGACCAGGCTGGATGATACAGCACCAAGCTGTGTGACCAGGCTGGATGATACAGCACCGTTTAGAGAAGTTGAGGGACAGGTTTTCATGGGTAGAAGCTTGGGTGGTTGCGTTGCTATTGTCTTCATAGATGCAAAGCGAATATGACAGCTTTTGATGTCAACAGAAATACTGTTATTCACTTAACATACCATGCAATTTGGTTCTTAATGACTTTTCAATTTGACATATTTAGAATGTTTCTGTTCATGACAAGTAGTATATTATTTTCTGGCATATTGACAAGCGATCTGGCTCCATAAAGGTCACTGGTTGTGTTAATTACACAGGCCTGTCGGGATTGATGGAAATGTGAAGTGATAATGTCACAAATCAGGAGAACAAATGATCATGAGTGGGTAATGTACCAGAGTGATTAATAACCGCAGGAATCTGGAACCACATCCTGTAAATGCCAGACCATATACATCTTCGCTGTGAAGTGAACTTGTCACTCCTTGAGCTCTCCTACCGCCTTTCAATCATTGGAAAGAGTTATCATATTAGCTAAATCTCCTCACTACGTTTACAGTCATAGATATTTAAATACAATTGTTTGGCCCCTTGGCCCCCTTATCAGTTGAATGCCTTGGGTTAGATTTATGTACAGCATGTCAGTAATCAGTCATCATTTGGACTTGAGAGAGTTCAAGCAGAGGACTCCTAAGGCTAGGGGTGTTGGTGTACTTTGAGTCACCCTTCAGTACAGGTCACTCAGAAGAATTCAGGTTCACCCCAGGAAGACTAGCTGTCGCCATTGGCGTCGGCTAATGAGGATCCCCCAAAAAATCTAAACCTCAGTCCCTATATTCCGACCTGATGTTCTCCCATTGCCACAGCCCCCGCTATCCCAGACTGCTCTGAGCTCACACATACTCACTGTCTGAGGCTGTCCTGCTCTGCTGGCCCATTCTTCTGAGGACAGACCCAGACATCTGCCAACATCACACTTGCATTCCTCACTAACTGACTGACATGCCTGGGAGGTGGACAGACTGCAGCAGAGCCAAAAAGTTACTTTCACATAGATTTGAACGAACTTGACTTTACCAAACACACCTGGATTGTCTGTTTAGTTAGTTATGGACTGTGCATCAACAGCAGGAAATACCTGGCTGTTAGAATCTGTTCCATACTTTTTTGTTTATTCCTTTAATCTATTTTAATACCAGATAAAGGCTACATAAGTAGTTGGAAACTGTATTGTATAGTATCACTTCAATACCCAGTAAATGAAGAAAGGTACCTGTCTGTAATGTTATGGGTAGTAAAGGCAACGTTTGTTTGTTTCATGATATTTTATTAAAGGGGTGTATTTTATTAAAGGGGAATGAACAGAATACGGAAGATTATACTTTACAGTAACTGTTATTGCGTGACTGCTGGACAAATGCACTTACGATAAGTGAGCCTTTATTCTTTTGTCCTCAACCATGCTATTACAATGTCTATTCAGCGACCAATATAATTTAGGACAACAGAAAAATGTATCCTTTTCATTCTCAGGCTTGCAAGAATTGACCACTCCCCCTGCCATGTGCACAAACCCCACAAATCACAATAGCTTAACTTTTTCACGTCATTGGCACAAAGTCCAGGGTTCAGAAAAGAAAAGGTAGTCTCCCAGGCTCCAAAACAAATGCCATTGCTGACACAATGGAAACAGTTCTTTCTCCCTGCTTTAGAAAGCCTATTACACACAGCCTGTAGAAAGGCAGTCGTCTGCCTCTGTACAAACAGGAACTCTGAGGGAAAAGAAAAGAGCCCTCAGGTCTGTTAAGGAAGTCAAGGCCCGGATGGATTCCCTTCTCCCACATGATACTCTTTCAAGCCTTGTCTGGCTAAACCACACAAAGCATTCAGTTCTCTCATTCTACTTCCTGCTGCTCAGCTGCCAGGTATCACAGCTATTCAACACAGAACAATATAACATGTGGCAGAGGAAGAAAGCTACTTTGTTTTTACTTTAACTACTTCAGTTATTGGTGTTATTGGTTACCTCATAACTTGAGGGTATTTGACTTCTCTTCTAACGTGGTCTCTTTCTCTATCCAGGATGAACGTGAAGCCAGGGAAATGGTGAAGAGGGAGCAGGATGAGGCCTACCAACTGTCATTAGAGGCTGACCGTAAAAAGGTTGGGCATCATCTACAACACAATGGCATGGATCCATTCTCATCAGATTAATGTTAGAGGGTTTTTAGCATGCATTTTAGCATTAAACTCAAGTGAAACATTATACAGCGCACAACTTTAAAGTGGATACCCTTCTATAATCATGTTATGATTGTGGCCATTACTATATGTCGTTAATGGTTATTGTGAAACCACCCAGTAAACCTGTTAACAGTCGCATGGTTGATTGTTTGATCACTATTCGTAATGGTTTGATGTCGGATGGATTAATAAAAATATATTTCTGTTTCAGAGAGAAGCACAGGAGAGAGAGCAGGCAGAACAGCTTCGCCTGCAACAGATCCAGAAAGAAGCAGATGATGAGAAAGAGGTGAGAACATTAACCATAATGTTTAGAGTTAAACAATAATTTCCTACTTAGATAACTGAAAACACATGGTCACTTTGTTAGATAAAAAAATATATACATGATTTATACAGTACATGACCAAAAGTATGTGGACAGATACTTGTCAAACATCTCATTCCAAAATCATAAGCATTAATATGGAGTTGGTCCCATCTTTGTTGCTATAACAGCCTCCACATGACTGGGAAGGCTTTCCATGAGTTGTTGGAACATTGCTGCGGGTACTTGCTTCCATTCAGCCACGAGCATTAGGGAGGTGTGGCGCTGAGGTTGGGTGAATAGGCCTGGCTCACAGTTGGTGTTCCAATTCATCCCAAAGGTGTTGAATGGGATTGAGGTCAGGGCTCTGAGCTGGCCAGTCAAGTTCGTCCACACCAATCTCAACAAACCATTTCTGTATGGACCTTTCTTTGTGTACGGGGCATTGTCATGCTGAAACAGGAAAGGGCCTTCCCCAAACTGTTGCCACGAAGTTGGAAGCACAGAATCTTCTAGAATGTCATTGTAGGCTGTAGCATTAAGATTTCCCTTCACTGGAACTAAGGGGCCTAGCCCGAACCATGAAAAACAGCCCCAGACCATTATTCCTCCTCCACCAAACTTTACCGTTGGCTGTATGCATTGGGGCAGGTAGTGTTCTCCTGGCATCTGCCAAACCCAGATTAATCAGTCAGACTACCAGATGGTGAAGCGTGATTCATCACTCCAGAGAACGCGTTTCTACTGCTCCAGAGTCCAATGGCGGCGTGCTTTACACCACTCCAGCCGACGCCTGGCATTGCGCATGGTGATCTTAGGCTTGTGTGCGGCTGCTCGGCCATGGAAACCTATTTCATGAAGCTCCCAACGAACAGTTCTTGTGCTGACGTTGCTTCCAGAGGCAGTTGATAGTGAGTGCTGCAACCGTGTTGCAACCGAGGACAGGGTTGTTTTACACGCTAAAGCACTTGGGAGTCCCGTTCTGTGAGTTTGTGTGGCTACCACTTCGCAGCTGAGCAGTTGTTGCTCCTTGGCGTTTCCACTTCACAATAACAGCACTTACAGTGGACCAGGGCAGCTCTAGCAGGGCAGAAGTCTGACAAACCGACCTATGGCGGTGCCACGTTGAAAGTCACTAAGCTCAGTAAGGCCATTCTACTGCCAATGTTTGTCTATGGAGATTGCAAGGTTGTGTGCTAAATTTTATACACCTGTCAGCAATGGGTGTGGCTGAAATAGCCGAATCCACTCATTTGAAGGGGTATCCACATACTTTTGTATAGTATTTGAGTCTGTTTCGTGCTGCATGTCCAATAATGTTGTTTGTGGAGTGTATGCTAACATGTGATCCCCATGGTGGAGGCAGAGAGAGAGAGGGACATGTACTAATCTCTTGTGTGTACAGTAAGCCCTATCCCTGTTAAGCTTGTCATACAGAGATGGTATTGTTCTGTTTGAATTCCCTACAACACACAAGCTCATATTGAAACCAAGTGAACAAAAGATGCAGCACAAAGCACGGTGGGACAAAGAAAAACAATTATGGCAGTGGGAACGCAGTGGTGGATGCTGTAGATATAGCTCCTTTTAGCCAGCTGATTGGCTATTTACTCAGCAGCAAACTCCACAGACAGTAGGGATCAGGTGAACCAGCTAGCTGAGATAATTTGTCACATTAGTTAAACAGCCACGAACAAAAGCCCTTTCTGTCCAGTCTTAATTATATCACTGTAGTCCTCTAGCCCGTTGCCATGGTTTCCTCTCCACCAACCGACCCTGCTTGTATGCAACAGTGTAGATATTCAGAAACATGATACCCAACAATGGCCCCTCTGTTGTTTACATGCAGTCTATACCACATCCTTTACCTCAGACAGGCTTACCTTATTGTGGCCCTAAAGTCTAAAGCAGGGGAAAACACAATCTAGTCATTGACCTGACCTGTGTGTGACTGTATCAGGTGTATTTTCACCTGTCTGGTTGTGTGTCTGCCTGGTCAAGTGTGAGGCAGGCAGGAGGGCATGTGGTGTGTTTTTAGTAGGGTTTCACATTTTGGGGAATATTCAGAGGTGGAAACTCTCCGTGGGAATTAACAGGGAATATATATGGGAATTAATGGAAATACTTGCATATTAATACCATTTAAATTGGTCAGTCTGTTGCGTGTGTGTTCCCAAACAATGACCAGTTGCGCTCTGAGGCGGCTGATGTTGGTGGAATTTGTAGGATGAGGGGAAAGAGCCTCAGATCCACAAAGTCCCTTCCACCAGGTGACTGATGCAATATGGCAATCGTGCCAGCATATCATCTCCATCCCAAAGCCCTTGCTTGGAAGTGTACTTCGCCAGACTGCCAAGAACCTTGCCCTCATCCAGGCCAAGGTGGTGAGACACGGTAGTGATGACACCATAGGTCTTGTTGATCTCTGCACCAGGCAGGATGCTCTTGCTAGCATACTTGGGGTCCAACATGAACGCTGCATCGTCTATGGGATTCAGGCAGAAGCCATACTTTTTGATGTATTTCAGATCTGCAGTTTCCTCTGCTTGGAGCAACAAAGAAGTGGGCAGTGCAGTACGGACTTCTTCTCTTACATCTGCAAGCAGAGTCTGAACATCAGACAGGATGGCATTGTCTCCCTCAATCTGTGCAATGGCCACTGCTATAGGTTTCAGGAGTTTCAGGCTGCTTACCACTCTCTCCCAAAATACATCATCCAGGAGGATGCTCTTGATGGGGCTGTCCATATCGGCAGACTGTGATATGGCCATTTCTTGGAGAGACTGCTTCCCCTAAAACATGATGACAACGCCACCCCAATGGGTGTTGCTGGGCAGCTTCAATGTGGTGCTCTTATTCTTCTCACTTTGCTTGGTGAGGTAGATTGCTGCTATAACTTGATGACCCTTCACATACCTTACCATTTCCTTGGCTCTCTTGTAGAATGTATCCATTGTTTTCAGTGCCATGATGTCCTTGAGGAGAAGACTCAATGCATGAGCAGCACAGCCAATGGGTGTGATGTGAGGCTAGGACTCCTCCACTTTAGACCAAGTAGCCTTCATGTTTGCAGAGTTGTCTGTCACCAATGTAAATACTTTCTGTGGTCTTAGGTCATTGATGACTGCCTTCAGCTCATCTGCAATGTAGAGACCGGTGTGTCTGTCCTCTTGTAGAATACTGGTTAAGGTGTGGCGATATAGTCAATTATTCCTTGCCCACGAACATTCGACCACCCATCAGAGATGATTGCAATAGTCTGCTTTCTGTATGATTTGCTTGACCTTCACTTGAACTCTGAATCCAGCAAATTAGTAGATAAAGCTTGTCTGGTTGTAGGAGTGTATGTGGGCGAAGAATATTCAGACATCTCTTACAATACACATTGCTTGTGAGCGTCAGTTGCATACACAGCTCGAGCAAGACATTCATCAGCTTTTCTCTGACTACGTTCCTCTATTTAGTCAATAACTTCTGATTCCAGGAGGACTATGAGCTGTTGCTATCGATAAGGTGTCTGATTCCTCATTTTCACCTTGAATAGAAGTAGAGGGACTTTTGTCAGGGTTGCTTGTTGTGAGCGCTGTGGGAACTTTATGCACTTCGCCAGATTCTGCATCTTTGTTGCATTCTTCACAAATGATTTGGCACAGTATTTGCAAATGTACACAGCTTTTCGTTCTACATTAACTGCAGTGAAATGTCTCCGCACATCAGATGGTGCCCGTGGCATTTTCCTGTAGAGTAGAAAAACAATGAGGAAAAGAAAATACAATTCCATGTACAGATAAATAGTTAGATTAAACTCCTTTGTAAGATAAATGTTTTAAAATTAAACATGTATGGAAACAGGTGAATTAACACTCCTCAGTTAGCAGGCTTAACCTCTTGGTGTTAGGGGGCAGTATTTTCATTTTTGGAAAAAAAAACATTCCCGTTTTAAACGGGATATTTTGTCAGGAAAATATGCTAGAATAGGCATATAATTGACAGCTTTGGATAGAAATCACTCTGACGTTTCCAAAACTGTAAAGATATTGTCTGTTAGTGTAACACAACTGATTTGGCAGGCGAAAGCGCCCCGGGTTTTGAAAGCGCTGTGTTCCAATGACTCCCTATATGGCTGTGAATGTACCATCAACGAGCTTACGCTTTCTACGTATTCCCCAAGGTGTCTACAGCATTGTGACGTAGTTTTACGCATTTCTGTTGAAGAATAGCCGTATGGGGGCACATTGCGTAAGTGGTCACATGGTGGCTCCGAGAGAGATTCTCGCGTAAAGTGCAGAGGTAGCCATTACTCCAATCGGTCCTAGAGAAAAAGAAATTGTCCCGACGAATATATTATCGAATACATATTAGAAAAACACCTTGAGGATGGATTCTAAACAACGTTTGCCATGTTTCTGTCGATATTATGGCGCTAATTTGGAATATTTTTCGGCATTGTGGTGACCGCAATTTCCGGGCGATTTCTCAGCCAAACGTGAAGAACAAACTGAGCTATTTCGCCTACAAAAATAATATTTTGGGAAAAAATGAACTTTGGCCGTCTACCTGGGAGTCTCGTGAGTGAAAACATTCGAAGTTCATCAAAGGTAAATTATTTAATTTGATTGCTTTTCTGATTTCCGTGACAAGTTTGCCTGCTGCTAGCAAGGCATAATGCTATGTATGCTAGGCTATGATAAACTTACACAAATGCTTGTCTAGCGTTGGCTGTAAAGCATATTTTGAAAATCTGAGATGACAGGGTGATTAACAAAAGGCTAAGCTGTGTTCCAATATATTTCACTTGTGATTTTCATGAATAGGAAGATTTTCTAGGAAGATTTATGTCCGTTGCGTTATGCTAATTAGTGTCAGATGATGATAACAGTCCCGTTCATGGGCTGGGCGTCACTACAGGTTAAGCAAGCTAAACCTCAGAAACTGTTAACAAGTTAGAAATTATTTAAACACACTTTGCTGTAGGCTACTATTTACTAGTTAACAATAAATCATTTGTCATATAAAATATATTCACCCCACCCAGTATTGTAATCAAAACTTACCAGAAAGCATCTCATTAGTGTGCAAGATCTTGAATTAGCTGTACATGTGATGGAGGGATGCACTGCATACAGAGGGTTGCAATTCCATTGAATTGGGGATAGTTTAACCAAAATATTCCACAAGACCTATAATTGCCTTGTGTGTATCCCACAAAAAAAGGTTCACTGTTATAAGCTTACTTTTTTGATGAATTGAAGCAAAATTCCCCAAATTCCCGGGCTTAACTTCCCATGGAAAATATTCGAGAAAATGTCGGAAATTTACTGGAACATTTCCAACCCTATTTTTTAATGATGAGAGTGGAGACTGAGACACACTGTTGGATTCAGTAATGAAGCCTCAAGGACACTCCCCACAACAGGAGAGTGACACAAACAACCTGGAGGAAGACCAATAATAAGCCACAGACACACATCAACACACATCATTCCACAACCATAATCATGTGCAGGGATGAGGTAAAGGGAGTTCTTTGTGTGTATGCCATTATTGTGTATGACAGGCTTTCACAGGTGGTACATCTTCATAGATTACGTCTAGATTTACATCAAGTATTTGACATACATTTTGTACCTATATCTGAACTTAATGACTCATCACACAACCGTAACTGGCACTGGAACCTCAGATGTACAGTTGAAGTTGGGAGGACTCCACTTAGGTTGGAGGTTTTCAACCACTCCACACATTTCTTGTTAACAAACTATAGTTTTGGCAAGTCGGTTAGGACATCTACTTTGTGTATGACACAAGTCATTTTTCCAACAATTGTTTACAGACAGATTATTTCACGTATACTTCACTGTATCACAATTCCAGTGGGTCAGAAGTTTACATACACTAAGTTGACTTTGCCTTTAAACAGCTTGGAAAATTCCAGAAAATGATGTCATGGCTTTGGAAGCTTCTGATAGGCTAATTGACATCATTTGAGTCAATTGGAGGTGTATCTGTGGATGTATTTCAAGGCCTACCTTCGAACTCAGTGCCTCTTTGCTTGACATCATGGGAAAATCGCAAGAAATCCTCAGACCTCAGAAAAACAATTGTACACCTCCACAAGTCTGGTTCATCCTTGGGAGCAATTTCCAAATGCCTGAAGGTACCATGTTCATCTGTACAAACAACCGTCATACCGCTCAGGAAGGAGACGCGTTCTGTCTCCTAGAGATGAACGTACTGGTGCGAAAAGTGCAAATCAATCCCAGAACAACAGCAAAGGACCTTGTTAAGATGCTGGAGGAAAGGGGTACAAAAGTATCTATATCCACAGTAAAAAGAGTCCTATATCGACATAACCTGAAAGGCCGCTCGTCAAGGAGAAGCCACTACTCCAAATCTGCCATTAAAAAAGCCAGACTATGGTTTGCAACTGCACATGGGGACAAAGAGCGTACTTTTTGGGAAAATTTCCTCTGGACAGATGAAACAAAAATAGAACTGTTTGGCCATAATGGCCATCGTTATGTTTGGAGGAAAAAGGGGGACGCTTGCAAGCTAAAGAACACCATCTCAACCGTGAAGCACGGGGGTTGCTGCATCATGTTGTGGGGGTGCTGGTGCGCTTCACAAAATAGATGGCATCATGAGGCAGGAAAGTTATGTGGATATATTGAAGCAACATCTCAAGACATCAGTCAGGAAGTCGAAGCTTGGTCGCAAATGGGTCTTCCACATGGACATAGACTATAAGCATACTTCCAAAGTTGTCGTAAAATGGCTTAAGGACAACAAAGTCAAGGTATTGGAGTGGCCATCACAAAGCCCTGACCTCAATCCTATAGAAAATGTGTGGGCAGAACTGAAAAGGTGTGTGCGAGCAAGGAGGCCTACAAACCTGACTCCATTACACCAGCTCTGTCAGTAGGATTGGGCTAAAATTCACCGAACTTATTGTGGGAAGCTTGTGGAAGGCTACCCAAAATGTTTGACCCAAATTAAACAATTTAAAGGCAATGCTACCAAAATACGAATTGAGTGTATGTGAACTTCTGACCCACTGGAAATGTGATGAAAGAAATAAAAGCTGAAATAAATCATTCTCTCTACTATTATTCTGACATTTCACATTCTTAAAATGAGGTGGTGATCCTAAGACGGAATTTTTACTACGATTAAATGTCAGGAATTGTGAAAAACTGTGTTTAAATGTATTTGGCTAAGGTGTATGCAAACTTCTGACTTCAACTGTATTTAGACAAGGCTCGAGTTCTAACCACAGACCTAGTTCCAGATTGTTTCGCTCGATCACCCACTACTACTGCTGTCGGTCATCAGGTAGAAGGTTGGGAGATAATATGCGGAGCCTGTGTGTCTGTATAGTGTGTGGAGGAAGGACAACAGCTGTCCCAACCATTCAGAGTTGTGCTGCTTATCCCTGGCTGCTCCAATGCCTAATTTCTCTGACATTGTGTGTGAGTAAACAAGGCAGCATGGTGTCCCACACCTGGAGCCCAGCCAAACACCCACCCACTCAGCCGTCCGGGACTACACACTGTCTGTACCCACAGACCAGACCTCAAGTCTGCCTCACGTCTCCGGCTGTCTGCCCTGCACCACCCGTCACAATGCCCCGCAGGGTAACAAACCGCTCAGTAGACCCATGAGTACAAGGGGAAATGCTTTCTGTGATTTTGTCTTTGTGTGGAGAGGGAGATGAAAGGATGAGAGGCAGGGGGGGGGAGTGGTGATGTCATTATTTACTGGTACCAGTGGCCTCATGGTGCTCCTGTCAGGTGTGCACACTTCCCCCTCTCGCCCCTCCTGTGGTGGTGGTTGTTTTTTGCGTTGAGTGGTTATGCTCCTGTGTGTTCTTTGTGAGAAGCAGGCCCTAAGTGAGGCGTGCGCTCTGTGGCTTTACAGACGCCACAGTTCAGTGTGCTGCTGGGGGGCCCTTTACCAGGCATCTACCTGGGGAGTGCCTCTGGCACGCTCCCACTCAAAGCCTGGAGCTGCTAATGAGCTACTGTTGTACACTTTTATGAAATATAATTGCATTATGGTTGGTAAATAAAGCTGCTGTGTGTTGTCACAGCATATGCTACCCTCTGTCAAAACAGGAACAACAAGCTGGATGGAAAGAGCCCCGCGGGAGCAGCAGGTCCTGCTCTGTGACACTGGAGACCTGATTAATTTCCCTGCTGTTGATGAGGCGATCCTATTTGTTCTGGGCAGTTATCTAATCTACCCCGGCACGAGTTAGCGTTGTTCTGCATGTCTTTATTAATGAGACTCACCGACTAGCCTACACGTTTTGGAAGAAGAGGCCAGAGGATTTAATGCCTTGTGGATTCAGTGTAATTTATATGTTGCCTCATAAATAGTTGTTTTAAAGTTCCCCTTTCTCCCACAGTTTGTTCCATGAAACAAAGTGAATCTATGTCATTGTAAGCAAAGTAATCACACTTAAGTCATTGTCCAACTGTGAATAATCACCCCCTTCCCTACCTAACTCTATGATCGCTTTGTCCCTCCCCTTTGTTCAGGCCATCCGTCTCTCATTGGAACATGCCCTGCCGCCAGAGCCTGCGGAGGAGGGAGGAGAGCCAATTAGCAAGCTGCGTATACGAACTCCCAGTGGTGAGTTTCTGGTGCGGCGCTTCCTGGGCAGCACCAAGTTGCAGGTCCTCTTTGACTTTGTGGCCTCCAAGGGCTACCCCTGGGATGACTTCAAACTGCTCACCACCTTCCCCCGCAGAAACGTGAGTATTTACATTTTTAGCCTTATCCAAAGCGACTTATAGTAGTGGAATGCATACATTTTCCTACTTTTTTCGTACTGGTCCACCTCGTACTGGTTCCCACAACCCTGGCATTGTAAGCGCCATGCTCTACCAACTGAGCCACACGGCACCACAGTGTGTTTATATTAGGAATGTAGCGATTCACCAATACGTATCGGTCCCCAATAAAAATATTTAAGATACAAGTGCATCGAGCCACAAACCGATTGAAATGTAGCATGCGTCGATCAGAAAATATTTTATTATGTTCTTTCTAACTTCCAAAAAAAGAACTCCTCTATTGTGACAACTGATGCATCCTCTCGTTTAGTGTGGAACTACGTGTAGGCTTAACTGTGAGTCATTGATCTACAAGTCATTTTGCATGCAGAACAACTACAGGCAATGTCAGTAGCCTAGTCAAACTGAGCACTGTGCCCAGCTTCGCGCACTGACCAACGTGAGGTAGGCGGTCTGTTCCTGATCTTGCTTATCTGCGCGGCACCTTCAGCATTCAAATGCTTAAATGGCTTGCGTGATATTAGGCTTTTTTAGTTGAGTAACAACCGAGCAAATTAAATAGGTTATCTATGTGCTGTTGAAAAAGTGTTTTACGGGAATGAAAGTAAGATACTGGAGACAAAAAACAGGCTCCATTAAACACCCCTAATCTGATAGTGGTAGTGGGGTGGTAGAAGCCTGGTCTCCCTAATAATTGTTATTATTAGGTGAGTGCTTACATTTGTCCTATTTCACACATTAGTGTGTATTATACAAGTGTGAATTAGTCATGTTATGTTTTTGCATATCCCACTCTCCCTGAGACACCCTCGGAGAGTGGGGCCAGGGATCAGCCATTGACGGCGACCCTGGAGCAATTAGGCTTAAGTGCCTTGCTGAAGGGTACATTGACTGACTTTTTTCACCTAGTCGGCTCGAGGATTCTAACCAGCGACCTATTGGTTACTGGCCCAACGCTATTATGGCTCAACTCAGGTGCCTACATAGTCCATATGCCATAGACCTACACGGATTATACAAAACATTAACACCTGTTCTGTCCATGACCTAGACTGACAAGGTGAATCCAGATGAAAGCTATGATCTCTTATAGATGTCACCTGTTAAATCCACTTCAATCAGTGTAGATGAAGGGGGAAGACATTTTTAGGCTTTGAGACATGGATTGTGTACATGTGCCATTGAGAGGGTCAATGGGCAAAACAAAAGATTGAAGTGCTTTTGGACGGGTATGGTAGTAGGTGCCAGGCTCACCGGTTTGTGTCAAGAACTGCAGCGCTGCTGGGTTTTTCAAGCTCTGTTTCCCATGTGTATCAAGAATAGTCCACCACTCAAAGGACATCAACCAACTTGACACAACTGTGGGAAGCATTGGAGTTGACATGTGGAAATGTTTTGACACCTTCTAGAGTCATACCCCAACAAATTGAGGCTGTTCTGAGAGTAAAAGGGGTGTGGGGGGGGGGTTGTGCGCAACTCAATATTAGGAAGGTGTTCCTAATATTTGGCATACTCGGTGTACAATCATTTACACACCAAACACAGAAGTCAGCTCAGACAGATCAAGCTCAGAGGCCTAGGTCATGAGCTCGAACAGCAACAACAAATGTTAGTGCATCGGATTGCGTTGAACCGAATTCCATCGATTTGTTCTCCAAATCATTTAACTAAAACGTATCTTGTATCGAATCGTCTTGAACACATCCCTACTTTTAACAAGGTGGAACCAAAGTGTAACTAATGACCATTATTTAACTCTACAGTATGTTTATCTTTATTTGCTCAGTACCTTTGGCTGGCTAACTACAGGTACTAAGCAGTGATCAACACAGCAGCCTGTAATGTAACATCTCTGCAGGAGAAGTCCACAGTCATAATTGGCTCACCCCTGCATGTGGCTCCAGTTTGTTGCTCATCTCAATCCCTAGAGTCCAGAGAGTGTGACTGTTCAGATAGTTAGAGGATTTCTGTATAATTAAAAGCCATGGTGGGCTAATGAGAAATGTGTTTTTTCGTGTGCTTGCGTGAGTGTGTGTGACTTCTATCCACAAGTGCATTTATAATGTGTTGAATATTAATTAGCCAGTACGTATACACAGAAGAGCGCTGGCTACTTAGGATACAGTCAACAGAATTCTCCTCGGTTGGTTCCTCTGCATCCGCGGTGCACGGCGCCGCACCGACTGGAGTTCTCCTCCCAGTAATTAGAGCTGTTGGCCACGCTCTGCTCTGTGCTGTGGCAGGTAGCTAATGAGCACCATTTTAACTCCCTGCTTAATTGGAGTGGTGGAAACAAAATGGGATTTCCATTAATCAAGGGGAGTGTGTGTGTGTGCAGGCCTGCCCAGACAGCCTGCCATCCAGGTCTGTAGGGAACATGGGGGTACAAACACTTCACTCTAGCTAACTCACACCACACGCACACACACATGCACACACTTATACACATGCTTACACTACTCATACAGTACACAAACATTGGCGCACATACAAATGCTCACACACTCAGGTGGGCACACATGCCTTCATCTATTCAAGCATATCCATGCCTTATTCACATCTTCTTAAATACACTTTAAAATACATGTGTTTTATGCCAAGATAAAAATTTCTTCATCTCCAATGAAGTTCTAGGAGAGATGTGGTGCAGAGGACAGGAGAAAGAGAGAGCAGAGTTTATGGGTATGTCCAAAATGGTACCCTGTTCTCTATATCGTGCACTACCCTGTGGGCCCTGGTCAAAAGTAGTGCACTCCCCTGTGGGCCCTGGTCAAAAGTAGTGCACTACCCTGTGGGCCCTGGTCAAAAGTAGTGCACTACCCTGTGGGCCCTGGTCAAAAGTAGTGCACTACCCTGTGGGCCCTGGTCAAAAGTAGTGCACTACATAGAAAACAGGGTGCCATTGTGGACATCACCAAGCAGTGTGTGCCAGAGTGTTTGTGCATCTGAACAGTGCCCAGTCCGTCTAATCCTGCAGCTCTCCTCTCTAATTAAAAGGAGCCTCAATCTCCTCCAGACGCTTCCACTGTTGCTCTGCTCGGATTAGCGGATGTACCACTATTGCATTTGTAATACACCGCAAATGTTTAAACTTCTTCTCTCCTTCCCCTGCATGACAACTAAAGATAATTGGCAGCAATAAGAAAGCAATTAAGTGGAAGATGATTAAACAGAAATAAAATCAAATGCATCGCTGACTTTATACTTTTGTTTCTTTGGCTGCTTGTTAGTTATTGGAGGAATTGACATGTTTTGCTCTTTGCGTCAACATGTTTCTTCACACTCACCAGAACCAGTATGTACTGTGTATGTGGTCTAGATACTTAGTAGTTCCAGTCGTGAGTGAACTTAGCTCAGTCTAGGTTTTAGACCCCCAAACATTCTTCACAGGATATTTTTCTTCACGTTGTGATACTGTACTTTGTGCTGAGTTTAACCTTACCCTAATTGTTGTTCCAGGTTTCTGAAAATGGAATGTTTGAACAGTACCAATGTGTAGAATGATTTAGACAAAACTCTAGATTTAGGAAAAATAAACAGTGCTATGAAATGATCCTCGTGTCCAACTGAACTAGACATCACATCGGCACAACTTTCAAGGAAGAACAATTGCAGTTTATTGATTTAGTCCCAAAATTCATACTCCATCCCCAAAAGTATTTCCATCATATCCTCTCCCACATGTATGAATGCATGTGGGATATAGCTCCATGTAGGTTATAGCTCTGATTCCAGTCGCTCTTATCCAGAGCGACGTACAGGAGCAATTAGGGTTTAGTGCCTTGCTCAAGGACACATCAACAGATTTTTCACCTAGTCAGCTTGGGGATTTGAACCAGCGACCTTTCGGTTTCTGAGTCAAAGCTCTTAACCGCTAGGCTACCTGCTCCCCATAGTCCTGTACATGCGTACTGTACTCAGTCTCACACTTTATGCACTGTGTGTGTGTGGGACTGGTGTTTGTGTTGGCTCCGCTCTAGACAGCATATAGGGGACTTCTGAGAGCAGATTGCTTCCCTGTTCCAGAGAAGTTAAAAGCTCAGGGCCTGTTCCCCTGGGGAACGGCAGCCCCCCTTTTCACCCTCCTCCCTCTCTCCAGGCCGCGCGGCGGCCCACTTTGAAGTGTGTTGTTCACGCCCTGGCTCTACGTGTTGTCATCGTTCCTGGAAGCACATAATGATCTCCCACTGCTTTTGTAATTGGCCAAATAAACACTTGACAACACAAGTTTTTAAAACAGACAAGCTATATGGTTTGAATTAACACAGAACCTAAATGGCTTCATAAAAAAATGTTATTTCAGCTGCACGTTTGATTGTTAGAAACTGACATCTTGAGACGGGTGTTTATTTTTTCACTCGTCTCAAGTTATCAAATGTTTTATTCATACTAATGAAGTGATTTGCAATATTTATTTTTACTTCAACTTAAGTGTTAATTATGTTAAGCACGATAATCATAACACTGAAGACAATGACATGGAGTTAATCCATTATTTTGTAGATGTGATGGCAGATCCTCAAATGGATATAAAGAAATGTTCCTACTAGTCCTTTACTAAAGATTGAAGGTAAAGATCCAACATTCTCTCAAATAAAATCTAGAAATTCTACTTAGTATGACATCTGAGGGTAGTCATAACATTTCTTGTGCGTTGTCTTGATACAACCCACATTGATGTTCACACACTGAAACCTCCATAGTCCTTGGGTAACTTGCATAAGTAGTGTACGTGAATGAGCCTGTTTTAGACCAACATTTGCCATTAGTTTTAATTTGATGGAGAACTGTTTTATATGACATCTTCAGAGGAATTAGACTATTTTGGCAGTAGTAGTGGGTCTCTCAAGGAAGGTGGCATCTTGTTCTGCTCCGTCAGGATCAGTGTGATCGGGTTAGATGATTATCCAGCAACATTGTCAAGCACTTGAGAAAACACCGCTGCTACGGATTAAACCGCAACCTTCAAAACACTTCAAATGGCCCTCCACAGACTGATGCTAGACTTTCATGTTGTGTGCCAGACATCTAGTTGGTTTATCTACTACACTAAAATGTAATTACAAGTCATACAGTACAGTTTAAATGCTTGTGTATTGCCTTTATCATAGAGCTGTTCATTGATAAGATTGCTTTGTTGGCCATATCATGAATAATGTAGGCCTGTGTATGTTTGTGTCAGGCTCTGCCCGGCTGCTGTATGTGTCAGTCAGGGGAGAAGAGAATTCATCGGATATAGGGAGAGCCAGACAGTGAAAATATAGAGGATATCGTGACGCAGAGTGGAGAGAAAAACAACAGCTTTGTTTGTTGACAGATGCCTCAATGCTTATGGTCTCTTAATTGGATAACAATGTAAACAATCACTGATGGCGCTTGTCTCCTGTGTCAGTGTGGCATCTTGTTTCTCGACTTTCTTTTTAGTCAGATGCTCTCCCCTCCCCCCGTCAACACACACACAGCCGCACCTGCTCCTCCCTAAACCCTAATTTACTCATACCTGATGCTGTGGTGTCATAACAGCCTGTCAGGTTCATTAGCATAGCTGGCATTTGTGAAATACTGAGCAAAAGGTGGGGGGAAAAGGTGTTCAGTTCACCCGTTGGGATGTAATCTTTTAGCAGCACACCATCTTGCTTTCCCCTGGCTGCGGTGCGTTGTGTAGGTTGACGTGACACCCCTCCCTGTGCTGCCTTATGAGCTCAGGTCATGCTGGGGAGCGAGGAGCACTAATGACAGGAGAAATGAGTATGAGAACGTGATGTCAAAGAGCCTCCATTGGTGTGACATTTCCCTTTTCCTCTGGGAATAGCTGTGTTTGCTGATGAATTCTTGCTCCTCTTTGACCTCCCGGCATCATACCGTTGAAATTATGTAGCTCTATTGAAGGTTAGGTTTTGATGACTCAATGATCATTGGAAATATGACTCATTAGGAAAGACGACTCTTTATTTATATTGAGGGAAGATTAGTTTATTACCATATGTGTGTGGTAGAACAGAAGAACATGTCATATCAGGGAGAAGGATCAGCCTGTTGGCGGCATAACAGGCACAATACATCCAAATTCAACGGTGAACCGGGCAGGACAACTGACAACTGCAGGGATTACTTCCCCAGCCAGAGCAGAGGTTGAGAGAGAGAGCGATCTGTCAGGATAGTTACAGAGCAAACTGACTCCATGGTGAAAGGAGAGTTGAGGTGGGTGTTTAACTTGGTTTCAGACTCAAAGGTCTTCCAGCTTTCACATCATCCAGCAGTGTTTCTCCACCTAATGTCGTTGTGAGGATGGTCTCATCGGTGTGAGGTGAACTCGGACCTTCTTGCGCTGGTTGTCTGATGCCTGCTAGTTAATTACCACCCCAGTGATCATAACAGGAGGTCTAATCAGAGGCTGTCACCACAGGCAACAGATAAGCCCTGCCCTGGCCCCCACGTCACAGTAGACAGAGGGCCCAGGTGTGGGGAAGGGGATGACGGGGGCCTATGTAACAGGAGACTCCCGGTGATTAACCCTCATAAGCTAGCAGGCTGGGTTGTCTCATGTTAAACAGCATAGGTTACCCGTGTGTCAACATGACGAAATTGGCTGCATTATGGGTGGCAATGCATTATTACCATCTTGCTCTGCCGATGCCCTCAACCTGGATTTGAATGATGAATATTTTGACACTTATTGATACTGTATGTCTTTTTTTATATTAGCATCTACCTTATGTCTTTTTGTTTGTTTTGTTTTTGTAGGTAAAGGTGATTAGTTTAAGGTCGTAACACACATCGTTCAAGGCAGGTCCTTGTTGAAACCACAGCTGTTTAGTTTGGATGGAAGCCTTAGAAAACAGAAATGATCAATCTCTGGGGAAACGCAACGCTGGCCACCAAAACAGAGATGATCAGATTACTGTCTCACCGTCAACGGCTTTTCCACTTGATGATGTAGCTTAGAGACATACCCCAAGCAGAGGCCAAGTTAACACCTTTTCAGTACGTCTGTTTGCATGGTGTACTTTGGTACGTTCACATTTGTGTACATGTCCCAAGGTACACAGAAAAGTGTTCAATGATAAAAAGATTAAGAATTGGACTAGTTGATAGTTTGTACTTTTTACCAGGCACATTGCAACTTAACAATTTCCATGTATGCACATGTGGTTAAATGCCACTTCCAACTGGAGCTAGAACAAGGACTTGTGTAATGACTGTCATGTATCCTGTATGAATGTGTCCTCTTCTCATGCTTCTCTTGTTCTCTTTCTCTGCAGATCACCCAGCTAGACCCAGCCTCGTCTTTACTGGAGGCCAAGCTTTTCCCGCAGGAGACCCTGTTCCTGGAAGCTAAAGAGTAGGACAGCCTGGCCATGTGGTGGTGGGACTGGCTGGAAGAGTAGTGAAGAGTTAGCATGGTTTTAGTGGGTCTACAGAGACAGACCACCCTCTCACATGGAGGTGAACTCTCAAACACACACAATACACAACATATACAGTACACTATTCACACTCACCCCCCCCCCCCCCCCCCCCCCCCCCCACACACACACACACACACACGCGTAAGCATCCCTGCTCTCGGCCTGTGCATCGTACATGAATGCCTAGTGTACACGTCTGCACAGAGAAGCTACCACAAGCACACAGCCAAACACTCTCGCCCCTCACTTAATTGCAGTGTCATGGTTTTCTCTGTCCACACTTACAGTATGATAAAGGATATTAATAAGAAACTTTTGAGTAGAAGAACAGCATCACGGACAAGGACTTCCCACTACAGTACGGCTGCTTTTTTTAAGTCATGTTTTGTTTGAATAAAATAAGCAAGGAGACATTTCCTGGAGAACGCTGGACTATCTAATCTCCACCTGCAATTGGCCGTACCCCCATTGCTCCCACCTGCCCCTCCATGCACCCAACCAGGGATGGACCCCCTCCTGCCCCCTTCCCACCCGCAGCCAGAGAGGCTCAATGTTCCTGATCTGCACCCCTCCTGCTCTGCTCTGACCAATCTGGTTTTAATTTCAAAATGCTCCACAACCAACTGTTACTACTTTATTTTTCTTGATCCTTTTTAAGTTTGATGCTGTATTAGTTTTAGTTTGATATACATTATATAAAATATATATGAACATGCATCCGTCTGAGCCAGCACTCTCTTGGAACGCGCACACACACATACACGTCATATGAATTTTGTATTATTGTGGCCTTTTGTGATTTTTTTTTTTTTTTTTTTTCCCCCCTAATTTAAGTGGTATCGTTAATACAGATTTGACCGTGAGTGTGTTGAGCTGTAGTGGAGAGATGGGTAGGCTATTCATTTTGTAAATCTGACTTGGAACATTTAGTATTTTAAGTGGCTATTAGGTTTTATTTAAATTTGGTTTATTCCTTGTCACCTTCTGAGTCATTATTTCAGGGTTTCTGTCAATGAGACCTCAGCAAACTTTCTACAAAACATTAAAGCTATTATATTATTTAAACCATTTATTGTCTATTTGGCCAGCAGGCTATGGGCTGTCCTTGTATGAAGGATCTGAATAGGAGTTTTTGTGTTTGACTCTAAAGTGTGTACGTCAGCATGCTGAACTCCGTTAGCTAACATGGTAAGCTTCCTGTCAAGCCAGGCATGGGGAAAATACACCACATCTGGTCAGCGATTGGCTCTCTGGAGTAGCTGTGAAGACTACATGTCGATATGCAGCCTGAGTTTGCTTTAGACATTTGAGACATTTCTAAAAGCAATACGTTTGGATGAACTTCAGTGTACTGAGTGACTGAATTCCTGATGGACAATCAGTTATATTATCTAATATAAAAAATTTAACTAGTGATGGGTATCAGTGTATGATCATGCGTCAGTATTTGCTATTCAGTAACAATATACACTATACATACAAATGTATGTGGACTTCATAGGAACAGCAGTTACAGTTGAAGTCGAAGTTTCCATACACTTAGGTTGGAGCCATTAAAACTCGTTTTTCAACCACTCCACACATTTCTTGTTGACCAACTAGTTTTGGAAAGTCAGTCAGGACTTCTACCTTGTTCATGACACAAGTAATTTTTCCAACAATTGTTTAGATGATTTCACTTTTATAGTACACTGTCACAGCACTAGTGGGTCAGAAGTTTACATACACTAAGTTGACTGTGCCTTTAAACAGCTTGGAAAAAAACTGATGTCATGGCTTTAGAAGCTTCTGATAGGCTAATTGACATAATTTGAGTCAACTGGAGGTGTACCTGTAGATGTATTTCAAGGCCTACCTTCAAACTCCGTGCCTCTGCTTGACAACATGGGAAAATCGTAAGAAGTCAGCCAAGACCTCAGAAAGAAAATTGTGGACCTCCAAGATTGGTTCATCCTTGGGAGCAATTTCCAAATGCCTGAAGGTACCATGTTCATCTGTACAAACAATAGTACGCAAGTATAAACACCATGGGACCACGCAGCTGTCATACTGCTCTGGAAGGAGACGTGTTCTGTCTCCTAGAGATTAATGTACTTCGGTGTGAAAAGTGCAAATCAATCCCAGAACAACAGCAAAGGACCTTGTGAAGATGCTGGAGGAAACGGGTACAGAAGTATCTATATCCACAGTAAAACAAATCCTATATCGATATAACCCGAAAGGTCGCTCAGCAAGGAAGAAGCCACTGCTCCAAAACCACCATTAAAAAAGCCAGACTACGGTTTGCAACTGCACATGGAGAAAAATATGGACATTTTTGGAGAAATGTCCTCTGGTCTGATGACACAAAAATAGAACTGTTTGGCCATAATGACCATCGTTATGTTTGGATCAAAAAGGGGGAGGCTTGCAAGCCGAAGAACACTATCTCAACCGTGAAGCACGGGGGTGGCAGCATCATGTTGTGGGGGTGCTTTGCTGCCGGAGGGACTGGTGCACTTCACAAAATAGATGGCGTCATGAGGAAGGGAAATTATGTTGCATCAATATATTCACATCTCAAGACATCAGTCAGGAAGTCTACATACACTATATATACAAAAGTATGTGGGTACCCCTTCAAATTAGTGGATTCGGCTATTTCAGCCACACCCGTTGCTGACCGGTGTATAAAAGCACATTGGCATGCAATCTCCATAGACAAACATTGGCAGTAGAATGTCCTTGCCCCGTGACTTTCTACTTGGCATCATCATAGGATGCCACATTTGGTCCAATTTCTGCCCTGCTAGAGCTGTCCTGATCAACAACTGTAAGTGCTGTTATTGTGTGGTAGAAAGGTCTAAGCGCAACAATGGCTCAGCCACGAAGTGGTAGGCCACACAAACTCAAAGAATGGGGCCGCCGAGTGCTGAAGCGTGTAGCAGGTAAAAATTGTCTGTCCTCAGTTGCAACAGTCACTACCAAGTTCCAAAGTGACCCTGGAAGCAACGTCAGCACTGTTCGTCGGGAGCTTCATGAAATGGGCTTCCATGGCCAAGCAGCCCCACACAAGCCTAAGATCACCATGCGCAAGGCCAGGCGTCGGCTGGAGTGGTGTTAAGCTCACCACAATTGGACTCTGAAGCAGTGGAAACGTGTTTTTCTGGAGTGATGAATCACGCTTCACCATCTGATAGCTGACGGACGAGTCTATGTTTGGCGGATGCCAGGAGAACGCTACCTTGCCCGAATGCATAGTGGCAACTAAAGTTTATTGGAGGAGGAATAATGGTCTGGGGCTGTTTTTCATGGTCCGGGCTAGACCCCTTAGTTCCAGTGAACATTCTAGACGTTTCTGTGCTTCCAACTTTGTGGCAACAGTTTTGGGAAGTCCCTTTCCTGTTTCAGCATGACAATACCACCTTGCACAAAGTGAGGTCCATACAGAAATGGTTTGTCGAGATTGATGTGGAAGGACTGCACAGAGCCCTGACCTCCTTTGAGATGAATTGGAATGCTGACTGTGAGCCAGGCTTAATCGCCCAACATCAGTGCCTGACCTCACAAATGCTCTTGTGGCTGAATGGAACCAAGTCTCTGCAGCAATGTTCCAACATCTAGAGGAAAGAGTGGAGGCTGTTTATCAGCAAAGGGGGGACTAACTCCATATTAATGGCCATGATTCTGGAATGAGATGTTCGACAAGTAGGTGTCCACACACTTTTGGTCATGTCGTGTATCATGGTAGAGACTAGCTTGCTTTTCCTAAAAAAAATGTAATTTGTATTATTTTCTTGGTTTAGAGCAATATTTTCCAGACATCTCCTGGTATTATCTGCCACAAAGGCAAAAAAAAATCTCACTTCCACGACAAGCTTATAAGCTTATCTCTCCATCTGAAATGGCGTTCTTTTAACAGCAAAAAGCAACGTTTGAGCCGGCACAGTGGGCCCAACAGTAGAGCCCTCCTGTTCACTGAGGACTTTTCCTTTTATCAAAGAGGCAGGTTTTGGGAATCAGGATTAGTGCTCTCAATGCATGCCTCTAATGAAATGACCAGAATAGATTTAGTTATTTCTGGCGTTCTTATTTATTCTTTGGGTGGAGGGTCAGTCATTAAGTTGGAACAGGAGCTCATGCAGTGTGTTTCAGAGCAGGAGTCTGACGTTCATTGGGTCATTGGTTAAAACAGGTGGTGAGCAAATAAGAAAATCTAGACATTCTTAATCTTCTTGTCAGATTGTGTTCATATGACCTCTGTTTAAGTGGAGAGGAAAGAATCTCTCCATCCTTGAGGCGAATTCATCCCTCTGCAACATACCCACCGCTTTCTTGGTTCTCACGCAAGGAATTTGAATGTTTAATGTGTTCATTCAGTCAGACTTCCCCAGGCTGCTGTGTGTGTGCCTGGTGAGACCAAGCAGAGCATGTGTCAGTCGGTCACCTTCACAACCTGACATGACACACCATGTCAGTAACATACTGCTCACAGCATTTAAATTCTCATTTGAATTATCCAGGATTATACAAAGATAGGAAAACTGTTCCTGATACCCTGGCGAAACAAATAACTGTCAGTGACAAACTTCCCTCATGCTTTCCCATTTTAAGCTCCCACAACTCTGACTTGTTTAAATAGGTAAGATTATGATTTGAAATGGAAGGATCTTGCTGCATGTCAGAGGTGGGCACTTCCAGATACAGAGCTACCTGTTTTGGGCCAGAGTTGACATCATGGCTGTAAAAATAAGGAATCCTGAACAGAGCTTAAGGCAGAGGAGAGGTCACTGGAAGGTCAGGATTTCATTGAACATATACTAGGTGCACTTAATCAAGAGACAGGTGCATAATCCTTGTCAGGCCTTCTTCCCCAGGGAACTATGTGGATTGTGCAACTCCTGGTGTGTGATATTACTGTTTCAATCATTGAATGGTTCACTAATGCACTTGGGCATCTCTTTTGTACAGCTGCAACTAATGATGATGATTCAGTCAGAAATGCCTATTGGATATTATGATATTTCTCTCAACTTGATCCAACTTGTCACCTGATTTTTTTTAAAATATTTTTTTAAGGCCAGTATATGTTAACTGTGCCATGCTAAAACAACATTTTACTGTACTAGAATTGCAATTTGTCCTGTTGAAGATTTATCTTCCAGAGAATTGGTTGGGTATTGATGTCTACACGGTTGGTTATTCAAAACCACTTTATCGCTAAATAATTTGTCCGTAAAGGCCTGTTTTTACAATATTGTTGAAGTTTGTAGGAGTCATCATATTCCCCAGGAAAACCGTTCTCAGGCATAATGTTGCAGTAAACAGTGGGTGAGGTGAGTCTCAATGACTTGATCATTCAGAATTGTAAAACTTGCTTTCTTCCAAAAATATTCGACTTCACTGTCCCACTTCCATGTATGGGTATGATGCTTAGTATAAATGTTGTTGACTGTGAGATTTTCCACCATCTCTCTTAGACTGGACCGTACCATAATTATAACAAGGTAAGTGTTGTGTAGGCCCATGTTCATATGGATATTAGAATGCAGATAGCTGTTATTATGCATGTACAAATCAAGTCAATATGGCTTGGCTATTTGGTGATGTCAGCTTGAACTCCCAGGACACCTATTTTGTTGGGGGTTCTTGGTCAATCTTTGGATGTCAGTGTCTTAAATATGGTGGCTGTCACTCAGGTTCTGATCTTGTAATGCCACCACCGTTAAATCCCACAATTTGAGAATGTGGCGGTGTGACAATGGACTTATTCTCTGGCTTCCTATGACACAGATTCACTGGTGGCAACATCAGGTGGTGACTTTCTTCTTCCCTAACAAAAGGGAAGTGTTCAATAATGTTTAACCGGTCTTCCAGGGTCAAGAATGTTGGCCCCTGGTGAGGGAACAGAATTCCTGATGCAAGTCATCTCTCCTTTTTGAAGTAAGATGTGATCCCACAGCATTCTGCTTTTTAAATCTACTCACCAAGTGATGGAGGGATCCCAGACTAAACTAACCTGGAGGGTCACTCAAAGTTTACTTTCTCAGAGATGTTGGCACTCGATGAGTGCCAAAGAAACAGAATCTATGCAGCTTAAACTGTTGGGCACAAAAGGGGGCTCATTTCTCTCTGGGTTTCTTGTTCAATAAGAGGGAGTGTGGTGGTGGGGGTAGAGCAAGCGAGAGTCGATGTGTGCATGGTCGATGGACAGTGAGTAGGGGAGGTGGAAGAGTCAAAAACGTTCATCTGAAGCGACAACTTTTTCCAAATGAATGCATATTAATTGTACCTCCCTTCACAACATAGCATCAGAAAATATGATTCATTAGGTTTAACAGCCTTATGATGAGCCTTATCATTATTACCTAATACCCCACCCCTAAAGTAAATTTAGCTTTGGATGATGCAAATATAAAGGTTGTGATAGTAAAAGTATTATTTAGTAGAAATAAACGTGTGTACACACACTCTCTCTATAGGTAAAGTAGCTATGTGGAACACTAATCGGTAACCTGCATATTTTATATGGTGTAAATCTATAAGCTTACATGTATACTGTACATTGGACCGTTAAATACTGATTACAGTGAGTCCCCCTAGTAATAAAACTCAACTGTTTTTCGATTGATATTAGGATTTATGGCATATGAAAAATGTATCATTTCTGTTTTTAGGTCTTTTCTCGCATTATTGTTGGTCTGTCTTTTATTCAATTTGTAGAAGTAAATAAAGTTCAGAACTTAATTAAACCTCTTGAAGCCTACAAAAATAAATGCCTTTTTATAGAATTGTATCCTTTATGTAAATTCAAACGGAATAAGAACTGTTTAGGATAACGCAGACCATTTTAAACTATTTTTAATGCAATTGGCCACAAACATTGGCACAGCTACAGTACGTTTAAAATGTTTGTTTCATGTAGTTTATAGGGACTGTAGGCCATTTAAAATATCTATATATATATATATATATATATATATATATATATAATTATTATTATTTCACCATTATTTAACCAGGTAGGCCAGTTGAGAACAAGTTCTCATTTACAACTGCGACCTGGGCAAGATGAAGCAAAGCAGTGCGACACAAACAACACCGAGTTACACATGGAGTAAACAAACGTACAGTCCAGTAACACAATAGGGGAGAAAAACGTATCAATATGTTCCATTTTTAGGCCGTTTTATTTTGTTAGAATATAATAATTACAGCCTCCGTAGGCCTACACTTATAAATTATGTATTGTGAACAGCATTTTAATCAGGGCAAAAGCGATGCAGTTACGTTTCGCTGCGTGCTTAGAGGATCAATTAGCATACAAGATTATTTTTTTTCTTCCATTTATGAAATTGTTTAACTTTCCCTCATTCGTTGCCCTACTGAGTTGTAGCTTTTACGATTTGTTATTTTTCCGTTTTTTTTATTCCTCACTAAAAACATTAGATAGTGAGTAGATATGCGGAGTGCTATTTTTATAAACTTATTTCTGACTGCATGAATAGCCAACCACCAAAATAAACTAAAGGCGCAAAAAAAACAAGCCAATAGGTTTGTTTCCCGACCCTCGTGTAAATTGCATGACAATCTAAATGCTGTGTGACATAGCTGTTCAGTTATTACAAGATCTGAAATACTAACACAACTGTGAACTCGTGTCAGTAATTTCAGCTCTTGTAAAAACACAAGGAAGAAATATTATCAATGCCATCATGCCAATTGGTGATGTTTACTGTTTTGTAATTCTAGTAAATTGGTAATCGATTAAACTCAAATTGACGCTTAATTGACTGTAGTTGTGTTTTTATTATGGGCCTAACATCCGGCTAAACTTTAGGCCTGAGCGAAAAGCTATAATTCAGCAGGCTGGTATTGCAACGACATGGAACATTAATTTATTTAACGAGTCCCAAATCAATTTAAATGCAAAAAATATATACGCCAAATAAATTAAATCGGTTGCTTTCGGATTATCATGCCCTGGAATAAAGCATTAAGCATAGCTAAAGGGAGTTGAATGGGAGCAGTGGCGTGCGAAGTGAAGCAGAGTAGGCTAATTATTGCTTCATAATTGTGTTATTTTTCTTTTTGAGCACGGTCTTGAGGCGAGCATTCAGGAGGTGACATTTAGGAGGCAAGCCTTTGTACTGAACACTTCAAGTTTAAAAAACAAGGCCAATTGAAGCGGCAGAGCTCAAAGCCCAGCCCATTGTAGGACAACACATTGAGTTTTGATTGGGGACAATGGTGTTTCTCAAATTTCGAGCAAAAACCCATACTCCATCTGTGATCTCAATGAACGCCCATTCATGGGCTACCTTTTCTGTGCCATTCGTTTGCAAAGGAGGCAGATGTGGAAGGATAACGTCTGCATTTTAATTGGCTGTGCGGACGTAAGTAACACACACACACACACACACACACATTTAGGCTACTCTAAAACTGTTTAACATTTTAGAATTGGAGGCGTGGAATGGTTGTATATTAATAGCTTGATTACTTTTGTTGACGTAGTTATATGCACACTGTTGTCATTATTGTATGGGTGGGTCTAAGGCTAAGTAGCCTAATACAGTATGACATTATCAAATTAATCTCCTTATGGATAAATTAATGTTAACCCCCACTATGTAAAGTGAGGGATGATACCTCTGCCGCACTGCCTCTTGGGCAGAAGAAACGGCCGGCTTCAAAAAGAGTGTGCGTGCACTGCCACAAAGGTGGGGAAAAGGTTTGGCAAAAAGACCCATAAAATGTGATGTCGGGGTTATCCCTCATTTAGAAATGCGTGATCCATCGGTCAAGAGTGGGGAAGAAGGGCTCAAGTGTTTTTTTTTAGGGACTGTGTCCTTCCACGTATTCTCAGAGAAATGTACAGCAATGCCAGTGTCTCGCCTTGAGCCTATGGGACTCATTATTTGAAGAGTAATCCATGAGTTACGGGTAGAGTAAATTAGGCCTAAATACGACCAAGCGTAGTCTATTTTTACTGGGGTGGTCTGTGAGGTTCAATATAGCTCAACTAGTTCATGGCCTATATTGTGGGTCACAGCAACAAAGGGGTATTTTTATGCAGTTATTTTAAGGTTTAGATCTAAAATGTATTTCGGGAAATGCCACTATTCGCTTAAACTCAACATCGCCAGAGCCTCATTTGAACTAGAGGTTAACAACCTAATGAGCACTTGGTGAACAGATGAAGCGTGTAAATGCGCAGTGGTTTTTCCACCAAACCCGGTGCCGCTTACACTTTGTATAACTGCTACTCTCACCTCGGTCTCGTTTAATAAACTATGCTAGTTCAGCGGAAGACCCCAGGAGGCAATCCTGGTTCAGCCGTGCTCAGGCAGGGCGTCAGCAGCGAAAGAGTTCGCTCGAAAACTTTACCAGGGTGCTGCGGTAGCAGAAACATGCTGCTACATATGTTGTGTCAAGCATTCCTTTTGTGGCTGTCTAAAAAGGTGTAAACTCAGTCACCTAGCCTTTCGTAAAGAAATGAAAGCCTCACATGTTTTTTTATGCATAGGCTTAATGAACAGTTCATAGAATGTTGAATTTCTTAAGTGCCCACAGTCACTTAACTGCGCTGGGGCATTTCATTGGAAACCATGAGAGAACCCAGATAAGAATGTTGTATGGTACTAGGCCTATTGAATTCTTATTGAACTACTATTTTAAAGGAAAATGCCTTCCCAAAATTATCTTTTGGTATTTCTTTCATTGTTGATATAGTCCCAAAAATATTTTGCATGTCAGCAATCACGTTTTAAAGATGTACAACTTTAAAATGACAGAAATACAGAACTTGATTGCTGACATGCAAAACCATTTGGGAGTATATCTGCAATGGACTAATGAAACAGCAAAATATAGTTTCTGGGTGGACTCTGTCAAGGCTATTATATTTTAAACTTTAACCGATATTGTTAGATGAATGCTTAGTGCCACACAGCCCTGAAATGATTTGTGTGCTTGTGTTTAATTAGCATGTTGATGTTTATCGTCAAAATATTAATCAACAAATTTGTTCAACATTTACTACAGGTTAAAAAACTACACCTTTTTTAAAATAAAATATCACATATTAACCAACACCGTGATTTATAGTGAACGCAATGAACCCCTCTTTTTTCATGCGTGTGAGATCTGCTGCCGACATTACTTGAATGTAAAAATATGTATTTAATATCTTCTATTAGGTAGGCTAATTAACGGCTCAGATGACAGCTGCATGGAAAACAGGTGTAATTTGCTTACTGTGATTCTGTAGGTAATCAATGAGTGGCAGTTCCGCGTGCTGGGATACGCAGCGCGCGGAACAGTGGGGCATACACCTCCAGTGGAGGAGCCCAGAAAAGCCCTATACCAAATGTGGAAAGGTGCTCAGGGTTATAGAGGTACAGGTTATTATGTTTTGGTTTGCTTTTGTGAAGTTACTCATGCAGCCCTATCCAGTCAATATAGCCTAAACCCACATTCATTAGAATACCCATGTAGGCCCATGTAGGCCCATGTAGGCCTACAAGTGAAATGTTTAGCCGACCTGTATTAAATTGAGTATTATTACTAAAGGTTACTGGAGAGGGGACATGGGTAAAGTTGGGTTTTCTGCGGTCCATCAATATCACTGTGAAATTACAGAATTGTAGGCCCTATGTTTGTTAATTAATTTGGTGCAAGTAAAACGTAACACTCAACATTGCATGATCCACTAGGATCGAAACACAAAGGCCTACAGACCCATTTGCTCTTGATATTTGCGTTTGTTTACTGGTAGTAATTGTGACATTTTAAAAGGGTTATTGGAGTCGACTAAATTAATCAAAATATTCTTATTGAATTGATCCACTCGAATTGATATTTCTCCCCCGTTTATATTTTATAATAGATCATTATCGTTAATTATTTGCCTCATTATTTAAATGGTTTGTACAAATTGAAAAATTGTTCTACGGTTGATGAAAATTGACCCAGTAGAGCATCGGCGAAGTTTCATCCAATTTATCAACAATACCCACGTCGTTTACAATTTGATTGTAGGCATAGATCATCGAGGGCAGGGATCCAAGGCACCATCAGGATCCCAAGTTCATCCTGGAGTGACATGAACGATTGCAACATCATCCCCTGGTGTCCATGGCGGGCCAGCAACCTTCAAGTTAGTATCACCTGCAATCTGGTCGTCCAAAAGTACAAATTAAATATCTTGGTATGTTGTGATTTTTTTTTTTTTTTTAACAATTCAATGTACACTTAGGCTGCAAGTTGAATAATGGTTCATATACAGGCTAAGTTGGAATTTATTTGTCATAATTCAATATGAAACTTTCAACATTTTCTAGTAATATAATTGTTAATTTGTGTAAATAATTACTTACTGATTCTCACGTTGGCAGTCAATGCATTTTAATGATTGTCTTAAAATATTAAATAAATTAAGCTAAACCATAAAAACACTTATGAACATCGATTTATTAATAGAAAATAATACAATTATAAACTTGATTGTAGGAAAATGTAGACGTTGTCTATGGAGTAATTTTAAGAATTTCGCCTGTTTTTTTTCTTGGGGTGCTGCATACAGGCTTTGACTACTGTTTGCACTTGACTTGAGGTATTGCCTACTGACAAAAGCCAACGTGACAAGCAGCAATTATTTCAAGATGGTTATTCTCAAAAATAATTCCACGCAAAAGACCAGTCTGTCAAGTACGAGGTTGTTTGATTTTATATTTTCTCACGACCTCAAATGCTGTTTACTGTAATTGCAAAACATGCGGTCTTTAAATTTCCGGCTCACTCACAGTAAATTATTTGTTTAGGCTATAGCCTATCAACTCAATAAGGTTAGTCGTTTTTTTTACAATTTGATTCATGCATGTTGAAGGTACTTGGTAGCTATGTGCTTGAATTGAAATATTGTACCCCCAAAAATTGAATGGAAGGATAGTTGTTGGCTCACTGTTTTGCTGACAACGTAAATAATATGTAGGCTACTTTTCGATATGCCAATTCTATTCCTAAACTTAACCGCACTGTAATTTTTTTGTATTATTGTCAGTGCACAATAGGCTACTTATCTTACGTAGGCTATGTATCGAAGGGTCCGGCTTGGCTCAATCGAATCGCATAATGAATGTCCATGAGTAGCATTAAAATCGTGTATAATGGTGCTATTATTGTCCATTTGTACAATAAAAACACGTAAATTACTATTATGACAAAAAGTTGTATTTTTATTTAAGACATGTTTTTCCCAACTCCATGCACAACATTCTACCAGCTCTTGCACTGCATAGGCTAGTCTATTTGAATCAATATGTAAATGTACTTACCTTGTGATTTGACGGAATTAAAGGACAGTGACGTCAGTGAGCCTTTAAACATTGTCTTAATAATAAAAAAAGCGTAAATGAAAGGATCAATAAAGGCGTTTTATACAGGAAAGACACGTGACGATACATCAAGCAATATAATCAAGTAAAGCAATACAGATCAACTTCAGAAATCGAATTATTGCCTGAATGTCTCGATAATTGCATTTGATATGAGCTTTGGAATCTTTCCATAATATTACATTTTTTTATAAATATTACTTGATTTGATATGTAGTTTTCTTTTTGCTTTTGAATTGAAGTTGACAATTATGTATTTTAGCTCTTCAGGATCCCCTTCAGATTCTAAACACTTGTTATTTGAGAAAGAACTCAGGTGGACACAGTTGAAAAAGTGACAGGCCAATCAGATTGCACCTTCCCCCTTTGGCCAATGACAGGCGCCACATTGTTGTCAAATTTGTCTAATGAAAACGTAGCAGTAACAATGGAGAGAGGAGGATCTGTATCTAGTGGCAATCTCTTGAGTAAGTTAGTGTCTCACGCTGGTGCGAGTATAGCAACCTCGGCTCCTTTTAGGTGATATTAAGTTAAAACAGGGCACTAATTTCTGCAAGTCTCTTGGATTTCTCCTCGTACATAACACTTTAAAAGTTAGTTTTTCAGTACAGATTGTTGCAGAGTTAATCCACTCTTGACAGGCTGCATGGCGTTTTTATACCTTACTCGCGCAAGTTGACAATCGGTATTTTATCTGGTTGCTGCTACGTATCGTTATCTTCAATGGACAGAACACCAGTAGATTAACCTACGTTAGAAGTTGTGCAGGGATGTTGACAACTGTTCGACTGGTGTGAACAATTTACTCCTCAGCATCAATACAAACTACGCTGCATCATCACGTTACTTTTTCCGATTGATAGTAGATATTGATCAGCAATAGGACATGGATCTGAGACCAGAGCTCTCCACCGCACCGTCAGGATCCCAGGTCCACCCTGGAGCCGGAGCGTCTGTCAACATCCCCGTCTCCATGGCCAGTAGCCTCCTGCGGGGTCCAATGCTATATCGCGCAACGGAGAAGTATCCTCGCACCCCGAAGTGTGCCCGCTGCAGGAATCATGGCGTGGTATCTGCGCTGAAGGGCCATAAACGCTATTGCCGCTGGAAGGACTGTATGTGCGCCAAATGCACCCTAATCGCTGAGAGACAGCGCGTAATGGCCGCACAAGTGGCTCTCCGTCGACAGCAAGCTCAGGAAGAGAACGAAGCCCGGGAGCTGCAGCTCCTGTACGGGACAGCAGAAGGGCTAGCTCTGGCGGCCGCCAACGGCATCATACCACCTCGTCAGAGTTATGAGGTCTTCGGTTCTGTCAACAACGAAAGTAACTCCGGTAAGTGGATTTATATATTATCCTGCTCAGAGTAGCCTGCTCATAAACACTGATAGGCCGACGTAATGATATTCGCACAATGTAGGTCAGATTTTGTGCGTAAGCGTGTTTTCCGCAACTTTGAAGAGTAACGTAAAGGACCTTGATGGAGAAATGTTTGAGGTGACGCATATTTCAAGATGACAAGTTGGCATTTTAATTTACCAAACTGTCAAGTGACACTGAACATCTTGGTAAAACAATCAAACTGAGCGTATTGGGCGTCTTTGTTATTTGACTGACATCTCATCGTTTTTTTAATGTATCTATTTCACAGATTCAAGCATGCAGAAGTTTGAATTGTTTCCGAAGTCCCAAATGTCAGTATCAGTGACCAAGCAGCAGACTGTGGGCAAATCGGTTTCCACTGACAGCGAACCAGGGATCTCATCCCCAGACGGGCGTCATGGCTCAGGCTCCGAGAATGGAGACGGAGAGTCGTTCATTAGCTCTCCTGTCTCCAAGGCAATGAAAGACGGAGAGGACACCCCGGGTTCGATTAGCCCCTTAGGATCTGACTCGGGTTCGGAGACCGACAAAGATGATCAAGAACCATCGGCCGCCTCCAGGCAAATGAACCCCATCGACATATTGACCAGAGTGTTCCCCAGCCACAAGCGAAGTGTTCTCGAACTGGTTCTACAGGGCTGCGGGAAAGACGTGGTGCAGGCCATCGAGCAAATTCTCAACAACAGTGGACAAGCCAAGGCCCCGGAGCAGGTGTGGACAGCAGAACGCATGCTCCAGAGCGCACAGCCGCACCTTTCTTCCACTCCAAGGCCCATGTTACCCGGAGCAATAACGCTGAGCAACCGCTCCGCCTTCTCCCCTCTGCAGCCAAATGCGCCACACTTTGGCGCGGATCCCAGCACCTACCCCCTGAGCACCCATCTGGGACTAAACCCCTTGCGGCTGGCCTACTCGGCCCACAGCAGAGGGCTCACCTTCATGACACCCTACTCCACCACGGGGTTGATGCCAACTCTGGGCTTCAGGCCACCAATGGACTACTCATTCAGTGACCTCATACGGGACAGGACACTCTTGCACAAAGACCAAGGGTACACCAATGGCCTGTATGGGCCCCTCGTCAACAATAACCCAGACAAACCGTTAGACTGAGAATGTGCAATGTTTCATTAACTCAGTCGTGTTGGGGCTAGGATTCAAGTGGACACATTCAGAGAGGAACAGTGTATTTGTAGCCTAGCCACAAGTGTTGAATGTTATGAAGAAATCAGTCATGTTTGATACTCCACTGCTGTACATAATGCTTTGTTTTTAGTCCCATGCGAACCCAGGCTCACTTATATAACTTTGTTTTCTCAGAGAGAGCCTATTATTCCATGGGCATATACACAATTGTTGCTTTAAGTCCCCCGCCAATCATAGTGTGTAACCTGAAAATATCTCGCCAATGAAAGTATTTTGTCTGAAACATTACTAAAGGGGTTGCAATTCCAGAAAAACGGACAGACAAATTATTCATCACACCATAATGTATGCAGTAGCATAATACTGAAGTACATATATGAAGCACATCCAAATTATAACTTAGATATGGTTCCTGTAAATTGTAGGGTTTTGTGAGATTGAAAAAAAGTGGTGCAACCCAATTTCACTTTTTGAAATATTTGGGTTGTTGTGTTTGGTGAACCTGGTGCAATTGTTACTTTTTATTTTTAGTATAAAACAAATAAATCTGGAGGAAACATCCAACCTTAGTTACTAAGGAATTATTGCTCAAACTTAAAAAAAAAACAGTTTTTTAGGACAGCCAAGCTTTAAAACAAAAACCGTTCAAGTGGGATCAAGTTATTTCCATAACGTTTAGGTTACTGACTTTGAACATTACAATCGAAAGCTTAATTGTTAAAACGAATGATGTATTGGCATTATTTTTCTGACTTTTTATCCAACAGTACATTGTATATTGCATTTGATTATATAAGATTGATTATATTATAATTGACTTTACCTGTGTACTTTATCCAGCATTTTATCAACTACACTACAACACTTCTCTGTTTTGTGAAATTGCATTTGTTTGCAAGTCTATTGCTCCTCTGTCACAAGCTGTAGTGTCACATGAAATTACTGGAAATAAATGTTATTTTATACAAAATGATTGCCAATTATTTCTAGACACCACACAAACTATTTACTGATATTATTTTTATTATTCCTACAAGGCTATTATTTGCAGTAATTATCATATAGTGCGTATTCAAATATTATGTAACCTTTGCTAACTTTTATGTTTCAGAAATTTGTCATGTCTCGTCATGCACCCCAAAAATCTGATGGGGCACAAAGTATGTGAGGGTGGCCTGGTGGTGCTCGGGAGGGGGTCATTTTTCTAACACCTGAAAACGCTTTTTCCTGCAATCTACAGCCATAATCATTATGCTTCATTCTATGTAAAAAACGTGTTTTTCTGCATTTCTAAAAATACGTCTTGAGCTGTCTGTATACTCTTGACTGTTGGTTCTTTTTTTTTTTTTATTAAAGAAACGAAATATACATCTCTGCTAAAATCGGGGTAAAGAAATTAGTCTTATTCAGTACATTTAGTTAGTGGTTGTTTTTCTTAAGTCTACCAACCTTGCCAGCAGGGCATGCCAGCTAAGATAGTTTGACAAGCCAGCTACTCTAACTTGATTTCTAGCCTGAAATGGCTTCTTGGTAGCTAGTTATGAAGTTGGGAGATTGGGAACCTAGCTGGGCTAGCTAAAGCCAACTTCATGAAATTGTTAGGTGGCTAGTAATATTACAGGCAAACAATATTTATATATACACACAGTACCAGTCAAAAGTTTGGACACATCTACTTATTCAAGGGTTTTTCTTTTATTTGTACTATTTCCTACATTGTAGAATAATAGTAAAGACAGAACTATGAAATAACACATGGAATCATGTAGTAACCAAAACAGTGTGAAACAAATCAAAATATATTTTACATTCAAAGTAGCCACCCTTTGCCTTGATGACAGCTTTGCAAATGCTTGTCATTCTCTTAACCAGCTTCACCTGGAATGCTTTTCCAACAGTCTTGAAGGAATTCCAGATATGCTGAGCAATTGTTGGCTGCTTTTCCTTCACTGTGCGGTCCAACTCATCCCAAACCATCTTAATTGTGGAGGCCAGGTCATCTGATGCAACACTCCATCTCTTTGGTCAATTAGCCCTTACACAGCCTGGAAGTGTTTTGTGTCATTACCCTGTTGGAAAAACAAATGCGCAAACCAGATGGCATGGTGTATCACTGCAGAATGCTGTGGTAGCCATGCTGGTTAAGTGTGTCTTGAATTCTAAATAAATCACAGATGGTGTCACCAGAAAAACAACCCCACACCATCACACCACCACCTCCATGCTTCACGGTGGGAACCACAAGTGAGATCATTCGTTCACCTACTCTGTCTCACAAAGACATGGCGATCGGAACCAACAATCTCAAATTTGCACTCATCAGACCAAAGGACAGATTCCCACTGGTCTAATGTCCATTGCTGGTGTTTTTTTTGGCCCAAGCAAGTCTCTTCTTATTATTGGGGTCCTTTAGTAGTGAAGCTGGTTGAGAGAATGCCAAGAGTGTGCAAAGCTGTCATCAAGGCAAAGGGTGGCTACTTTAAAAAATCTCAAATATAAAATATATTTTGATTTGTTTAATACTTTTCTGGTTACAACATTATTCCATATGTGTTATTTCGTAGTTTTGTTGTCTTCACTATTATTCTACATTGTAGAAATAATTAAAATAAAATAAAGAAAAGCCATGGAATGAGTAGGTGTCAACTTTGGACTGGTACTGTGTAAATATTTTTTACAGGACAAATCTGAAGGGGCACGTGCCCGTGTGGGCATGACGCCTCTGTCTCATGACAATATTTGTATTCCTTTGTATGCATTTTTTAAACTTATAGTAATCGTATAGACTTTCCAGCTATAGACCTGGTCGCATACCTTTTGAGAGGGAAAACAGAAACACACTGGGGAAGTGGCAAAGAGCACATTCATTTCAGAATTCAAATTTCACTACTCTTGAAATATGCCGTGGAAACCTCATCTCTCTTGCTCAGCGGAATTGAAGTGTTCACTCTCACCTTCCAAATAACAATGTAAACAAAGTCATTGACAGAGTGCCTTCATAATGACAAACGGAAAACGAAACCCAACACTTACTGAGAAGCCCATTATTACACATTTCATAAAGTGTATTTGTTGTAATAACTTCAGAGCTACATTAAATGACCTGCCACAATGAATGATAATAAATCTGGTTTTCGAATATCGGATTGAGCAATCCTTGTAGTATCTGGACATTCAAACCCTGCGGTATAATCGTTTCTTTTATACTATGATTGTCTTTTGGACCAAGTAATTGTCAGTCAGCCGCATACATCACATGTTCTTAGTAAGGAATTCGATAGGAATGGGATAGAGCTCATTTGATGGCTTTAATTTAACTGGAAATACATGTTCTCTGTTATTCGATTCATATCTTTAAATTATTATTTGTAAAAAAAATGTATAAATGGTTTTTGATTAGTTTTTCCACATCACAAACGCAACACAACAACCAAACGCCCACTATACAACACCTTCCCCGGTGATCAAAAATAAAATAACATTTTATTTGTCACATAGCGCGGAATACAACCGGTATGGACCTTACAGTGAAATGCTTACTTACAAGCCCTTAACCAACAATGCAGTTTTAAGAAAAATACATATGGTTTCCAAATTTGGTCAAACACTTCCGGTTTTTGTTTACCTTTTATAATATACAAAATCCGTAGCTAGAGTACGTAGCTAGATAGTTTGAGGGTGAAAATGAGGCTTTCCAACTGATGGCTCTACATTTTTTTTGCAGCAGCAATTAGATTACAAAACTTTGATATTGAGAACCAATATTTACAATATTTACATTTCCCAACAGACATAATCGTGGAGATGGATGGGTATAAATTCCTATACACAATGAAATTATAGCACATACATGATCCCAAAATGGTATCAGTTTATCACAGGACCACAGCATATGTAATAGGGTTCCTACAGAGATCTGATATTTCTGAATGCATTGCATGCATTCTGGCAGGAGTGCAACCTGGTCAGAGCATTTTGGATCATTCTGTACATAAATCAGAGACTCCATTTAGTATGATACATGTTAAATTTCGTATGGTATTTATTAATTTGTGGATGTCCATCACCCATTTCGTATGACATGTTACGAAATACAATTCGTATTATATGTTACACATTTGCAAAACGTACAATATGTTACGAATGAGCTAAATGTATATGTTGCAAATTCTAGCTAACGTTAGCTAGCCTAGGGGTTAGGGTTAAGTTTAGGAGTTGGGTTAAGGTTAGGGGAAGGGTTAGTGAAAAGGGTTTAGGGTTAGCTAACATGCTAAGTAGTTGCAAAGTAGGAAATAGTTGAAATGTTGCGAATTAGTTAAATTGCTAAAGTTGTTCATGATGGAATTTGAACTCGCAACCTTGGGTTGCTTTATGTTCAGGTTATACACCCACACATCCACCCTTCAACCATTTAAGCCTAAAGTAACCATCTGTCTTCTGTAACCATACCAAACATAACACAACATACTAAATGGAGTGTCTCAGATTTAGTATATAGTAATATGAAATGCTCTGAGACCAGGTTGAGGAGTGTAGTAACTCCTATGAATCATCTTAAATTACAGTAGTTTGTCTTAGATTTTAGGAGCAAGTATGAACATTTTCACATATCTGGGATCAATGGTTCTCCTCAATTTCTTCCTTTAGATCTGTTTCCATTTTTCCCTTATACAGTGGCTTGCGAAAGTATTCATCCATCCCCTTGGCATTTTTCCTATTTTGTTGCCTTACAACCTGGAATTAAAATATATATATCTTTTTACACAACATTCGTTGTGTAAGATGCAAAATAATTTGCTCCATCTCCTTAAAGTTGGATGGGTTCCGCTGGTGTACAGCAATCTTTAAGTCATACCACAGATTCTCAATTGGATTGAGGTCTGGGCTTTGACTAGGCCATTCCAAGACATTTAAATGTTTCCCATTAAACCACTCGAGTGTTGCTTTAGCAGTATGCCTAGGGTCATTGTCCTGCTGGAAAGTGAACCCCTGTCCCAGTCTTAAATCTCTGGAAGACTGAAACAGGTTTCCCTTAAGAATTTCCCTGTATTTAGCGCCATCCATCATTACTTCAATTCTGACCAGTTTCCCAGTCCCTGCTGATGAAAACATCCCCACAGCATGATGCTGCCACCACCATGCTTCACTGTGGAGGTGGTGTTCTCGGGATGATGAGAGGTGTTGGGTTTGCGCCAGACATATCGTTTTCCTTGATGGCCAAAAAGCTTCATTTTAGTCTCATCTGACCAGAGTACCTTCTTCCATATGTTTGGGGAGTCTCCCACATGCCTCTTGGCAAACACCAAACATGTTTGCTTATTTTTTTCTTTAAGCAACAACCTTTTTTCTGGCCTCTCTTCCGTAAAGCCCAGCTCTGTGGAGTGTACAGCTTAAAGTGGTCCTATGGACAGATACACCAATCTCCGCTGTGGAGCTTTGCAGTTCATCAATCCAATCCAAGATGGCGTAGCAGTCAGACGTCCTTGTCCTGTCGTGTCACTTGTATATATCGTTTTACATCTTTTTCGTCGCATATCCTTTAAAATATTTTGCTAAACCTCAACATCTAAATACTCTCCTGCAACCCGCCTCACCCAATGTGGCGTGGATCTGCTTTTTTTCCCTAAAGTATTTATATTTACTTCGGATCTGGAATCCCTCAACTGAAGCTAGCCAGCTAACTACCCGCTATCAGTCAGCAAACCATTGCCAGCGGTCATCAGCTAACCCTCAGCTCGGAAAGCTCTCGTCAGTTCGAACAACGTGACTCTAACCAGAGCATAACGGACCTGTTATTTTTATCCCCGGATTCCTACCACAAACTGAACATTTTCATCTGGATCTTCACAACTAGCTAACCGCAATCCCGGATGACTACTCCTGGCTAGCGTTTCCATCCCAGAGCAAGCACAAATTAGCTTGAAGCTAGCCCGGCCAGGGCTCCTGTGCTACCACTGAAGTATACTCCTGGGCTACCACCGAAGTATACTCCTGGGCTACAATATCCGGACCCCTTCTACAGCCGGTACGGCGCAGATCCCCTACGACTGGAATACCGACATAATCTGCCCGAGGACTCCCAACAGGCCCTTCAGGTGCGACACCCGCTGAAGGCCCATTATGCTAACCAGTTAGGCCTGCTAGCTACCTAGAGCTACTTGGAACCCTACTAATTCCACGACTGGTCTATCGACGTCACCGTACAAAGAGGCAAAAACAGACTTACCCCCATCGCGACGTCCCCCAAAGACTAACTTTCTAGCCTCTGCTATCTGCTTGCTTGCTAACCTGGTCGGCTAACTGCTAGCTTGCCTGCCCGGTCTGCTAACTGCTAGCCCTTGCTAACTGCTTGCTTGCTAACCCGGTCTGCTAACTGCTACCCCCTGCTAACTGCTTGCTAACCCAGCCTGCTAACTGCTAGCTTGCCCCGGCCTGCTAACTGCTAGCTTACCTGCCCGGTCTGTAACTGCTAGCCCATGCTAACTGCTAGCTTGCCCCGGTCTACTAGCTGCTAGCTTGTTTAGCCCCGGCCTACTAACTGTTAGCTTGTTAGCATCGGCCTGCTAACTGTCTGAATCGCTGTGTCCCCAGCCAGCCCAACCACTCACTGGACCCATATGTTCACTTGGCTACACATGCCTCTCTCTAATATCAATATGCCTTGTCCATTACTGTCCTGGTTAGTGACTACTGTCTTATTTCACTATAGAGCATCTAGTCCTGCTCAATATGCCATAACCAACCATGTTGTTCCACCTCCTACATATGCGATGACATCACCTGGTTTAAACATCTCTAGAGACTATATCTCTCTCTTCATTACTCAATGCCTAGGTTTACCTCCAATGTACTCATATCCTACCATACCTTTGTCTGTACACTATGCCTTGAATCTATGCTATCGTGCCCAGAAACCTGCTCCTTTCATTCTCTGTTCTGAACGTGCTAGATGGCCAGTTCGTATAGTCTTTAGCCGTACCCTTATCCTACTTCTCCTCTGTTCCTCTGGTGATGTGGAGGTTAATCCAGGTCCTGCATTGCCTAGCTCCACTCCCACCCCACAGGTGCTCTCATTTGTTGACTTCTGTAAATGTAAAAGCCTTGTTTTCATGCATGTTAACATTAGAAGCCTACTCCCTAAGTTTGTTTTACTCACTGCTTTAGCACACTCTGCCAACCCAGATGTCTTAGCCGTGTCTGAATCCTGGCTTAGGAAAACCACCAAAAACTGCCCGGCATCCTCCACAGCATCCCACCAAAACCCCCACCATTTCTCCTTTACCCAAATCCAGATAGCTGATGTTCTGAAAGTGCGGCAAAATCTGGACCCCTACAAATCAGCCGGGCTAGACAATCTGGACCCTCGCTTTCTAAAAATATCTGCCGAAATTGTTGCAACCCCTATTACTAGCCTGTTCAACCTCTCTTTCGTATCATCTGAGATTCCCAAAGATTGGAAAGCTGCCGCTGTCATCCCCCTCTTCAAAGGGGGTGACACTCTAGACCCAAACTGCTACAGACCTATATCTATCCTACTCTGTCTCTCTAAGGTCTTCGAAAGCCAAGTTAACAAACAGATTACTGACCATTTCGAATCCCACCATACCTTCTCCGCTATGCAGTCTGGTTTCAGAGCTGGTCATGGGTGTACCTCAGCCACGCTCAAGGTTCTAAACGACATCATAACCGCCATCGATAAGAGACATTACTGTGCAGCCGTATTCATCGACCTGGGCAAGGCTTTCGACTCTGTCAATCACAACATTCTTATTGGCAGACTCGACAGCCTTGGTTTCTCAAATGATTGCCTCGCCTGGTTTACCAACTACTTCTCTGATAGAGTTCAGTGTGTCAAATCGGAGGGACTGTTGTCCGGTCCTCTGACAGTCTCTATGGGTGTGCCACAGGGTTCAATTCTCGGGCCGACTCTCTTTTCTGTATACATCAATGATGTTGCTTTTGCTGCTGGTGATTCTCTGATCCACCTCTACACAGACGACACCTTTCTGTATACTTCTGGCCACTCCTTGGACACTGTGTTAACTAACCTCCAGATGAGCTTCAATGCCGTACAACTCTCCTTCCGTGGCCTCCAACTGCTCTTAAACACAAGTAAAACTAAATGCATGCTATTCAATCGATCACTGCCCGCACCTGCACGCCCGTCCAGCATCACCACTCAGGACGGCTCTGACTTAGAATACGTGGACAACAACAAATACCTGGGTGTCTGGTTAGACTGTAAACTCTCCTTCCAGACTCACATTAAGCATCTCCAATCCAAAATTAAATCTAGAATCGGCTTCTTATATCGCAACAAAGCATCCTTCACTCATGCTGCCAAACATACCCTCGTAAAACTGACCATCCTACCGATCCTCGACTTCGGTGATGTCATCTATAAAATAGCCTCCAACACTCTACTCAACAAACTGGATGCAGTCTATCACAGTGCCATCCATTTTGTCACCAAAGCCCCATACACTTACCCACCATTGCGACCTGTACGCTCTCGTTGGTTGGCCCTCGCTTCATACTCGTCGCCAAATCCACTGGCTACAGGTATCTACAAATCTCTGCTAGGTAAAGCCCCGCCTTATCTCAGCTCACTGGTCACCATAGCAGCACCCACTCGTAGCACGCGCTCCAGCAGATATATCTCACTTGTCACCCCCAAAGCCAATTCCTCCTTTGGTCTTCTTTCCTTCCAGTTCTCTGCTGCCCGTGACTGGAACGAATTGCAAAAATCTCTGAAGCTGGAGACACATCTCCCTCACTAGCTTTAAGCACCAGCTGTCAGAGCAGCTTACAGGTCACTGCACCTGTACTTAGCCCATCTGTAAACAGCCCATCTATCTCCCTACCTCACCCCCATACTGGTATTTATTTATTTTGCCCCTGTGCACCCCAGTATCTCTACCTGCACATTCATCTTCTGCCAATCTACCATTCCAGTGTTTAATTGCTATATTGTAATTACTTCGCCACCATGGGCTATTTATTTCCTTAACTTACCTCATTTGCACTCACTGTATATAGACTTTTTGTTTTCTTTTGTTCTACTGTTGACTGTATGTTTTGTTTATTCCATGTGTAACTCTGTGTTGTTGTATGTGTCGAATTGCTACGCTTTATCTTAGCCAGGTCGCAGTTGCAAATGAGAACTTGTTCTCAACTAGCCTACCTGGTTAGATAAAGCTGAAAAAATAAAACAAATAATTTTAAATTTAAAAAAGCTCCTTCAGGGTTATCTTTGGTCTCTTTGTTGCCTCTGATTAATGCCCTCCTTGTCTGGTCCATGAGTTTTGGTGGGTGGCCCTCTCTTGGAAGGTTTGTTGTGGTGCCATATTCTTTCCATTTTTTAATAATGGATTTAATGGTGCTCTGTGAGATGTTCAAAGTTTCAGATATTTTTTTATAACCCAACCCTGATCATTACTTCTTCACAACTTTGTCCCTGACCTGTTTGGAGAGCTCCTTAGTCTTCATGGTGCCCCTTGCTTAGTTGTGTTGCAGACTCTGGGGCCTTTCAGAACAGGTGTATATGTACTGAGATCATGTGACAGAGCATGTGACACTTAGATTGGACACAGGTAGACTTTATTTAACAAATTATGTGACTTCTGAAGGTAATTGGTTGCACCAGATCTTATTTAGGGGCTTCATAGCAAAGGGGATGAAAACATATATATACACGCACCACTTTTTTCTGTTTTTTGTTTGTTTGTTTTTCTGAAACAAGTCATTTTTTTCATTTTACTTCACCAATTTGACTATTTTATGTATGTCCATTACATTAAATCCAAATAAAAATCAATTTAAATTACAGGTTGTAATGCAAAAAAATAGAAACATGCCAAGGGAGATCAATACTTTTGCAAGGCACTGTAGATTTTTGTATATGCTAGATGCCTTAGATCCATCCAGATTCTGTTGAAGCGATTGAATAAGACTTCTGAGTTGTAAAAAAATAACTTCAAGAAGTCAGCCTTGGATAATCCAAATATTTATTGTAATTGATTGAAGGACAGTAGAGATCCATCATAGTGCATGTTCAAAGTTCATGATGACAGTTTGGAACCAGGACAGGTGTTGTCATATTGGTTCCTGAAATTATGTACATTTTCCCAAATAAGAATGGAATTTGAGAATCCATGGATTTACTTTTTTTCTTTAACACCTTGGACCTGAAGTAATGAATATGTTTTAGATCATAAGGGATTACATTTATGGCTTCAATATTCCTCCATGCACATATTTTGCTGTTCATTGTTTAAGTGAATTGTTCACAGACACCTGGGCTTCACAATAAGTCTCAGGATCTCCTCACAGTATTTTTGTGCATTCAAATTGCCATTGATGAAATGTAATTGTGTTTGTTGTCCGTAGATTATGCCTGCCTATACCATAACCCCACCGCCACCATGGGGCACTTCACTACATTAACATCAGCAAACCGCTTGCCCACACAACGCCATACATGTGGTCTTCGGTTGTGAGGCCGGTTGGACATACTGCCAAATTCTCTAAAAAGACGTTGGAGGCGGCTTACGGTAGAGAAATGAACGTTCAATCCTCTGGCAACACCTCTGGTGGACATTCCTGCAGTCAGCATGCCAATTGCACGCTCCCTCAAAACTTGAGACATCTGTGGCATTGTGTAATGTGACAACTGCACATTTTACTGTGGCCTTTCTTTGTCCCCTTTCTTGCTGTTTAATCATGCTGTTTAATCAGATTCTTGATATGCCACACCTGTCAACTGAATGGATAATCTTGGCAAAGGAGAAATGCTCACGAACAGGGATGTAAACACATTTGTGTACAAAATTTGAGAGAAATAAGCTTTTTGTGCGTATGGAACATTTCTGGGATCTTTTATTTCAGCTCATGAAACATGGGACCTACACTTTACGTGTTTCGTTTAGATTTTTTTTGAATGTATAATCATTTTGATTATGCTGACCCTACCTAACATAGAAATAGGGAGATATCTCAATTTCTGAATATCAGATTCAATCTAATCTATTAAAGGAACATAATAGTATTGATATGCCTCCTCCAGATTGTATGGTATCAGGCACAAGTATTTCATGTGTCTTTGGCCATTTCCACGTACATTTACTTTTTAAGCTTGAGAAGTCATAACTTGAATAATGGCCATTTAACATTTTCTCCCAATTCACTTTGAATCATGATACAGCACCATGTGTCCAACAATGATCCTTTTCAATGACAAACAATTCCATGATATACCATGGGCCTACATCTTGACCCAATTTAAGTTCTCTTTTTTATTTGCTATAACCCAGAAATTAGTGGAACTAGCTATCTATTTCTGTTAATTTAACCACAGCCCTTTTATACAATGTACAATGTTTAAAGTGCATACACTGATACTCTGTATCAAAGCATAGCCATACCTCAAACAGCAATTACGTAAACAGTGTAGACCATAGTTTTATTATAGACATGGCTTAATTATATCTGATCATCTTTAGCCAAAGCTGAAAGCATCATGAAACAGCCTTTCAGACTAAGGCCACCACAGTTATGCTACAATGGTTAAACTAAGCCCTGTTTTCATAGGCAGGCTATACTCCAGAGGTGACTCTGGACATGTGAACTGTCAACCACGTTACATTCTGAATGTCAGTGGCAGACAGTTGAGTATGTCCATAGCCAGTTGACAGTAAACAGTAACAGTTTTTTTGGTTAATCTCCTATTCCTCAATATGTAAATATTTTGCCCTGAAAGCTTTTAGGGTGATGGTTTGGCAAACCTTACATACTTTATTAGTGTAAAGGGAAGATATCTCTCAGTTCAAGTATATGAGAGACCACTTTGTAATTTAGGCAGCCACATGACTCCATATCTGGGCCCATATTCAATAGGTAACTGCATACCTTTTCCCTGCCACTGTTGAATCACTCCCTTCGATGGGATAGGATTTGATATAGGTGTAAGCTCCTGGTTGGTAAGCCTTATGTCAGACACTCAACCTGGCCTTCTAGCTAGCTTAGTGGAGCTACTACCATATTGCTCAAACACTTCCAATCCTTTCAGATCAGCAAGGGGTACTCAACAAGGGCAGAGAAAATGGAGCAAGATATTGAATTGAGATTAATCCCTGGATACAGCCTAGATGACTAACAATGTCTCTCCTGCTCTTAGCTGTGAGAGTGGAGTAAATCCAGGACTGGGCGGAAACCTCAGATCTGAGAATTCATTTCAGTGCATATACGTACAGTACACTGTGTCACTAGGGTTTTACTACATTTTTGTTATTTTAAAAATAAAGTCACACTTAAGACGCTTTCTCTAAACAACCTTATACTTAGGGCTCAGCACAGCACATTTTTTTTTGTTTCGCGGTGTCGGAGGTGGAACTGCTTTAGAGCTGTCAAATCCGCAAGCGGCTCCTGGTAATGTACCTAAAGCAGACATTGTCATTGGTCGCATGGTGTCGCATGATGAGAAATCCCATGTAGCCTTGTTTACAAATTCGAACTCTGGAATGTGAGATGTCATCTACACCTTGATTAGGCTGATAGAAATCCTCATTAATTCGTTGAATGATTTTTCACGTTGAGCTTAATTATTTCTATATAGCCTTCACTTTCAGAACATCTAACAGGAGTGGGTGGGTGTGGCATTGTGACAATGATTGCAAGAGCAGCTGCTCACTGATTTGACAGCTCCAACTCAGTTCCACCTCAAACACTGACAAAACATCTGGTATGCGGGTGTCTGCTACCGCAGGTTGATCTGATTGAATCTAGGCCCTAGATTTGATCAGTGATGTATATACACCCTGGATTGCTGATGCTATGTATTGGCCATTAAGAGGCTTGGAAGCCACCGGTCGGCCATTTTCTCTGCGTTGTTGATAAAGCGCCTGCAAGTAGGCATTTTACTGTTAGTCTACACCTGTTGTTTACGAAGCATGTGACAAATAACATTTGATTTGATTATTTGGCATCGGCTTTGGCCTGTCATCTTCCATCTTCATCATCAAGTTTAATGCAGCCAGGGTACAAATCTTTTGCTGTCATGATCCCAGAACTTGTCTGACCACGGCCTCTGCTGTAAATTATTGTTATTACAACTTGGCAGCATCTTAGTGACAACACCACCTGCCTGCTGTTGATCAATTTGATGGCCACTGTGATAGGACTCTGTTGCATCCCTTACGTTTTCTTTCTCTTCCAGAAGGGCGTCAAGAGCGTTGCCATTTAGACCTGTTTGAGATTGATAGAACAATACAGATAGAACAATACAAATTTAACAATTGATAGAACAATGCAGATTTCACAAGTTATAGAACAATACAATTTTTTTCTAAACGGTCTGCAGATGTAACGTAAGTTGGAAGCCCCAAGGGCTTATATGAAAATCGCACCACAAAAAACAATATCCAATAGATAAGTACAAAAATAAAGGTTTGTTGAAACCGATAACAAAATCTACTATACTGAACAAAAATATAAACGCAATATGTAAAGTGTTGGTCCCATGTTTCATGAGCTGAAATAAAAGATCCCAGAAATGTTCCATATGTACAAAAAAGCGTATTTCTCTCTAATTTTGTGTAGGAATTTCTCATTTGCCAAGATAATCCATCCACCTGACAGGTGTGGCATATCAAGAAGCTGATTAAACAGCTTGTTCATACTTGAAACTGCAGATTACCTTGATTCTCCTCTCAGCCTTGAAGAAGTTATCCAGTCTATCAAGTCAATGCAAGGCAACAAAGTTCCAGGGCCTGATGTGTTTCCAACTGAGTTAGCCCCTTTACTTTTATCTATGTATAATGAGTCACTTGAACGTGGCTCGCTGCCACCTACCGTAACACAGGCTTCAATAGTGCTTATTCTTAAGAAGGGGAAAGACCCCGCTTCCTGTTATTCATTTAGGCCCCTAAGCCTCAATGTGGATGTAAAGGTGCTAGTGAGGCATCTGGGAGTAGTCATAACCAGTATTCATATCACAGGAACAAAGTTGTTTTATAAAGGACAGATACAATTTTTTTTATATCCGGATGCTGTTTAACATGATTGATTCTAAACCATTCTCCAACTCCCCTGAGGAGGTAATCTCCCTAGATGCAGAGAAAGCATTCAACAGAATTTAATGGGAGTACCTATTTGCTGTTCTTAAATCATTTGGATTTGGGGACAAATTTAGCTCATGGATCTCTTGTATACATCTCCCCAGGCCAGTGTCTGTAGCAATGACACATGTTCTGATTATTTTGCCCTGGAATGTGGGACACGCCTAGGCTGCCCACTGTCCCCTTTATTATTTCCCGTTGCCATTGAGCCCCTTTCTGTAGCTTTACGGGTATCCTCCTCTTTCCAAAGTGTAACACGGGAAGGAGTTGAACATAGAGTAAGACATCATCTGCATATAATAATAACCTATGTAAATAACCCTGTAACCTGTTTACCTTCTATCCTTTCTATTCTGAAGAACTTTGGCTCCTTCTACAGTTACAAGCTGAATCTCCAGAAAAGTGAATGCTTCCCAATCAATCCAGCAGCGCAACAGCTCCAGTAGACCGACTCGCCTTTTCAGCTTAGCCGCTCTGGTTTCAAATATCTTGGAGTGAACGTAACTCATAACTCATTCATAACATGCTCTGAGTGGCGCAGCAGTCTAAGACACTGCATCTCAGTGCAAGAGGCGTCACTACAGTACCTTGTTCTAATCCAGGCTCTATCACATCTGGTCGTGATTGGGAGTCCCATAGGGCAGCGCACAATTGGCCCAGCGTCGTCTGGGTTTGGCCAGGGTAGGCCGTCATTGTAAATAAGACTTTGTCCTTAACTGGCCTTACGCAAATGAAATGGGGTAGCTTACCACTATCACTTATAGGAAGGATTAATGCATTGTTTTTACCAATGTTTTTTTAGAAAATCAATCAATCAGGCTGTTACCACATTTATTTGGGGAGGAAAGGTACCCAGAGTCAGTAGACCTTTACTTCAGAGATGCAAGTTTAGTGGAGGGCTTGCACTAGCCAACTTTTCATATTATTACTGGGCAACCAACTTTCAGAAATTGCCATTCTGGTTAGTTGGTCCTGATACCCCATGGTGCCACCTAGAGGCACATTGTATTTCTGCTTCTCTTCCTGCTTTACTCTGCTCTTCTCTCCCAGCGTCCCCCTCTCGCTATACTGGCAATCCTGTAGTGCTTTCCACACTTAAGATTTGGTACCAGTTTCATTTTAAATTCTCCTCTGGAACTATTATGGGTCCTATTGATAATAATCACTTATTCCTCGCTTCCCTAATAAATAATACCTTTCCTTGTAAAGTAAGAGAAAGCATTAAAGTCCTTCCAATACTTATATGTACATGTTTTTTTTCTAGTTTTCCCAACCTGGTCTCTAAATACTCTTTGCCTCATCTCACTTTTTCCGTTACCTTCAAATTAGGCATTGTGCCTCCTTGCAATTTTCTGGCTTCCCTGCTCCACCCCCTTGCCAACCCTGGGATGACATATTGACTCTATTACCTCGACAGAAAGCAATAATTTCTCAGATCTATTTGTATTATGTCATTGGACAAACACTCCACCAACAAAACTAAATCTGCTTGTCAATGGGAAATGGGTGTTGAATTTACACAGGAGTGATGGGATGAGGCGATTCATAGAGTACTATATATTGTGCTCATCTTGGCGTCATACAATTTAAGGTTTTACATAGAGTGCATTTTTCCAAATCCAGATTGTCTGAGACATATCCAAATGTAAATGATCAGTATGATATATGTTGACCTTAGTCACATGTTTATTCTACACTCTAAACTACAAAATTACTGGGATTCTATTTTAAACATATTATCTGAGGTGCTTGAAATAAACCTGCAGCCATGGTTCTTGCTAGCTGTTTTTGGTATTGCAGAGACCTTGTTCTCCTTGGACCCAAATATACCGATATTGTTGCTTTTTCATCCTTAGCAGCTCGACGTATACTTTTTTTTCCAGTGGAAGTCTGCTCATATCTGCTCTACTTTTCAATGACTCAACAATGTAATGTTCTTCCCAAAGCTTGAGAAAATTAAGTTTTCTCTTAGGGGCTCCAATGATATGTTTGTTAGAAAATGGCAACCATTTATGTCATACTTCAATGGCTTGCAGAGGCTCCCATCTGATAAGATACATTAAGGTTTCCCAGTAGTCATTACATAATAGGTACAATCATCAATATAATGCTATCCAGTTGTCTTAGGTTTTTGGATCATTTATTCACTTATTTTTATTACCCCCTTTTTCTCCACAATTTCGTGGTGTCCAATTGGTAGTTACAGTCTTGTCATCGCTGCAACTCCCGTACAGACTTGGGAGAGGTGAAGGTTGAGAGCCGTGCATCCTCTGAAACACAACCCAACCAAGCCGCACTGCTTCTTGACACAATGCACACTTAACCTGCAAGCCAGCTGCACCAATGTGTTGTAGGAAACACCGTACACCTGGCGACCGTGTATTGCATCTGGACCGCCACAGGAGTCACTAGTGCACAATGAGACAAGGACATCCCTGCCGGCCTAAACCCTCCCCGAACCTGTGCGCTGTCCCATGGGTCTCCCGTTCGCGTCCGGCTGCAACAGACCCAGAATCACTAGTGGCACAGCTAGCACTGCGATGCAGTGCCTTAGACCACTGCACCACTTGGGAGGCCTTATTTCTGTTTTTGTTGCTCCACTTTTTGTATCTTGAATCTGTACTGAGTTATTTATGTGAGTGGATGTCTTGAGTGGAGGGAGGGAGGGTGGTTGGGATATGATAAAATTGGAATTACCTGGATTTCTGCATAAACCTGTCATAAAATTCGATCTGATCTTGATCTAAGTCACAACGATGAACAAACACAGTGTACTTAAACTAATAACACACAAATTATTGTATTTTCTTGTCTATATTGAAATCATAATGTAAGCATTCAAAGAGTAGGTTGGGAAAAGTATGTGAACCCCTAGGTTAACTTGAATTCCCAAGTTTTTTACGACATTTTGCAGGAGAATGTAAGGTTATCTGTCCGCCAATTGAAGCTCAACAGAAGTTGGGTGATGCAACAGGACAACGACCCAAAACACAGAAGTAAATCAACAACAGAATGGCTTTAACAGATGAAAATATGCCTTCTGGAGTGGCTCAGTCAGTCCTCACTTCAACCCGATTGAGTTGCTGTGACCTCAAGAGAGCGGTTCACACCAGACATCCCAATAATATTGCTGAACTGAAACAGTTTTGTAAAGAGGAATGGTCCACAATTTCTCCTGACCGTTGTGCAGGTCTGATCCGCAACTACAGAAAACTTTTGGTTGAGGTCATTGCTGCCAAAGGAGGGTCAACCAGTTATTAAATCCAAGGGTTCACATACTTTTCCCACCCTGCACTGTGAATACGGTGTGTTCAATAAAGACATGAAAACATATAATTGTTTGTGTGTTACTAGTTTAAGCAGACTGTGTTTGTCTATTGTTGTGAATTACATTCAGATCAGATAACATTTTATGATCAATTTATGCAGAATTCCAGGTTAATTCCAAAGGGTGTACATTTTGTAAAACTTGAATGAAACAAATCATTAAATTATATATATATATATATATATATATATAAATAAAACAGCATGATCATTACTACACAGGTGCACCATGTGCTGAGGATAAAAGGCCACTAAAATGTCCAGTTTTGTCACATTACACAATGCCACATATGTCTCAAATTTTGAGGGAGTGTGCAATCAGCATGCTGACTGCAGGTATATCCACCAGAGCTGTTGCCAGAGAATTTAGTGTTAATTTCTCCACCGTAAGCCACCTCCAAAGTTGTTTTAGAGAATATGGCATTATGTCCAACCGGCCTCACATCCGCAGACCAAGTATAATCACACCAGCCCAGGACCTCTACATCCTGCCTTCTTCACCTTCGGGATCGTCTGAGACCAGCCACCCAGACAGCTGATGAAACTGAGAAATATTTCTGTCTGTAATAAATCCGTTTTGTGGGGAAAAACTCATTCCGATTGGCTGGGCCAGGCTCCCTGTGGGTGGGCCTGGCTCCCAAGTGGGTGGGCCTACAGCTGCACCTCTGCCCAGTAATGTGAAAACCTAATGTGAAAACCTGTCTCCCAAGTGGGTGGGCCTAATGAATTTATTTCAATTGACTGATTTCCTTATATGAACTGTAACTCAGTAAAATCATTAAAATTGTTGCATGTTGCATTTATATTTTGTTCAGTATAATTATAAATGTTTTTTGATTAGCTTTAAAATGACATTTCCATTTTAGTCATTTAGCAGACACTCTTATCCAGAGCAACTTAGAATTAGTGTATTCAACCTAAGGAAGCAAGGTGAGACAACCACATATCACAATCATAGTAAGTCAAATTTGATGGGAAAGATCATGCATTTATTGTTGCAGATTTTGGATGATTTGTTTCTAATGCTTATTATTCTTATCTAATTTATTGATAGTATGTTTAGCAAAATATGTCTTTCTTGATAAAAGCAACTTGAATCACCTGCCAGCTTTGTTTGATGAGGAGGATCATTTAGAAACTACAATACCCATAAACACCTCATCCATGATTTGCGCTTCATGACTTAAAGAAATTTACTGTTGCATGCAAGTCTGATTAAAGACACTAGATGGCAGCCTATCCATACGAATGCCACCTCCAGCCGAAATATGCAGCATGGATGTCTGTCATGTAAACAACAAGGTCAAACATGACCCTGCATGCCCCTAATAACTGCACTTCATATCACACAGTCAAGTAGCTTGCATCATGTGGAAATGTTCTAAACACACCATCCTATTGCTACAAGGATTATAGTGAACCCCACCAAAACAGTCTTAAGAATTGTAATGTTTCAGAAATGTTTTTGCTTATATTTTTGTTTAGGCCTACTACCTTTATTTTCATTGTGACTGATGGATGTGAATATACTGTATGTTTTCAGGACATGGTTGCAGAGGCATGGAAATACAGATTGTGGAATACCAGCACGGTGTATTGCCTAAGAATAGTTCTAATGCCCACAGAGCTGCATGTGTCTCTACAAGATAATGCTTTAATCCATTTATTTATCTGACTCAGTTCTGTCTACCCTCTTCTGTCGCCCCGACAACAGCAGTCTGCATTGGTGATTGATTAGTTTAGCATGTTCGAGCGTGTCGTAGTGTAGTGGCGAGTTTGGAGAGGGGCCAGGTGGGTGAGTGGTTGAAGGGCTGTGGAGCAGCAATAGCGTAGGAGTTGGGGAATAACAGTTAAGGGTTCATTAGAGTGGAAGTGTTTTGGCAGAGAGAGAGCACCATCTTCTGGATGTAAGCTGGTAGAGCACTCACTGAGCTCAAATCATCCAATTCATTCCCAGTGCACACGGAGTATACCAAACATTAGGAACACCTTCCTAATATTGAGTTACACTCCCCTCCTTTTTGCCCTCAGAACAGCCTCAATTCATCGTGGCATGGACTCTAGGTGTCGAAAGTGTTCCACAGGGATGCTAGCACATGTTGACTCCAATGCTTCTCACAGTTTTGTCAAGTTGGCTGGATGTCCTTTGGGTGGTGGACCATTCTTGATACACACAGGATACTGTTGAGTGTGAAAAATCCAGCAGCGTTGCAATTCTTGACACAAACCGGTGCGCCTGGCACCTACTACCGTACCCCGGTCAAAGGCACTTAAATATTTTGTCTTGTCCATTCACCCTCTGAATGGCACAAATGCACAATCAATGTCTCAGTTGTTTCAAGTCTTAAAAATCCTTCTTAAACCTGTCTCCTCCCCTTCGTCTACACTGATTGAAGTGGATTTAACAGGTGACTTAAATAAGGGATCAGTCTATGTCACGGAAAGAGCAGGTGTCCTCCCCTCCCATGTTTTGTATAGTCAGTGTACAGTATATGCCCCACACCAATGACATGAAACCAGTGATCAACGGAATCTTTAGGATGTGATAATCAAATGATTAATTCTTAAATAACAGCAACATCCAGTTGTGTCAGTCAATGATGATCATCATTTTTTAAAAGTCAAATTTGACATGACATTATTGCAGGATAACTACAAAGGGATTACCCATGTATCGATCTTCTAATCTACTCAGCATGTACAGGCAATTACACAGTACTTAAGCCACTGTTGAAACTATTTTCCAATAAATTATTAAAAAGGACTGCATGTACTTATGACAATGTCATTTAATGGGTTAGGCAAGTGATATAAAGTACATGTAATATCATTAAAGTGTTTCCCAGAAAAGTTGCTGATGGCACCCTTTAAATTATATTCCAGAAGGGCTTTTCAGATGATCTCCAAGAACTAGGGTGCTAAAACGAGAAACAAAATTGAGGCACTATTTTGAGAAATACGGTGCTTCTATCTGACTGTATGTTTTCCATGTTTTCCCTCAGTGTGCTGTAATGAAAAATTAGCCAGTAGAAGATAAATAGCCACAGGGCCTCCTAGTGTAGAGAGAATCCATTTAGGTTGTTATTCCTTACATAAAACTCATTTTCATTTTAAGAGCCCTGTTTACTGTCTGCACTGAATTAAAAAACAACAACAAAAGGAAACCATTGCTTTCGTTGTACTGAATAGACCCAACTACACACAACGAGCTAACATACCAACTTTTACTTAGGTGTTACAGTATATGCATTTGGGGGTATTGTGTTATGAGTTATGACCCTGGTGTGGTGGTGGGAATGATGGTTGACAGCCATCTGTATTTTCTTGTCCGGTCAAGGTAAGGTGTCTCAACTGGAGAGGGGTGGGGGAAGAGGGTCAGAGGTCGCTATTGGACATAGTTCATCTCTGCATGCATTTATAGCGGAGCACCTTGAGCTATATTGATTCAAGAATCATCATTTGAATGGTCCTTTTGTTATTTGGGCCCTGGGACCCACTCCCCCTCCTTAGTTCCTTTGATCCTCACACACAGGGCTCTATTCTTTTTTTTTAACTAACGCAATGGTAAATGTTAGTGTTGGTGGTTGCGCTGTATGTGTGTCAGAAATAATTGTTATATTGTCACATCGGGAATTATGAGCACGGTGGAGCGAAAGGGCTGTGTTTTGAGGAATAGTTGGTTGTAGGTGTGTCAAGGATTGACCCCTTACTGGCCAATCAGAACGTACTCCATGGCTAAATATGTGCTTTCTTCAAGTGGTGCATTCATGGTATTTTATGTATTGTCATGAACTCCAATTAGAATGTTAGTCCTTTATAGCCTCCCGAGTGGTGCAGCGGTCTAAGGCACTGCATCGCAGTGCTTGAGGCATCACTACAGACCGGTGTTCGATCCCAGGCTGTGTCACAACCAGCCATGACCCGGAGTCCCATAGGGCAGCGCACAGTTGTCCCGGTTAGGGGAGGGTTTGGCCGGGGGGGCTTTACTTGGTTCTTTGCGCTCTAGCGACTCCTTATGGCGGACTGGGCACCTGCAAGCTGACTTCGCTCGTCAGTCAAATGGTGTTTCCTCCGACTCATTGGTGCGGTGGGAAGTTAAGGAGCGTGGTTTGGCGGGTCATGTTTAGGAGGACGCATGACTCGACCTTCACCTCTCCCGAGCCCGATTGGGGAGTTGCAGCGATGAGACAAGATCGCAATTGGATATTACAAAATTGGGGAGAAAGAGGTGGTACATTTATTTTTAAACAAACAGGAAGTCTCTAGAGTAGGCTTAACACACTGGGTTTTATGTAGTAATATGTGCTGATGTCACCAATTTCTGCATGGATATTGACTTCTTTATAGCCTATAGCCGAGTTTGTTAAATAGCCTATAGAAACAAAATATGTGTAGGCTGTAAGAAGCCTAATCGCATGGCTTCAATCAGCGCTTGACTTGGGACAGTTTAGTGTTCAAGTGTATTTGCCATCTGTGAATCGATGTGTGACAGTAGGCTGTTCGAGATTGCACAGATTGAAAATGCATCAGCCTGAATGCACATAATGCGCTGTTCCAAATTGTCAAACTAAGGTTTGTAAGGTCATGAAAAGTTATGGGACTTAGTTTCATAATTGTTCTTAATGTAATTCATTAAGAAACACTTCAAAATATTATAAAGTCTGCATGTCAGCATTTATCGAAATGACCCTTCAGCTTGTGTCTGTGTGTGCTACGTGTGCCAGTGCAAGTGGACAATTTCAGCAGCAGGTATAAAATAATGAGAGACAACTGCTACAAGTTATGTTTTGAATTAGCTATCTCGCTAGTTAACTATAGCTAACTAAGCATGACTGTCGTTGTCGCCTGGCAACGGCACTGTAGATAGCCTAAATACATCTGCACTGTTGGAAAGCTGGGATTCCCCTATTAAACAGTAGCCATGTCATTGAGACAACGTTTGAAATATTCTAAGAATAGCTAATTGACAAATAACTTGCCGTGCATTAGATCTCCACAGAAACATTCATATTTTAGCTTTATCCTTTTAAGGATCGTACCCTTTTTTTCAATGTTTGCCTAAAATGACATACCTAAATCAGGACCTGAAGCAAGGATATGCATATTCTTGATACCATTTGAAAGGAAACACTTTGAGGTTTGTGGAAGTTTAAAATGAATGTAGGAGAATATAAAACATTAGATCTGGTGAAATGTATGTATATATTTTTTTCTTTGAAATGCAAGAGAAAGGTCATACTTGAAGATAGGAGTCTAGATGTAATTTAGGTTTTGCCCGCCTTATGGCAGCAGTGTGTGTGCAAAGTTTCAGATGGATCCAGTGAAGAATTACATTACTGCACAATATTTTGTATCAAGTCTGCGAGGAGTTTGCCCAAATGTGCCGAATTGATCAATTGATACATTTTCAAGTACATAACTATAGAGAACATACAAAAATGCTATGGTGATAAATTTTTTTAAGTTTACACACTCCCAGGAATGTCATACATGATGGATCATTAGCTTATACACTAACTTTCACACATCTAGATGGCCGGGCGTGGTGTGTGTGGAGCCAGAGACAGCAGAGGGGTCAAACTGTAGGCCCCAGTTCCTACATTTGAACATAAAAAATGATTTTATCCAACAAGACTATGCTACAATTTATCTCTGGGACCCTCAGGATGACAAATTAGAGCAAGATTACTGAATGTAAGTACAATATTCACCTTCAGAGGTCAATGTATCAAACCAGTTGCCGTGATAAGTTTTTTGTTGTTGTTCACTCTCCTCAAACAATAGCATGTTATTTTTTCACTGTAATAGCTACTGTTAGTTGGACACTGCAGTTAGATTAACAAGACTTTAAGCTTTCAGCCCATATAAGACAGTTGGCTGTTGTATACAACGTCATTCTAGTCACATTAGTGAACGTTAGCAACAACCGCTCCGGTTTAGGGACACCCATCCCTTAGAGGTCAAACAGTGCCTTCGGAAAGTATTCAGACCCCTTGAATTTTTTCACATTTTGTTACATTACAGGCTTAGTCTGTAATATATTTTTTCCCTCAGCAATCTACACACAATACCCCATAATGACAAAGCGAAAACAGGTTTTTAGATTTTTTTGCAAGTATATTAAAAATTAAACAGAGAAATACCTTATTTACATAAGTATTCAGACCCTTTGCTATGAGACCTGAAATTGAGCTCAGTTGCATCCTGTTTCCATTGCTCATCATTTATATGTTTCTAAAACTTCATTGGAGTCCACCTGTGGTAAATTCAATTGATTGGACATGATTTGGAAAGGCACACACCTGTCTATATAAGGCCCCACAGTTGACAGTGCATGTCAGAGCAAAAACCAAGCCATGAGCTTGAATGAATTGTCTGTAGAACTCCGAGACAGGATTGTATCAAGGCACATATCTGGGGAAGGGTACAAAAAATGTCTGCAGCATTGAAGGTCCCCAATAGCACAGTTGCTTCCATCATTCTTAAATGGAAGAAGTTTGGAACCACCAAAACTCTTCCTAGAGCTGGCCACCCGGCCAAACTGAGCCATCGGGGATAACTCTGACAGAGCACCAGAGTTCCTCTGTGGAGATGGGAGAACCTTCCAGAAGGACAACCATCTCTGCGGCACTCCGCCAATCAGGCCTTTATGGTAGAGTGGCCAGACTCCTCAGTAAAAGGCACATGAGAGCTTTCTTGGAGTTTGCCAAAAGACACCTAAAGACTCTCAGACCATGACAAACAAGATTCTCTGGTCTGATGAAACTATTTGGCCTGAATGCCAAGCATCACGTCTGGAGGAAACCTGGCACCATCCCTACGGTGAAACATGGTGGTAGCAGCATCATTTTGTGGGGATATTTTTCAGGGACTGGGAGACTAGTCATGATCGAGGGAAAGATGAACGGAGAAAAGTACAAAGAGATCCTTGATGAAAACCTGCTCCAGAGTGCTCAGTACCTCAGACTGGGGCGAAGGTTTTACCTTCCAACAGGACAAATAACCTAAGTACACAGCCAAGACAATGTAGGAGTGGCTTCAGGACAAGTTTCTGAATGTCCTTGAGTGGCCCAGCCAGAGCTTGGCCACTCAGACACTTCCGGCGCCGACAGAGATGACCGTATATATTCCCCCCCAAGCAGACACATCGATGGCCCTGAACTAACTTTATCTGACTCTATGTAAACTGGAAACCACATATCCTGAGGCTGCATTCATTCAAGGCTAATCTGAAAACAAGACTCCCTAAATTCTATCAGCATATCGATTGCGCAACCAGGGCTGGTAAAACCCTGGATGATTGTTATTCTAACTTCCGCGACGTATATAAGGCCCTCCCCCGCCCTCCTTTCGGAAAAGCTGACCACGACTCCCTTTTGTTGCTTCCAGCCTACAGACAGAGACTAAAACAAGAAGCTCCCGCGCTCAGGTCTGTTCAACGCTGGTCCGACCAATCTGATTCCACGCTTCAAGACTGCTTCGATCATGTGGATTGGGCTATGTTCCGCATTCCGTCCAACAACAACATTGACGAATACAGTGATTCTGTGAGCAAGATCATTAGAAAGTGCATTGACGATGTTATACCCACAGCAATGATTAAAACATTCCCAAACCAGAAACCGTGGATTGATGGCAGCATTCACACGAAACTGAAAGCGCAAACCACTCCTTTTAACCAGGGAAAGGTGACCGGAAACATGACCAAATACAAACAGTGTAGCTATTCCCTCCGCAAGGCAATCAAACAAGCTAAGCGTCAGTATAGAGACAAAGTAGAGTCGCAATTCAACGGCTCAGACACAAGAGGTATGTGGCAGGGTCTACAGTCAATCATGGATTACAAAGAGAAAACCAGCCCCGTCGCGGACCAGGATGTCTTGCTCCCAGACAGACTAAATAACTTTTTTGCCCGCTTTGAGGACAATACAGTGCCACTGACACGGCCCGCTACCAAAACCTGCGGACTCTCCTTCACTGCAGCCTACGTGAGTAAAACATTTAAACGTGTTAACCCTCGCAAGGCTGCAGGACCAGACGGCATCCCCAGCCGCATCCTCAGAGCATGCGCAGACCAGCTGGCTGGTGTGTTTACGGACATATTCAATCAATCCTTATCCCAGTCTGCTGTTCCCACATGCCTCAAGAGGGCCACCATTGTTCCTGTTCCCAAGAAAACTAAGGTAACGGAGCTAAACGACTACCCCGTAGCACTCACTTCCGTCATCATGAAGTGCTTTCAGAGACTAGTCAAGGACCATATCACCTCCACCCTACCTGACACCCTAGACCCACTCCAATTTGCTTACCGCCCCAATAGGTCCACAGACGATGCAATCGCAACCACACTGCACACTGCCCTAACCCATCTGGACAAGAGGAATACCTATGTGAGAATGCTGTTCATCGACTACAGCTTAGCATTTAACACCATAGTACCCTCCAAACTTGCCATCAAGCTCGAGACCCTGGGTCTCGACCCCGCCCTGTGCAACTGGGTACTGGACTTCCTGACAGGCCTCCCCCAGGTGGTGAGTGTAGGTAACAACATGTCCACCCCGCTAATCCTCAACACTGGGGCCCCACAAGGGTGCGTTCTGAGCACTCTCCTGTACTCCCTGTTCACCCACGACTGCGTGGCCATGCACACCTCCAACTCAATCATCAAGTTTGTGGACGACACTACAGTGGAAGGTTTGATTACCAACAACGACGAAACGGCCTACAGAGAGGAGGTGAGGGCCCTCAGAGTGTGGTGTCAGGAAAATAACCTCACACTCAATGTCAACAAAACAAAGGAGATGATTGTGGACTTCAGGAAACAGCAGAGGGAGCACCCCCCTATCCACATCGACAGGACAGTAGTGGAGAGGGTAGTAAGTTTTAAGTTCCTTGGCGTACACATCACGGACAAACTGAATTGGTCCACCCACACAGACAGCGTTGTGAAGAAGGCGCAGCAGGAGGCTGAAGAAATTTGGTTTGTCACCAAAAGCACTCACAAACTTCTACAGATGCATGATCGAGAGCATCCTGTCGGGCTGTATCACCACCTGGTACGGCAACTGCTCCGCCCACAACTGTAAGGCTCTCCAGAGGGTAGTGAGGTCTGCACAACGCATCACCGGGTGCAAACTACCTGCCCTCCAGGACACCTACACCACCCGATGTCACAGGAAGGCCATAAAGATCATCAAGGACAACAACCACCCGAGCCACTGCCTGTTCACCCTTCTATCATCCAGAAGGCAAGGTCAGTACAGGTGCATCAAAGCGGGGACCGAGAGACTGAAAAACAGCTTCTATCTCAAGGCCATCAGACTGTTAAATAGCCACCACTAACATTGAGTGGCTGCTGCCAACATACTGACTCAACTCCAACCACTTTAATAATGGAAATTGATTGGAATTTATGTAAAAATGTATCATTAGCCACTTTAAACAATGCCACTTAATATAATGTTTACATACCCTACATTACTCATCTCATATGTATATGTATATACTGTACTCTATATCATCTACTGCATCTTGCCATCTTTATGTAATACAGTGCCTTGCGAAAGTATTCGGCCCCCTTGAACTTTGTGACCTTTTGCCACATTTCAGGCTTCAAACATAAAGATATAAAACTGTATTTTTGTGGGACACAATCATGAAGTGGAACGACATTTATTGGATATTTCAAACTCTTTTAACAAATCAAAAACTGAAAAATTGGGCGTGCAAAATTATTCAGCCCCTTTACTTTCAGTGCAGCAAACTCTCTCCAGAAGTTCAGTGAGGATCTCTGAATGATCCAATGTTGACCTAAATGACTAATGATGATAAATACAATCCACCTGTGTGTAATCAAGTCTCCGTATAAATGCACCTGCACTGTGATGGTCTCAGAGGTCCGTTAAAAGCGCAGAGAGCATCATGAAGAACAAGGAACACACCAGGCAGGTCCGAGATACTGTTGTGAAGAAGTTTAAAGCCGGATTTGGATACAAAAAGATTTCCCAAGCTTTAAACATCCCAAGGAGCACTGTGCAAGCGGTAATATTGAAATGGAAGGAGTATCAGACCACTGCAAATCTACCAAGACCTGGCCGTCCCTCTAAACTTTCAGCTCATACAAGGAGAAGACTGATCAGAGATGCAGCCAAGAGGCCCATGATCACTCTGGATGAACTGCAGAGATCTACAGCTGAGGTGGGAGACTCTGTCCATAGGACAACAATCAGTCGTATATTGCACAAATCTGGCCTTTATGGAAGAGTGGCAAGAAGAAAGCCATTTCTTAAAGATATCCATAAAAAGTGTCGTTTAAAGTTTGCCACAAGCCACCTGGGAGACACACCAAACATGTGGAAGAAGGTGCTCTGGTCAGATGAAACCAAAATTGAACTTTTTGGCAACAATGCAAAACGTTATGTTTGGCCTAAAAGCAACACAGCTCATCACCCTGAACACACCATCCCCACTGTCAAACATGGTGGTGGCAGCATCATGGTTTGGGCCTGCTTTTCTTCAGCAGGGACAGGGAAGATGGTTAAAATTGATGGGAAGATGGATGGAGCCAAATACAGGACCATTCTGGAAGAAAACCTGATGGAGTCTGCAAAAGACCTGAGACTGGGACGGAGATTTGTCTTCCAACAAGACAATGATCCAAAACATAAAGCAAAATCTACAATGGAATGGTTCAAAAATAAACATGTCCAGGTGTTAGAATGGCCAAGTCAAAGTCCAGACCTGAATCCAATCGAGAATCTGTGGAAAGAACTGAAAACTGCTGTTCACAAATGCTCTCCATCCAACCTCACTGAGCTCGAGCTGTTTTGCAAGGAGGAATGGGAAAAATGTCAGTCTCTCGATGTGCAAAACTGATAGAGACATACCCCAAGCGACTTACAGCTGTAATCGCAGCAAAAGGTGGCACTACAAAGTATTAACTTAAGGGGGCTGAATAATTTTGCGCGCCCAATTTTTCCGTTTTTGATTTGTTAAAAGAGTTTGAAATATCCAATAAATGTCGTTCCACTTCATGATTGTGTCCCACTTGTTGTTGATTCTTCACAAAAAATACAGTTTTATATCTTTATGTTTGAAGCCTGAAATGTGGCAAAAGGTCGCAAAGTTCACGGGGGCCGAATACTTTCGCAAGGCACTGTACATGTATCACTAGCCACTAAACTATGCCACTTTATGTTTATATACCCAACATTACTCATCTCATATGTATATACTGTACTCTCTACCATCTACTGCATCTTGCCTATGCCGTTCTGTACCATCACTCATTCATATATCTTTTGAACATATTCTTTATCCCTTTACACTTGTGTGTATAAGGTAGTAGTTGTGGAATTGTTAGGTTAGATTTCTCGTTGGTTATTACTGCATTGTCGGAACTAGAAGCACAAACATTTCGCTACACTCGCATTAACATCTGCATGTGTATGTGACAAATAAAATTGGATTTGATTTAATTTAATTTGATTTGACTTCTGGTGAGACCTGAAAATAGCTGTGCAGCAACGCTTACCATCCAACCTGAAAGAGCTTAAGATGATCTGCAGAGAGGAATGGGAGAAACTCCCCAAATACAGAGCTACAAGCTTGTAGCACCATACCCAAGAAGACTCAAGGCTGTAATTGCAACCAAAGGTGCTTCAACAAAGTACTGAGTAAATTATCTGAATACTTGTGTAAATTGATGTAGAATTTAGAATAAGGCTGTAACAAAATATGGAAAATTCAAGGGCTCCGAATACTTTCCGAATGCACTCCATATAAACATGTCTAGTTAGATAATGTACCTTGCTTTTAGGTAGTCTACCTTATCAATCAATTAAATGTATTTATAAAGCCCTTTTACATCAGTAGATTCACAAAGTGCTATACAGAATCCCGGCCTAAAACCCCAAACAGCAAGCAATGCAGATGTAGAAGCATGGTGGCTAGGAAAAACTCACTAGAAAGGCGGGAACCTAGGAAGAAATCTAGAAGGGACCAGGCTCTGAGGGATGGCCAGTCCTCTTCTGGCTGTGCCGGGTGGAGATGGTACATGGCCATGAAGGCCAGATTGTTCTCCAAGATGTTCAGATGTTCATAGATGACCAGCAGGGTCATTCAGATGTCGAGACAGCAGGTGCAGTAGAGAGAGAGAGAGAGTCAAATGCAGCAGGTCCAGGACAAGGTAGCACGTCCGGTGAACAGGTCAGAGTTCCATAGCTGCAGGCAGAACAGTTCAAACTGGAGCAGCAGCACGAACAGGTGGACTGGGGACAGCCAGGAGTCATCTGGCCATGTAGTCCTGAGGCATCCTAGGGCTCAGATTGTCCAGTAGGGGAGGGAGAGAGAGGGAATTAGATGGAGCATACTTAAATTCACACAGGACACCAGATAAGTGTCCTGTGAAGAATTACACCAGATAAGACAGGAGAATTACACCAGATATAACAGACTGACCCTAGCCCCCCGGGCTACTTTGCAGCATAGATACTGGCGGCTGAGACGGGAGGGGAAGGGGGCACTGTGGCCCCATCCGACCATACCCCCTGACAGGGCCATCCAGGCATGATATAATCCCACCCACTTTGCCAAAGCACAGCCTCCACACCACTAGAGGGATATCAACACACTACCAACTTACTACCCTGAGACAAGGCTGAGTATAGCCCACAAAGATCTCTTCCACCGCACAAGCCGGAGGGACGCAAAACCGGACAGGGTGATCATGTCTGTGACTCAACCCACTCAAGTGATGAACCCCTCCTAGGGACAGCATGGAAGAGCACTAGTAAGCCAGTAACTCAGCCCAATAATAGAGTCAAAGACCGAGAATCCCAGTGGAGAGAGGGGAGCCGGGCAGAGACAGCAAGGGCGGTTCGTCGCTCCAGTGCCTTGCCGTTCACCTTAGCACCCCTGGGCCAGACTACACTCAATCGTAGGACCTAATGAAGAGATGAGTCTTCAGTAAATACTTACAGTTGAAGTCAGAGGTTTACATACACCTTAGTCAAATACATTTCAACTCAGCTTTTCACAATTCCTGACATTTAATCCTAGTAAAAATTCCCTGTCTTAGGTCAGTTAGGATCAACACTTTATTTTCAGAATGTAAAATGTCAGATTAGTAGTAGAGAGAATGATTTCAGCTTTTATTTATTTCATCACATTCCCAGTGGGTCAGAAGTTTACATACATTCAATTAGTATTTGGTAGCATTGCCTTTAAATACAGTAGTTTAACTTGGATCAAACATTTCGGGTAGCCTTCCACAAGCTTCCCACTATGAGTTGGATGAATTTTGACCCATTCCTCTTGACATAACTGGTGTAACTCAGTCAGGTTTGTAGGCCTCCCTGCTCGCACATGCTTTTTCAGTTCTGCCCACAAATTATCTATACGATTGAGGTCAGAGCTTTGTGATGGCCACTCCAATACCTTGACTTTGTTCTCCTTAAGTCATTTTTCCACAACTTCGAAAGTATGCTTGGGGTCATTGTTCATTTGGAAGACCCATTTGCGACCAAGCTTTAATGTCCTGACTGATGTCTTGAGATTTTGCTTCAATATATCCACATAATTACCCTCCTCATGATTCCATCTATTTTGTGAAGTGCACCAGTCCCTCCTGCAGCAAAGAACCCCCACAACATGATGCTGCCACCTCAGTGCTTCATGGTTGGGATGGTGTTCTTCGGCTTGCAAGCCTCCCCCTTTTTCCTCCAAACATAACAATGGTCATTATGGCCAAACAGTTCGATTTTTGTTTCATCAGACCAGAGGACATTTCTCCAAAAAGTACGATATTTGTCCCCATGTGCAGTTGTAAACCATAGTCTGGCTTTTTTATGGCAGTTTTGGAGCAGTGGCTTCTTCCTTGCTGAGCGGCCTTTTGAGTTATGTCGATATAGGACTCGTTTTATTGTGGATATACAGTGGGGCAAAAAAGTATTTAGTCAGCCACCAATTGTGCAAGTTCTCCCACTTAAAAAGGCCTGTAATTTTCATCATAGGTACACTTCAACTATGACAGCTATGACAACTATGACAGACTGACAGACTGGGATTGATTTGCACTTTTCACACCAAAGTACGTTCATGTCCTTCCAGAACGCGTCTCCTTCCTGAGCGGTATGACGGCTGCGTGATCCCATGGTGTTTATACTTGCGTACTATTGTTTGTACAGATGAAAGTGGTACCTTCAGGCATTTGGAAATTGCTCCCAAGGATGAACCAGACTTGTGGAGGTCTACAATTTTTTTTCTGAGGTCTTGGTTGATTTCTTTGATTTTCCCATGATGTCAAGCAAGAGGCACTGAGTTTGAAGGTAGGCCTTGAAATACATACACAGGTACACCTCCAATTGTCAGAGGCTTCTAAAGCCATGACATAATTTTCTGGAATTTTCCAAGCTGCTTAAAGGCACAGTCAACTTAGTGTATATACACTTCTGACCCGCTGGAATTGTGATACAGTGAATTATAAGTGAAATAATCTGTTTGTTAACAATTGTTGTAAACATTACTTGTGCCATGCACAAAGTAGTCCTGACCGACTTGCCAAACTATAGTTTGTTAACAAGAAATTTGTGGAGTGGTTGAAAAACAAGTTTTAATGACTCCAACCTAAGAGTATGTAAACTTCCGACTTCAACTGTACATGTCGAGATCGAGCCTCCATCTCTCACATGGATAGGCAGACCATTCCATAAAAATGTAACTTTATAGGAGAAAGCCCTTCCTCCAGCTGTTTGTTTAGAAATTCTAGGGACAGTAAGGAGGCCTGCCATACATGTAGGCATGTATGGCAGAACCAAATCGTAGAGATAGGTAGGACCAAGCCCATGTAATGCTTTGTAGGCTAGCAGTAAAACCTTGCGATCAGCCTTAGCCTTAACAGGAAGCCAGTGTAGAGAGGCTAGCACTGGAGTAATATGATAATTATTTTTGATTCTAGTCAAGATTCTAGCAGCCATGTTTAGCACTAACTAAAGTTTATTTAGTGTTTTCTCTGGGTAGCCAGAGAGTAGAGCATTGCAGTAGTCTAATCTAGAAGTGACCAAAGCATGGACTAGCTTTTCTGCATCATTTTTGTACAGAAAGTTTCAGATTTTTGCAATGTTACGAAGATGGAAAAAAATCAGTCCTTGAAATACTCTTGATATGTTCGTCAAAAGAGAGTTAAGGGTCCAGTGTAACACAGAGGTCCTTCACAGTTGTATTTGAGATGACTGTACAACCATCAAGATTCATTGTCAGATCCAACAGCAGATATCTTTGTTTCTTGGGACCTAGAACTAGCATCTCTGTTTTGTCCAAGTTTTAAAGTAAAACATTTTCCCCCATCCATTTCCTTATGGCTGAAACACAGGCTTCCAGGGTAGGCAATTTTGGGGCTTCACCATGTTTCATCGAAATGTAAAGCTGTGTGTCATCTGAATAGCAGTGAAAGTTGACATTGTGTTTCCGAATTACATCACCAAGAGGTAGAATATATCGTGAAAACAATTAGCGGTCATAAAACGGAACCTTGAGGAATGCCGAAATGCACAATTGATTTGTCAGAGGTCAAACCATCCACAGAGAGGAACTAAACCAGGCAAGAACTTGTCAGTGTAGACCAATTTGGGTTTCCAATCTCTACAAAAGAATGGGGTGATCGATGGTGTCAAAAGCAGCACCAAAGTCTAGGAGCACGAGGACAGATGCAGAGCCTATGTCTGATGCCATCAAAATGTAATTTACCACCTTCACGAGTGCGGTCTCAGTGCTATGATTGGGTCTAAAGCCAGACTGAAGCGTTTTGTATACATTATTTGTGTTCAAGAAGGTAGTGAGTTAAATGTTTCTAAGTAGGACTCCGTCTCACACAAGCTAAGTGTCATGTATTGTCATGTTGTGTCTTTCTGTCCTTTCCTTTCACCCTGTCTCCCTCTGCTGGTCGTATTAGGTTACCTTTTCTCCCCCGCTTTCCCCCAGCTGTTCCTTGTCTCCTCTTGACTACCTCGTCACCCCTTTTCCCACCTGTTCCCTTTTTCCCTCTGATTAGTCCCCTATATCTCTCTCTGTTTTTGTTCCTGTCCTTGTCGGATTCTTGTTTGTTGTGTTTCATGCCTGAACCAGACTATCGTCATGTTTGCTGTAACCTTGTCCTGTCCTGTCGGAATCTGCCGGTCTATCTGAGCCTACCTATGTTTGGTTATTAAAGAAGCTCTGTTTAAGTTAGTTCGCTTTTGGGTCCTCATTCACTCACCGTAACAGAAGAATCCGACCAAGAATGGACCCAGCGACTTCGGATCCTCTCCACTCAGCCGTCGAGATCCAGGGAGCGATGCTAGGCAGACACGAGCAGGAATTGTCTGCTGCTCGACATGCCGTTGAGACCCTGGCCACCCAAGTCTCCAACCTCACAGAACAGGTTCACCATCTCCGCCTCGATCCACCGGCCACTTCCAGGGCTTTCGAATCTCCGGAGCCCAGAATCAATAACCCGCCGTGTTACTCTGGGGAGCCCACTGAATGCCGCTCGTTCCTCACCCAGTGTGATATTGTGTTTTCTCTCCAGCCCAACACTTACTCCAGGAGCACTGCTCGTGTCGCCTACGTCATATCTCTCCTTATTGGACGGGCTCGTGAGTGGGGCACGGCAATCTGGGAGGCAAGGGCTGAGTGTACTAACCAGTATCAGGACTTTAAGGAGGAGATGATACGGGTTTTTGATCGATCTGTTTTTGGGGAGGAGGCTTCCAGGGTCCTGTCTTCCCTATGTCAAGGTAATCGATCCATAACAGACTACTCTATTGAGTTTCGCACTCTTGCTGCCTCCAGTGGCTGGAACGAGCCGGCTTTGCTCGCTCGTTTTCTGGAGGGTCTCCGCGCAGAGGTAAAGGATGAGATTCTCTCCCGGGAGGTCCCTTCCAGCGTGGATTCCCTGATTGAACTCGCTATTCGCATTGAGCGACGGGTTGATCTTCGTCACCGAGCTCGTGGAAAGGAGCTCGCGTTCTCCGTTGCCCCCCTCTCCGCATTACTACCATCTTCCTCTGCCGGCTCGGGTGCTGAGCCTATGCAGCTGGGAGGTATCCGCATCTCGACTAAGGAGAGGGAACGGAGAATCACCAACCGCCTCTGTCTCTATTGCGGTTCTGCTGGTCATTTTGTCACTTCATGTCCAGTAAAAGCCAGAGCTCATCAGTAAGCGGAGGGCTACTGGTGAGCGCTACTACTCCTGTCTCTCCTTCAAGATCCTGCACTACCTTGTCGGTCCATCTACGCTGGACCGGTTCGTCAGCTTCCTGCAGTGCCTTAATAGACTCTGGGGCGGAGGGCTGTTTTATGGACGAGACCTGGGCTCGGGAACATGACATTCCTCTCAGACAGTTAAGGGAGTCCACGGCCTTGTTCGCCCTGGATGGTAGTCCTCTCCCCAGGATTCAGCGTGAGACGCTACCTTTAACCCTCACTGTTTCTGGTAATCATAGCGAAACCATTTCTTTTTTAATTTTTCGTTCACCTTTTACACCTGTTGTTTTGGGCCATCCCTGGCTAGTTTGTCATAATCCTTCCATTAATTGGTCTAGTAATTCTATTCTCTCCTGGAACGTCTCTTGTCATGTGAAATGTTTAATGTCTGCTATCCCTCCTGTTTCCTCTGTCTCTTCTTCACAGGAGGAGCCTGGTGATTTGACAGGGGTGCCGGAGGAATATCACGATCTGCGCACGGTGTTCAGTCGGTCCAGGGCCACCTCTCTTCCTCCACACCGGTCGTATGATTGTAGTATTGATCTCCTTCCGGGAACCACTCCCCCCCGGGGTAGACTATACTCTCTGTCGGCTCCCGAACGTAAGGCTCTCGAAGATTATTTGTCTGTAGCTCTTGACGCCGGTACCATAGTCCCCTCCTCCTCTCCCGCCGGAGCGGGGTTTTTTTTTTGTCAAGAAGAAGGACGGGTCTCTGCGCCCCTGCATAGATTATCGAGGGCTGAATGACATAACAGTGAAGAATCGTTATCCGCTTCCTCTTATGTCTTCAGCCTTCGAGATCCTGCAGGGAGCCAGGTTTTTCACTAAGTTGGACCTTCGTAACGCTTACCATCTCGTGCGCATCAGGGAGGGGGACGAGTGGAAGACGGCGTTTAACACTCCGTTAGGGCACTTTGAATACCGGGTTCTTCCTTTCGGCCTCGCTAACGCTCCAGCTGTCTTTCAGGCATTAGTCAATGATGTCCTGAGAGACATGCTGAACATCTTTGTTTTCGTTTACCTTGACGATATCCTGATTTTTTCACCGTCACTCCAGATTCATGTTCAGCACGTTCGACGTGTCCTCCAGCGCCTTTTAGAGAATTGTCTTTTTGTGAAGGCTGAGAAGTGCATTTTTCATGCCTCCTCCGTCACATTTCTCGGTTCTGTTATTTCCGCTGAAGGCATTAAGATGGATCCCGCTAAGGTCCAAGCTGTCATTGATTGGCCCGCCCCTAAGTCACGCGTCGAGCTGCAGCGCTTTCTCGGCTTCGCGAACTTCTATCGTCGTTTCATCCGTAATTTCGGTCAGGTGGCAGCTCCTCTCACAGCCCTTACTTCTGTCAAGACGTGCTTTAAGTGGTCCGTTTCCGCCCAGGGAGCTTTTGATCTCCTCAAGAATCGTTTTACATCCGCTCCTATCCTTGTTACACCTGACGTCTCTAGACAGTTCGTTGTCGAGGTTGACGCGTCAGAGGTGGGCGTGGGAGCCATTCTTTCTCAGCGCTCCCTCTCTGACGACAAGGTCCACCCATGCGCGTATTTTTCTCATCGCCTGTCGCCGTCGGAACGTAACTATGATGTGGGAAACCGCGAACTGCTCGCCATCCGGTTAGCCCTAGGCGAATGGCGACAGTGGTTGGAGGGGGCGACCGTTCCTTTTGTCGTTTGGACTGACCATAGGAACCTTGAGTACATCCGTTCTGCCAAACGACTTAATGCGCGTCAGGCGCGTTGGGCGCTGTTTTTCGCTCGTTTCGAGTTCGTGATTTCTTATCGTCCGGGCTCTAAGAACACCAAGCCTGATGCTTTATCTCGTCTCTTCAGTTCTTCAGTAGCCTCCACTGACCCCGAGGGGATTCTCCCTGAGGGGCGTGTTGTCGGGTTGACTGTCTGGGGAATTGAGAGGCAGGTAAAGCAAGCGCTCACTCACACTCCGTCGCCGCGCGCTTGTCCTAGGAACCTTCTTTTCGTTCCTGTTCCTACTCGTCTGGCCGTTCTTCAGTGGGCTCACTCTGCCAAGTTAGCCGGCCACCCTGGCGTTCGGGGTACGCTTGCTTCCATTCGCCAGCGTTTTTGGTGGCCCACCCGGGAGCATGACACGCGTCGTTTCGTGGCTGCTTGTTCGGTCTGCGCGCAGACTAAGTCCGGTAACTCCCCTCCTGCCGGCCGTCTCAGGCCGCTTCCCATTCCCTCTCGACCGTGGTCTCACATCGCCTTAGATTTTGTCACCGGACTGCCTTCGTCAGCGGGGAAGACTGTTATTCTTACGGTTGTCGATAGGTTCTCTAAGGCGGCTCATTTCATTCCCCTTGCTAAGCTTCTTTCTGCTAAAGAGACGGCACAAATCATCATCGAGAATGTTTTCAGAATTCATGGCCTTCCGTCAGACGTCGTTTCGGACAGAGGTCCGCAATTCACGTCTCAATTTTGGAGGGAGTTTTGCCGTTTGATTGGGGCTTCCGTCAGTCTCTCTTCCGGCTTTCACCCCCAGTCTAACGGTCAAGCAGAACGGGCCAATCAGACTATTGGTCGCATCTTACGCAGTCTTTCTTTTCGCAACCCTGCGTCTTGGTCAGAACAGCTCCCCTGGGCAGAATACGCCCACAACTCGCTTCCTTCGTCTGCGACCGGGCTATCTCCTTTTCAGAGTAGCCTCGGGTACCAGCCTCCGCTGTTCTCATCTCAGTTCGCCGAGTCCAGCGTCCCCTCCGCTCAGGCTTTTGTCCAACGTTGCGAGCGCACCTGGAAGAGGGTCAGGTCTGCACTTTGCCGTTATAGGACGCAGACTGTGAGGGCTGCTAATAAGCGTAGAACTAAGAGTCCTAGATATTGTCGCGGTCAGAGAGTTTGGCTCTCCACTCAGAACCTTCCCCTTAAGACGGCTTCTCGCAAGTTGACCCCGCGGTTCATTGGTCCGTTCCGTATTTCTCGGGTCATTAATCCTGTCGCAGTTCGACTTCTTCTTCCGCGATACCTTCGTCGCGTCCACCCGGTCTTCCATGTCTCCTGTATCAAGCCCGTTCTTCGCGCCCCCGCTCGTCTTCCCCCCCCCCCCCATCCTTGTCGAGGGCGCACCCATCTACAGGGTCCGCAGGATTTTGGACATGCGTCCTCGGGGCCGTGGTCACCAGTACCTCGTAGATTGGGAGGGGTACGGTCCTGAGGAGAGGAGTTGGGTTCCCTCTCGGGACGTGCTGGACCGTGCGCTGATCGAGGATTTCCTCCGTTGCTGCCAGGTTTCCTCCTCGAGTGCGCCAGGAGGCGCTCGGTGAGTGGGGGGGTACTGTCATGTATTGTCATGTTGTGTCTTTCTGTCCTTTCCTTTCACCCTGTCTCCCTCTGCTGGTCGTATTAGGTTACCTTTTCTCCCCCGCTTTCCCCCAGCTGTTCCTTGTCTCCTCTTGACTACCTCGTCACCCCTTTTCCCACCTGTTCCCTTTTTCCCTCTGATTAGTCCCCTATATCTCTCTCTGTTTTTGTTCCTGTCCTTGTCGGATTCTTGTTTGTTGTGTTTCATGCCTGAACCAGACTATCGTCATGTTTGCTGTAACCTTGTCCTGTCCTGTCGGAATCTGCCGGTCTATCTGAGCCTACCTATGTTTGGTTATTAAAGAAGCTCTGTTTAAGTTAGTTCGCTTTTGGGTCCTCATTCACTCACCGTAACACTAAGGCCCGTGCATGGATACTTACTTACGTCAAAAAAATCAAATCAAATAAAATGTATTTGTCACATACACATGGTTAGCAGATGTTAATGCGAGTGTAGCGAAATGCTTGTGCTTCTAGTTTCTGCCATGCAGTAATATCTAACAAGTAATATAACTTAACAATTTCACAACAACTACCTTATACACACAAGTGTAAAGGAATGAATATGAATATGTACATAAAAAATATATGAATGAGTGATGCCCGAACGGCATAGGCAAGATGAAGTGGATGGTATAGAGTACAGTATATACATATGAGATGAGTAATGTAGGGTATGGAAGTGGCTAGTGATAAATTGATTACATACATTTTTCCATTATTAAAGTGGCTAGCATTGAGTCAGTATGTTGGCAGCAGCCACTCAATGTTAGTGATGGCTGTTTAACAGTCTGATGGCCTTGAGATAGAAGCTGTTTTTCAGTCTCTCGGTCCCCGCTTTGATGCACCTGTACTGACCTCACCTTCTGGATGAGAGTGGGGTGAACAGGCAGTGGCTCGAGTGGTTGTTGTCCTTGATGATCTTTTTGGCCTTCCTGTGACATTGGGTGGTGTAGGTGTCCTGGAGGGCAGGTAGTTTGCACCCGGTGATGCGTTGTGCAGACCTTACTACCCTCTGGAGAACCTTATGGTTATGGGCGGAGCAGTTGCCGTACCAGGCGGTGATATAGCCCGACAGGATGCTCTTGATTCTGCATCTGTAAAAGTTTGTGAGTGTTTTTGGTGACAAGCCAAATTTTTTCAGTCTCCTGAGGTTGAAGAGGTGCTGCTGCGCCTTCTTCACCACACTGTCTGTGTGGGTGGACCATTTCAGTTTGTCCGCCAAGGAACTTAAAACTTTCCACCCTCTCCACTACTGTCCCGTCAATGTAGATAGGGGGCTGCTCCTTCTGCTGTTTCCTGAAGTCCACGATCATCTCCTTTGTTTTGTTGACATTGAGTGTGAGGTTATTTTCCTGACACCACATTCCGAGGGCACTCACCTCCTCCCTGTAGGGCGTCTCGTCGTTGTTGGTAATCAAGCCTATCACTGTAGTGTCTGTCGTCTGATGATTTGATGATTGAGTTGGAGGCGTGCATGGCCACGCAGTCGTGGGTCGTGGGTTACTGGCATTATCTAATTTCTCGATTCATGATGGAGGGGGTTTTACGCAACTCAACCAATTTTAAATCAGAACTAGATGTTGAACTGATGTCTGGTCCCAGTGGGAGAAGGACTGAATAGTTTAGAGGAGTGCATCTTGAACAAGCGAAAGGAAGTATGCAGGCATGTTGATTGTGAATCATGAAAAAGCATGTGGGCAAAAAACAAAATATTTCAAGGCACTCTCAGTAGACCGTTTATAACCACTTTATCAAAATCAAACCAAATCAATCTTTATTTGTCACATGCACCGAATACAACAGGTGTAGGTAGACCTTACCGTGAAATGCTTCCTATAATAAGAAAATATTTACCAAATAAACTAAAGTAAACATTTTTTTTTAAAGTAACACAATAAATAACAATAACAAGGCTATATACAGGGGTACCGGTACCGAGTCAATGTGCAGTGGTACAGGTTAGTCGAGGCAATTTGTACATGTAGGTAGGGGTAAAGTGATTATGCATAGATAATAAAAAGCGAGTAGCTGCAGTGTAGTAACAAATGGGGCGGGGGGATGTTAATGCAAATAGTACGGGTGACCATTTGATTAATTGTTCACCAGTCTTATGGCTTGGCGGTTAAAGCTGTTAAGGAGCCTTTTGGTCCTAGACTTGGTGCTCTGGTACCGCTTACCGCGCGGTAGCAGAGAGAACAGTCTATGACTTATGTGACTGGAGTCTTTGACAATTTTTCCTCTGACACCGCCTATTGGGTAGGTCCTGGATGGCAGGAAGCTTGGCCCCAGTGATGTACTGGACCGTTCGCACTACCCTCTGTAACGCCTTACGGTCAGATGCCGAGCAGTTGCCATACCAGGTGGTGATGCAACCTGTCAGGATGCTAGTTCATTGGTGATGTGGACACCAAGGAACCTAAAACTCTCGACCCACTCCACTACAGCCCCGTCAATGTTAATGGGGCCTGTTTGGCCGCCTTTTCCTGCAGTCCACGATCATCTCCTTTGTCTTGCTCACGTGAAGAGAGAGGTTGTTGTCCTGGCACCACACTGCCAGGTCTCTGACCTCCTCCATATAGGCTGTCTCTTCATTGTCGGTAATCAGGCCTACCACTGTTGTGTCATCAGCAAAATTAATGAAGGTGTTGGAGTTGTGTTTGGCCACACAGTCGTGGGTGAACAAGGAGTACAGGAGGGTCTAAGCATGCAGTGTTGAGGATCAGCGTGGCAGACGTGTTGTTGTCTACCCTTAGCACCTGGGGGTGGCCCTTCAGGAAGTCCAGGATCCAGTTGCAGAGGGAGTTGTTTAGTCCCAGGGTCCTTAGATTAGTGATGAGCTTTGTGGGCACTATGGTGTTGAAAGCTGAGTGTCTTCAATGAACAGCATTTTCACATAGATGTTCCTTTTGTCCAGGTGGGAAAGGGCAGTGTGGAGTGCGTGTCATGTATTGTCATGTTGTGTCTTGTTTCTGTCCTTTCTCTTCACCCTGTCTCCCTCTGCTGGTCGTTTTAGGTTACCTTTTCTCCCCCTCTTTCCCCCAGCTGTTCCTTGTCTCCTCCTAACTACCTCGTCACCCCTTTTCCCACCTGTTCCCTTTTTCCCTCTGATTAGTCCTCTATATCTCTCTCTGTTTTTGTTTCTGTCTTTGTCGGATTCTTGTTTGTGTTATTCATGCCTGAACCAGACTATCGTCATGTTTGCTGCAACCTTGTCCTGTCCTGTCGGAATCTGCCGGTCCATCTGAGCCTACGTTTGTTTTGTTATTAAAGAAGCTCTGTTTACGTTAATTCGCCTTTGGGTCCTCATTCACGCACCGTAACAGTGCGATTGAGATTGAGTCATCTGTGGATCTGTTGGGGTGTTAAGAAATGGAGTGGGTCTAGGGTATCCGGGATGATGGTGTTGATGTGAGCCATGACCAGCCTTTCAAAACACTTCATGGCTACCGACAAGAGTGCTATGGAGTGGATATCATTTAGGCAGGTTACCTTCGCTTTCTTGGGCACAGGGACTATGGTGGTCTGCTTGAAATATGTAGGTATTATAGACCCGGTCAGGGAGAGGTTGAAAATATCAGTGAAGACACTTGCCAGTGGGTCCGAGCATGCTTTGAGTACACGTCCTGGTAATCCGTTTGGCCCCGCGGCTTGGTGAATGTTGACCTGTTTAAAGGTCTTGCTCACATCGGCTACCGAGAGCATTATCACACAGTCGTCTGGAACAGCTGGTGCTCTCATGTATGCTTCAGTGTTGCTTGCCTCGAAGTGAGCATAAAAGGCATTTGGCTTGTCTGGTAGGCTCGTGTCACTGGGCAGCTCGCAGCTGGGTTCCCTTTTGTAATCCATAATAGTTTTCAAGCCCTGCCACATCCGATGAGCATCAAAGCCGATATAGTAGGATTCAATCTTAATCCTATAGTGACACTTTGTTTATTTGATGGTACGTCTGAGGGTGTAGCGGCATTTATTATAAGCGTACGGGTTAGTGTCCGACTACTTGAAAGCGGCAATTCTAGCCTTTAGCTCGATGCGGATGTTGCCTGTAATACATGGATTCTGATTGGGATATGTACGTTCGGTCACTGTGGGGACGACGTCCTTGATGCACTTATTGATGAAGCCTATGACTGATGTGGTATACTCCTCAATGCCATTGGATGAATCCCGGAACATATTCCAGTCTGTGCAAGCAAAACAGTCCTGTAGCATAGCATACGCGTCATCTGACCACTTCATTATTGAAAGTGGTCAAACGGATTTAAGTTTGCCTGCATTAAAGTTTGCCTGCATTAAAGTTTGCCTGCATTAAAGTCCCTGGCCACTAGGAGCGTCACTTCTGGATGAGCATTTTCTTGTTTGAATATGACCTTATACATCTGGTTGTGTGCGTCTTAGTGCCAGCATCAATTTGTGGTGGTAAATAGACGGCTACGAATAATTTAGATGAGAACTCTCTTGGTAGATGGTGTGGTCTACAGCTTATCATAAGGTACTCTACCTCAGGTGAGCAATACCCCGAGACTGCTTTAATATTAGACATCGTGCACCAGCTGTTATTGACAAATAGATACACACCCCTCCCCTTGTCTTACCAGACGTAGCTTCTCTATCTTGCCGATGCATAGAAAATCCAGCCAGCTCTATATTATTTGTGTTGTCGTTCAGCCACGACTCAGTGAAACATAAGATATGACAGTTTTTAATGTCTCGTTGGTAGGATAGTCTTGCTCATATATCATCCAATTAGTTTTCCAATGATTGCACGTTGGCCAATAGAACGGATGGTAGTGGAGGTTTACTCACTCACCTATGAATTCTCAGAAGGCAGCTGATCTCCGCCCCCTTTTTCTCTGTTTTTTCTTCATGCAAATGATGAAGATTTGGGCCTGTTCCCGAGAAAGCAGTGTATCCATCATGTTGGATTCGTTAAAGAATTTGATGTTTGATGTGAGTAATGACTGTTCTGAAGTCCAGAAGTTATTTTAGGACATAAGAGACGATAGTAGCAACAAATACGTTTTTAAAAATGGTCTCTATCTGTTTCATCATTTTCCTTAAATATGCAAGGGGCTGAATGTATCCCATCAGAGAAAGCATCCAAGCGAGCGAAAAAGCGTCCCTCTGGCTCTGTATGTGTAGCTCATCTATCTGATGCTGTCTGGTCAAAAACAATATATGATATTGTTGCGGCCCATAGCATTGAACGCAAAGGAAGCCAGCGAGCATTTGGCCCCCCTTGATATTTTTTTTAAACAATAATAGCCAATCAGCATTGAGCTAAACTGAGTGAACTCAACAGTGAATGGTCCTGGTGCAGCAAAAAAAGTGTCAAGGGAAGCCAGTTTGAATTTGGCTTCCCACCAATCACATCAAAAGCCAAAGGTTATTGACAGAAAAAAGCTTTAATTGTTGCATCTCGTTGTGTTGTTGTCCCCCGGTGGCTAGCTAGCTAAAAAAAAATAAAAGCATGTACTGTATGACAGAATCATAGACAATTTTGGCAACATGAAAGAGAGGAGGATGGCATTGGCATTTCTATACAGTGGATTCAGAAGATTTCCACATTTTGTTACATTACAGCCTTATTCTAAAATTTATAAAGGGTTTTCCCTCATCAATCTACACACAATACCCCATAATGACAAAGCAAAACTGTTTTTTAGAGATGTTTGCAAATGTATTGAAACTGAAATATCACATTTACGTAAGTATTCAGACCTTCTACTCAGTGCTTTGTTGAAGCACCTTTGGCAGAGATTACATTCTTGAGTCTTCTTGGGTGTGACACTACAAGCTTGGCACACTTGTATTTGGGGAGTTTCTCCCATTCTTCTCTGCAGATCATCTCAAGATCTGTCAGGTTGGATGGGGAGCGTTGCTGCATAGGTCTCCAGAGATGTTCTTTCGGGTTCAAGTTCAGGCTCTGGCTGGGCCACTCAAGGACATTCAAAGACTTGTCCCAAAGCCACTCCTGTGTTGTCTTGGCTGTGTGCTTAGGGTCATTGTCCTGTTGGAAGGTGAACCTTCGCTCCAGTCTGAGGTCCTGAGTGATCTGGAGCAGGTTTTCATCAAGGTTCTCTCTGTACTTTTTATCACTGTACCAATCGGGCTTCAGGAAGAAGCATAGCACAATTACAGCAGCCATGAAGGTTTTAAATGATATCACTGAAGCCCTTGACAAAAAACAGCACTGTGTCTCACTTTTTATTGACCTCTCTAAGGCTTTTGATACAGTTGATCATGCTATACTAAGGCAGAGATTGTCGAGTGTAGGTCTTTCAGAGCATGCAGTTGCATGGTTTGCTAACTATCTGTCTGATAGAACTCAGTGCACTCAATTTGATGGGTTTATGTCTGTTAAATTGTTTGTCTTTAATGGTGTGCCCCAAGGCTCTGTACTTGGTCCTCTCTTATTCACTATTTATATAAATTATTTAGACAAAAATGTCCAAAATGCGCAACTTCATTTTTATGCTGATGATACTGTTATTTACTGTTGTGCCTCATCTCTTACAAAAGCTTTCCAGAACTTGCAAACTGCTTTTTATACTGTTCAACAGTCAATCGAAGCTTATCCTCAATACTGACAAAACTAAACTAATGGTGTTTTCTAAAGCAAGAAATAGACCTCAGAACCTTTCACCTATTACTACCTGTCAGGGCAAAAAGATTGAGGTTGTAACCTCATAGAAATATCTTGGAATTTTAATTGATGACGGCCTCTCTTTTAAATTGCATGTTCAACAACTTACAAAAAAATTGAAGCTGAAATTGGGATTTTATTTTAGGAATAAGGCCTGTTTTTCTTTTGAAGCCAGAAGGAGGCTAGTATCAGCTACATTTATGCCTTTACTAGAATATGGGGATATTTTATATATGAATGCTTCCGCTCAGTGTTTGAGATCAATTGACACCCTTTACCATGGCACTTTGAGATTTATTTTAAACTGCAAAACCCTTACGCACCACTGCACTTTGTATACCAGGGTTGGCTGGCCTTCGCTAGTCACTTGTAGGCTCAGGCACTGGTATACTTTTATTACAAAGGCATTTTGGGTTTACTAGCTTTTTATTTGGGCATTTTTATTGTTCAGAAATGTGGTGGGTACTCTTCGTTCGCTGGACGTTATCCTGCTAACTGTTCCAAATGTCCGAACTGAATTTGGTAAAAAGGCTTTTATGTACTCTGCGCCATCGTCTTGGAACGCCTTACAAAATACTTTTAAACTGGAAGAATTTCTCCCGATTGGTATTTTTAAATCAATGATGAATTATCTTGAGACTGATTCCCTGACCTGTCAATGTTTTTAATTAGCTGTTTTGATTTTGTTATACTCTTGTGAATTCTGTGGTTTTTACTAGATTACTTTTAGTTTTTCTTGTTGTTTGTCTGTAATTTTTGCAATGACTTGGTGCTGCCTATCTTGGCAAGGACGCTCTTGAAAAAGAGATTTTAAATCTCAATGAGCCCTTACTAGTTAAATAAAGGTTAAATAAAATTAAAATAAATACATGTATTTCCCTCGATCCTGACTCGTCTCCCAGTCCCTGCCACTAAAAACATCCCCACAACATGCTGCTGCAACCACCATGCTTCACCGTAGGGATGGTGCCAGGATTCCTCCAGACCTGACACTTGGCATTCAGGCCGAACAGAGTTCAATCTTGGTTTAATCAGACCAGAGAGTCTTGTTTCTCATGGTCTGAGAGTCTTTACATGCCTTTTGGCAAACTAAAAGTTGGCTGTCATATGCCTTTTACTGAGGAGTAGCTTCCGTCTGGCCACTCTACCATAAAGGACTGATTGGTGGAGTACTTTGGAGATGGTTGTCCTTCTGGAAGGTTCTCTCATCTCCATAGCAGAACTCTGGAGCTTTGTCAGAGTGACCATCGGGTTCTTGGTCACCTCCCTTACCAAGGCCCTTCTCCCTCGATTGCTCAGTTTGGCCGGGCAGCCAGCTCTAGGAAGAGTCTTGGTGGTTCCAAACTTCTTCCATTGAAGAGTGATGGAGTTCACTGTGTTCTTGGGGATCTTCAATGCTGCAGACATTTTTTGTACCCTTCCCCAGATCTATGCCTTGTCCACTCTGGAGCTCTGTCAGAGTGACCATCGGGTTCTATGGACAACTCCTTCGACCTCATGACTTGGTTTATGCTCTGACATGCATTGTCAACTGTGGGACCTTATATAGACAGGTGTGTTCCTTTCCAAATCATGTCCAATCAAAGGAATTTATCACAGGTGGACTCCAATCAAGTTGTAGAAACATCTCAAGGATGATCGATGGAAACAGGATGCACCTGAGCTCAATTTTGAGTCTCATATAAAAGGGTTTGAATAAGTCATGTATTTCTATTCTAGAAACCTGTTTTTGCTTCGTTATTATGTGGTACTGTGTCTAGATTGATGAGGAAAACAAGTCATTTAATCCATTTCAGAATAAGGTTGTAACGTAACAAAATGTGGAAAGAGTCAATGGGTCTGAATACTTTCCAAATACACTGTAGGGTGAGTCAACATGTTTTTTCCACACACACACACACACACACATGAGAAACGAGAAAAAATATCCAGAAAATCACATTGTATAATTTTTTACGAATTTATTTGCAAATTATGGTGGAAAATAAGTATTTGGTCACCTACAAACAAGCAAGATTTCTGGCTCTCACAGACCTATAACTTCTTCTTTAAGAGGTTCCTCTGTCCTCCACTCATTACCTGTATTAATGGCACCTGTTTGAACTTGTCATCAGCATAAAAGACACCTGTCCACAACCTCAAACAGTCACACTCCAAACTCCACTATGGCCAAGACTAAAGAGCTGTCAAAGGACACCAGAAACAAAATTGTAGACCTGCACCAGGCTGGGAAGATTTTTTTTCTCATTTTGTCTGTCATAGTTGAAGTGTACCTATCGATGAAAATTACAGGCCTCTCTCATCTTTTTAAGTGGGAGAACTTGCACAATTGGTGGCTGACTAAATACTTTTTTGCCCCATTGTAGGTTGTAAAATTGCATTTTTTTCCTGGCTTTGATTTCCAGTGATTTTACCGCTACTGGCAACACAGTATTAGTGAGAGACAAAGTCTGTGAATCTTACATTGAACTTCTTGCTGTCTCTTTCTGCCCATTTTATCTGCCTTGTGAATTCCCCCAACTATTCTATGTTGTTGTTTACAGTATATCCGCCCACGTGCTAATGTTGATGAAGCCACAAAGCTCTTAAAAAACACCCTTCATAAACTGGATACCATATCACCAGATTCTCCCAAGTTTGTTCTTGGGGATTTTTACCATTGCCCCATGGATAAAGCACTAAAAGGCTATCATCAATATGTGACTTCTGCCACTTGCCAAAATAGGATTCTGGACCCAGGAGCCTATAGGTCACTCCCTCTGCATCCCCTCGGATCAGCTGATCACCATATCGTTCTACTCGCCCCTGCCTACACTCCAGTGGTGAAGAGAGTAGAGAGGGAGGTGAGAATAGTTAAAACGTGGACTGCCCAAAGTATTGATGCACTGCCAGGCTGTTTTGACTGCACCAATTGGGAACTGCTCTTAGAGTTATGCTCCAGCTTAATTTAACAAGTACTAACAGTGTCAAAATACCTAACTTTTTGTGTTGACTCAATAATCCCAACAAACCCTGGGTGACCAAGGAGCTCAAGGGCATTCTTAATGAGAAAAAAGGGGATTTTTCACAGGTAAGGTGGAGCAGAAAAAAAAGGTTAACAAAGAAGTCAAGCAAGCCATTAGACAAGCTAAAAATCAATCTAAAAACAAGATTGAGTAGAAGTTTGAGCAGGTGAACTATAGGGCAGCCTGGCAGGATATTAAAATCATGGCTGCTGTAAGCGTGCTGTCAGAAATGAGGCTTGTGAGTTTGGAGGGATCAGTAACTCCTCTATGCCCAATGAGCTGAACATATTCTACACTCGCTTTGAGAGGCCCGACCTCACCCCTGACGCGGTGGAGTTTAAGCAGAGTTTCACGCCATGTGCCACGTTCACCCCTCAAGCCGTGATGAAACGTATTAAATCCACACCAATCAACAAAGCCCCGGGACTGGGTGGAATCTGTGACCCTCCGGTACTGTGCTGAGCAGCTCAGTGGGGTCCTACTCCAGATTTTCCAGTCCTCGCTGGACCAAAGCCTTGTCCCACCCACTGCCATGGAAAACATCAAATCAAAATAACATTTTATTTGTCACATGTGCCGTGCTTACTTACAAGCCCTTAACCAACAATGCAGTTTTAAGAAAATACCCCAAAAAGTAAGAGATACAAATAAATAATTAAAGAGCAGCAGTAAAATAACAATATACAGGGGGTACCAGTACAGAGTCAATGTGCGGGGGCACCGGTGTCGAGGTAATTAAGGTAATATGGACATGTAGGTAGAGTTAATAAAGTGACTATGCATAGATAATTATGGATTTTTTAAACTGACAGGCCACAGAGAGTCTATACTAATGGTACCATGTCAGACACCCTACTCACTTGCACAGGGACTGACCACGGCCCAGCCCTTTAGGACTTCATTGACTGGTGTGGCAGTGCACTGCTGGAGTTGAATGTCTCCAAGATGAAGGAAATGGTTGGTAGCACGTCCGGTGAACAGGTCAGAGTTCCATAGCTGCAGGCAGAACAGTTCAAACTGGAGCAGCAGCACGAACAGGTGGACTGGGGACAGCCAGGAGTCATCTGGCCATGTAGTCCTGAGGCATCCTAGGGCTCAGATTGTCCAGTAGGGGAGGGAGAGAGAGGGAATTAGATGGAGCATACTTAAATTCACACAGGACACCAGATAAGTGTCCTGTGAAGAATTACACCAGATAAGACAGGAGAATTACACCAGATATAACAGACTGACCCTAGCCCCCCGGGCTACTTTGCAGCATAGATACTGGCGGCTGAGACGGGAGGGGAAGGGGGCACTGTGGCCCCATCCGACCATACCCCCTGACAGGGCCATCCAGGCATGATATAATCCCACCCACTTTGCCAAAGCACAGCCTCCACACCACTAGAGGGATATCAACACACTACCAACTTACTACCCTGAGACAAGGCTGAGTATAGCCCACAAAGATCTCTTCCACCGCACAAGCCGGAGGGACGCAAAACCGGACAGGGTGATCATGTCTGTGACTCAACCCACTCAAGTGATGAACCCCTCCTAGGGACAGCATGGAAGAGCACTAGTAAGCCAGTAACTCAGCCCAATAATAGAGTCAAAGACCGAGAATCCCAGTGGAGAGAGGGGAGCCGGGCAGAGACAGCAAGGGCGGTTCGTCGCTCCAGTGCCTTGCCGTTCACCTTAGCACCCCTGGGCCAGACTACACTCAATCGTAGGACCTAATGAAGAGATGAGTCTTCAGTAAATACTTACAGTTGAAGTCAGAGGTTTACATACACCTTAGTCAAATACATTTCAACTCAGCTTTTCACAATTCCTGACATTTAATCCTAGTAAAAATTCCCTGTCTTAGGTCAGTTAGGATCAACACTTTATTTTCAGAATGTAAAATGTCAGATTAGTAGTAGAGAGAATGATTTCAGCTTTTATTTATTTCATCACATTCCCAGTGGGTCAGAAGTTTACATACATTCAATTAGTATTTGGTAGCATTGCCTTTAAATACAGTAGTTTAACTTGGATCAAACATTTCGGGTAGCCTTCCACAAGCTTCCCACTATGAGTTGGATGAATTTTGACCCATTCCTCTTGACATAACTGGTGTAACTCAGTCAGGTTTGTAGGCCTCCCTGCTCGCACATGCTTTTTCAGTTCTGCCCACAAATTATCTATACGATTGAGGTCAGAGCTTTGTGATGGCCACTCCAATACCTTGACTTTGTTCTCCTTAAGTCATTTTTCCACAACTTCGAAAGTATGCTTGGGGTCATTGTTCATTTGGAAGACCCATTTGCGACCAAGCTTTAATGTCCTGACTGATGTCTTGAGATTTTGCTTCAATATATCCACATAATTACCCTCCTCATGATTCCATCTATTTTGTGAAGTGCACCAGTCCCTCCTGCAGCAAAGAACCCCCACAACATGATGCTGCCACCTCAGTGCTTCATGGTTGGGATGGTGTTCTTCGGCTTGCAAGCCTCCCCCTTTTTCCTCCAAACATAACAATGGTCATTATGGCCAAACAGTTCGATTTTTGTTTCATCAGACCAGAGGACATTTCTCCAAAAAGTACGATATTTGTCCCCATGTGCAGTTGTAAACCATAGTCTGGCTTTTTTATGGCAGTTTTGGAGCAGTGGCTTCTTCCTTGCTGAGCGGCCTTTTGAGTTATGTCGATATAGGACTCGTTTTATTGTGGATATACAGTGGGGCAAAAAAGTATTTAGTCAGCCACCAATTGTGCAAGTTCTCCCACTTAAAAAGGCCTGTAATTTTCATCATAGGTACACTTCAACTATGACAGCTATGACAACTATGACAGACTGACAGACTGGGATTGATTTGCACTTTTCACACCAAAGTACGTTCATCTCCTTCCAGAACGCGTCTCCTTCCTGAGCGGTATGACGGCTGCGTGATCCCATGGTGTTTATACTTGCGTACTATTGTTTGTACAGATGAAAGTGGTACCTTCAGGCATTTGGAAATTGCTCCCAAGGATGAACCAGACTTGTGGAGGTCTACAATTTTTTTTCTGAGGTCTTGGTTGATTTCTTTGATTTTCCCATGATGTCAAGCAAGAGGCACTGAGTTTGAAGGTAGGCCTTGAAATACATACACAGGTACACCTCCAATTGTCAGAGGCTTCTAAAGCCATGACATAATTTTCTGGAATTTTCCAAGCTGCTTAAAGGCACAGTCAACTTAGTGTATATACACTTCTGACCCGCTGGAATTGTGATACAGTGAATTATAAGTGAAATAATCTGTTTGTTAACAATTGTTGTAAACATTACTTGTGCCATGCACAAAGTAGTCCTGACCGACTTGCCAAACTATAGTTTGTTAACAAGAAATTTGTGGAGTGGTTGAAAAACAAGTTTTAATGACTCCAACCTAAGAGTATGTAAACTTCCGACTTCAACTGTACATGTCGAGATCGAGCCTCCATCTCTCACATGGATAGGCAGACCATTCCATAAAAATGTAACTTTATAGGAGAAAGCCCTTCCTCCAGCTGTTTGTTTAGAAATTCTAGGGACAGTAAGGAGGCCTGCCATACATGTAGGCATGTATGGCAGAACCAAATCGTAGAGATAGGTAGGACCAAGCCCATGTAATGCTTTGTAGGCTAGCAGTAAAACCTTGCGATCAGCCTTAGCCTTAACAGGAAGCCAGTGTAGAGAGGCTAGCACTGGAGTAATATGATAATTATTTTTGATTCTAGTCAAGATTCTAGCAGCCATGTTTAGCACTAACTAAAGTTTATTTAGTGTTTTCTCTGGGTAGCCAGAGAGTAGAGCATTGCAGTAGTCTAATCTAGAAGTGACCAAAGCATGGACTAGCTTTTCTGCATCATTTTTGTACAGAAAGTTTCAGATTTTTGCAATGTTACGAAGATGGAAAAAAATCAGTCCTTGAAATACTCTTGATATGTTCGTCAAAAGAGAGTTAAGGGTCCAGTGTAACACAGAGGTCCTTCACAGTTGTATTTGAGATGACTGTACAACCATCAAGATTCATTGTCAGATCCAACAGCAGATATCTTTGTTTCTTGGGACCTAGAACTAGCATCTCTGTTTTGTCCAAGTTTTAAAGTAAAACATTTTCCCCCATCCATTTCCTTATGGCTGAAACACAGGCTTCCAGGGTAGGCAATTTTGGGGCTTCACCATGTTTCATCGAAATGTAAAGCTGTGTGTCATCTGAATAGCAGTGAAAGTTGACATTGTGTTTCCGAATTACATCACCAAGAGGTAGAATATATCGTGAAAACAATTAGCGGTCATAAAACGGAACCTTGAGGAATGCCGAAATGCACAATTGATTTGTCAGAGGTCAAACCATCCACAGAGAGGAACTAAACCAGGCAAGAACTTGTCAGTGTAGACCAATTTGGGTTTCCAATCTCTACAAAAGAATGGGGTGATCGATGGTGTCAAAAGCAGCACCAAAGTCTAGGAGCACGAGGACAGATGCAGAGCCTATGTCTGATGCCATCAAAATGTAATTTACCACCTTCACGAGTGCGGTCTCAGTGCTATGATTGGGTCTAAAGCCAGACTGAAGCGTTTTGTATACATTATTTGTGTTCAAGAAGGTAGTGAGTTAAATGTTTCTAAGTAGGACTCCGTCTCACACAAGCTAAGGCCCGTGCATGGATACTTACTTACGTCAAAAAAATCAAATCAAATAAAATGTATTTGTCACATACACATGGTTAGCAGATGTTAATGCGAGTGTAGCGAAATGCTTGTGCTTCTAGTTTCTGCCATGCAGTAATATCTAACAAGTAATATAACTTAACAATTTCACAACAACTACCTTATACACACAAGTGTAAAGGAATGAATATGAATATGTACATAAAAAATATATGAATGAGTGATGCCCGAACGGCATAGGCAAGATGAAGTGGATGGTATAGAGTACAGTATATACATATGAGATGAGTAATGTAGGGTATGGAAGTGGCTAGTGATAAATTGATTACATACATTTTTCCATTATTAAAGTGGCTAGCATTGAGTCAGTATGTTGGCAGCAGCCACTCAATGTTAGTGATGGCTGTTTAACAGTCTGATGGCCTTGAGATAGAAGCTGTTTTTCAGTCTCTCGGTCCCCGCTTTGATGCACCTGTACTGACCTCACCTTCTGGATGAGAGTGGGGTGAACAGGCAGTGGCTCGAGTGGTTGTTGTCCTTGATGATCTTTTTGGCCTTCCTGTGACATTGGGTGGTGTAGGTGTCCTGGAGGGCAGGTAGTTTGCACCCGGTGATGCGTTGTGCAGACCTCACTACCCTCTGGAGAACCTTATGGTTATGGGCGGAGCACTTGCCGTACCAGGCGGTGATATAGCCCGACAGGATGCTCTTGATTCTGCATCTGTAAAAGTTTGTGAGTGTTTTTGGTGACAAGCCAAATTTTTTCAGTCTCCTGAGGTTGAAGAGGCGCTGCTGCGCCTTCTTCACCACACTGTCTGTGTGGGTGGACCATTTCAGTTTGTCCGCCAAGGAACTTAAAACTTTCCACCCTCTCCACTACTGTCCCGTCAATGTAGATAGGGGGCTGCTCCTTCTGCTGTTTCCTGAAGTCCACGATCATCTCCTTTGTTTTGTTGACATTGAGTGTGAGGTTATTTTCCTGACACCACATTCCGAGGGCACTCACCTCCTCCCTGTAGGGCGTCTCGTCGTTGTTGGTAATCAAGCCTATCACTGTAGTGTCTGTCGTCTGATGATTTGATGATTGAGTTGGAGGCGTGCATGGCCACGCAGTCGTGGGTCGTGGGTTACTGGCATTATCTAATTTCTCGATTCATGATGGAGGGGGTTTTACGCAACTCAACCAATTTTAAATCAGAACTAGATGTTGAACTGATGTCTGGTCCCAGTGGGAGAAGGACTGAATAGTTTAGAGGAGTGCATCTTGAACAAGCGAAAGGAAGTATGCAGGCATGTTGATTGTGAATCATGAAAAAGCATGTGGGCAAAAAACAAAATATTTCAAGGCACTCTCAGTAGACCGTTTATAACCACTTTATCAAAATCAAACCAAATCAATCTTTATTTGTCACATGCACCGAATACAACAGGTGTAGGTAGACCTTACCGTGAAATGCTTCCTATAATAAGAAAATATTTACCAAATAAACTAAAGTAAACATTTTTTTTTAAAGTAACACAATAAATAACAATAACAAGGCTATATACAGGGGTACCGGTACCGAGTCAATGTGCAGTGGTACAGGTTAGTCGAGGCAATTTGTACATGTAGGTAGGGGTAAAGTGATTATGCATAGATAATAAAAAGCGAGTAGCTGCAGTGTAGTAACAAATGGGGCGGGGGGATGTTAATGCAAATAGTACGGGTGACCATTTGATTAATTGTTCACCAGTCTTATGGCTTGGCGGTTAAAGCTGTTAAGGAGCCTTTTGGTCCTAGACTTGGTGCTCTGGTACCGCTTACCGCGCGGTAGCAGAGAGAACAGTCTATGACCTATGTGACTGGAGTCTTTGACAATTTTTCCTCTGACACCGCCTATTGGGTAGGTCCTGGATGGCAGGAAGCTTGGCCCCAGTGATGTACTGGACCGTTCGCACTACCCTCTATAACGCCTTACGGTCAGATGCCGAGCAGTTGCCATACCAGGTGGTGATGCAACCGGTCAGGATGCTAGTTCATTGGTGATGTGGACACCAAGGAACCTAAAACTCTCGACCCACTCCACTACAGCCCCGTCAATGTTAATGGGGCCTGTTTGGCCGCCTTTTCCTGCAGTCCACGATCATCTCCTTTGTCTTGCTCACGTGAAGAGAGAGGTTGTTGTCCTGGCACCACACTGCCAGGTCTCTGACCTCCTCCATATAGGCTGTCTCTTCATTGTCGGTAATCAGGCCTACCACTGTTGTGTCATCAGCAAAATTAATGAAGGTGTTGGAGTTGTGTTTGGCCACACAGTCGTGGGTGAACAAGGAGTACAGGAGGGTCTAAGCATGCAGTGTTGAGGATCAGCGTGGCAGACGTGTTGTTGTCTACCCTTAGCACCTGGGGGTGGCCCTTCAGGAAGTCCAGGATCCAGTTGCAGAGGGAGTTGTTTAGTCCCAGGGTCCTTAGATTAGTGATGAGCTTTGTGGGCACTATGGTGTTGAAAGCTGAGTGTCTTCAATGAACAGCATTTTCACATAGATGTTCCTTTTGTCCAGGTGGGAAAGGGCAGTGTGGAGTGCGATTGAGATTGAGTCATCTGTGGATCTGTTGGGGTGTTAAGAAATGGAGTGGGTCTAGGGTATCAGGGATGATGGTGTTGATGTGAGCCATGACCAGCCTTTCAAAACACTTCATGGCTACCGACAAGAGTGCTATGGAGTGGATATCATTTAGGCAGGTTACCTTCGCTTTCTTGGGCACAGGGACTATGGTGGTCTGCTTGAAATATGTAGGTATTATAGACCCGGTCAGGGAGAGGTTGAAAATATCAGTGAAGACACTTGCCAGTGGGTCCGAGCATGCTTTGAGTACACGTCCTGGTAATCCGTTTGGCCCCGCGGCTTGGTGAATGTTGACCTGTTTAAAGGTCTTGCTCACATCGGCTACCGAGAGCATTATCACACAGTCGTCTGGAACAGCTGGTGCTCTCATGTATGCTTCAGTGTTGCTTGCCTCGAAGTGAGCATAAAAGGCATTTGGCTTGTCTGGTAGGCTCGTGTCACTGGGCAGCTCGCAGCTGGGTTCCCTTTTGTAATCCATAATAGTTTTCAAGCCCTGCCACATCCGATGAGCATCAAAGCCGATATAGTAGGATTCAATCTTAATCCTATAGTGACACTTTGTTTATTTGATGGTACGTCTGAGGGTGTAGCGGCATTTATTATAAGCGTACGGGTTAGTGTCCGACTACTTGAAAGCGGCAATTCTAGCCTTTAGCTCGATGCGGATGTTGCCTGTAATACATGGATTCTGATTGGGATATGTACGTTCGGTCACTGTGGGGACGACGTCCTTGATGCACTTATTGATGAAGCCTATGACTGATGTGGTGTACTCCTCAATGCCATTGGATGAATCCCGGAACATATTCCAGTCTGTGCAAGCAAAACAGTCCTGTAGCATAGCATACGCGTCATCTGACCACTTCATTATTGAAAGTGGTCAAACGGATTTAAGTTTGCCTGCATTAAAGTTTGCCTGCATTAAAGTTTGCCTGCATTAAAGTCCCTGGCCACTAGGAGCGTCACTTCTGGATGAGCATTTTCTTGTTTGAATATGACCTTATACATCTGGTTGTGTGCGTCTTAGTGCCAGCATCAATTTGTGGTGGTAAATAGACGGCTACGAATAATTTAGATGAGAACTCTCTTGGTAGATGGTGTGGTCTACAGCTTATCATAAGGTACTCTACCTCAGGTGAGCAATACCTCGAGACTGCTTTAATATTAGACATCGTGCACCAGCTGTTATTGACAAATAGATACACACCCCTCCCCTTGTCTTACCAGACGTAGCTTCTCTATCTTGCCGATGCATAGAAAATCCAGCCAGCTCTATATTATTTGTGTTGTCGTTCAGCCACGACTCAGTGAAACATAAGATATGACAGTTTTTAATGTCTCGTTGGTAGGATAGTCTTGCTCATATATCATCCAATTAGTTTTCCAATGATTGCACGTTGGCCAATAGAACGGATGGTAGTGGAGGTTTACTCACTCACCTATGAATTCTCAGAAGGCAGCTGATCTCCGCCCCCTTTTTCTCTGTTTTTTCTTCATGCAAATGATGAAGATTTGGGCCTGTTCCCGAGAAAGCAGTGTATCCATCATGTTGGATTCGTTAAAGAATTTGATGTTTGATGTGAGTAATCACTGTTCTGAAGTCCAGAAGTTATTTTAGGTCATAAGAGACGATAGTAGCAACAAATACGTTTTTAAAAATGGTCTCTATCTGTTTCATCATTTTCCTTAAATATGCAAGGGGCTGAATGTATCCCATCAGAGAAAGCATCCAAGCGAGCGAAAAAGCGTCCCTCTGGCTCTGTATGTGTAGCTCATCTATCTGATGCTGTCTGGTCAAAAACAATATATGATATTGTTGCGGCCCATAGCATTGAACGCAAAGGAAGCCAGCGAGCATTTGGCCCCCCTTGATATTTTTTTTAAACAATAATAGCCAATCAGCATTGAGCTAAACTGAGTGAACTCAACAGTGAATGGTCCTGGTGCAGCAAAAAAAGTGTCAAGGGAAGCCAGTTTGAATTTGGCTTCCCACCAATCACATCAAAAGCCAAAGGTTATTGACAGAAAAAAGCTTTAATTGTTGCATCTCGTTGTGTTGTTGTCCCCCGGTGGCTAGCTAGCTAAAAAAAAATAAAAGCATGTACTGTATGACAGAATCATAGACAATTTTGGCAACATGAAAGAGAGGAGGATGGCATTGGCATTTCTATACAGTGGATTCAGAAGATTTCCACATTTTGTTACATTACAGCCTTATTCTAAAATTTATAAATGGTTTTCCCTCATCAATCTACACACAATACCCCATAATGACAAAGCAAAACTGTTTTTTAGAGATGTTTGCAAATGTATTGAAACTGAAATATCACATTTACGTAAGTATTCAGACCTTCTACTCAGTGCTTTGTTGAAGCACCTTTGGCAGAGATTACATTCTTGAGTCTTCTTGGGTGTGACACTACAAGCTTGGCACACTTGTATTTGGGGAGTTTCTCCCATTCTTCTCTGCAGATCATCTCAAGATCTGTCAGGTTGGATGGGGAGCGTTGCTGCATAGGTCTCCAGAGATGTTCTTTCGGGTTCAAGTTCAGGCTCTGGCTGGGCCACTCAAGGACATTCAAAGACTTGTCCCAAAGCCACTCCTGTGTTGTCTTGGCTGTGTGCTTAGGGTCATTGTCCTGTTGGAAGGTGAACCTTCGCTCCAGTCTGAGGTCCTGAGTGATCTGGAGCAGGTTTTCATCAAGGTTCTCTCTGTACTTTTTATCACTGTACCAATCGGGCTTCAGGAAGAAGCATAGCACAATTACAGCAGCCATGAAGGTTTTAAATGATATCACTGAAGCCCTTGACAAAAAACAGCACTGTGTCTCACTTTTTATTGACCTCTCTAAGGCTTTTGATACAGTTGATCATGCTATACTAAGGCAGAGATTGTCGAGTGTAGGTCTTTCAGAGCATGCAGTTGCATGGTTTGCTAACTATCTGTCTGATAGAACTCAGTGCACTCAATTTGATGGGTTTATGTCTGTTAAATTGTTTGTCTTTAATGGTGTGCCCCAAGGCTCTGTACTTGGTCCTCTCTTATTCACTATTTATATAAATTATTTAGACAAAAATGTCCAAAATGCGCAACTTCATTTTTATGCTGATGATACTGTTATTTACTGTTGTGCCTCATCTCTTACAAAAGCTTTCCAGAACTTGCAAACTGCTTTTTATACTGTTCAACAGTCAATCGAAGCTTATCCTCAATACTGACAAAACTAAACTAATGGTGTTTTCTAAAGCAAGAAATAGACCTCAGAACCTTTCACCTATTACTACCTGTCAGGGCAAAAAGATTGAGGTTGTAACCTCATAGAAATATCTTGGAATTTTAATTGATGACGGCCTCTCTTTTAAATTGCATGTTCAACAACTTACAAAAAAATTGAAGCTGAAATTGGGATTTTATTTTAGGAATAAGGCCTGTTTTTCTTTTGAAGCCAGAAGGAGGCTAGTATCAGCTACATTTATGCCTTTACTAGAATATGGGGATATTTTATATATGAATGCTTCCGCTCAGTGTTTGAGATCAATTGACACCCTTTACCATGGCACTTTGAGATTTATTTTAAACTGCAAAACCCTTACGCACCACTGCACTTTGTATACCAGGGTTGGCTGGCCTTCGCTAGTCACTTGTAGGCTCAGGCACTGGTATACTTTTATTACAAAGGCATTTTGGGTTTACTAGCTTTTTATTTGGGCATTTTTATTGTTCAGAAATGTGGTGGGTACTCTTCGTTCGCTGGACGTTATCCTGCTAACTGTTCCAAATGTCCGAACTGAATTTGGTAAAAAGGCTTTTATGTACTCTGCGCCATCGTCTTGGAACGCCTTACAAAATACTTTTAAACTGGAAGAATTTCTCCCGATTGGTATTTTTAAATCAATGATGAATTATCTTGAGACTGATTCCCTGACCTGTCAATGTTTTTAATTAGCTGTTTTGATTTTGTTATACTCTTGTGAATTCTGTGGTTTTTACTAGATTACTTTTAGTTTTTCTTGTTGTTTGTCTGTAATTTTTGCAATGACTTGGTGCTGCCTATCTTGGCAAGGACGCTCTTGAAAAAGAGATTTTAAATCTCAATGAGCCCTTACTAGTTAAATAAAGGTTAAATAAAATTAAAATAAATACATGTATTTCCCTCGATCCTGACTCGTCTCCCAGTCCCTGCCACTAAAAACATCCCCACAACATGCTGCTGCAACCACCATGCTTCACCGTAGGGATGGTGCCAGGATTCCTCCAGACGTGACACTTGGCATTCAGGCCGAACAGAGTTCAATCTTGGTTTAATCAGACCAGAGAGTCTTGTTTCTCATGGTCTGAGAGTCTTTACATGCCTTTTGGCAAACTAAAAGTTGGCTGTCATATGCCTTTTACTGAGGAGTAGCTTCCGTCTGGCCACTCTACCATAAAGGACTGATTGGTGGAGTACTTTGGAGATGGTTGTCCTTCTGGAAGGTTCTCTCATCTCCATAGCAGAACTCTGGAGCTTTGTCAGAGTGACCATCGGGTTCTTGGTCACCTCCCTTACCAAGGCCCTTCTCCCTCGATTGCTCAGTTTGGCCGGGCAGCCAGCTCTAGGAAGAGTCTTGGTGGTTCCAAACTTCTTCCATTGAAGAGTGATGGAGTTCACTGTGTTCTTGGGGATCTTCAATGCTGCAGACATTTTTTGTACCCTTCCCCAGATCTATGCCTTGTCCACTCTGGAGCTCTGTCAGAGTGACCATCGGGTTCTATGGACAACTCCTTCGACCTCATGACTTGGTTTATGCTCTGACATGCATTGTCAACTGTGGGACCTTATATAGACAGGTGTGTTCCTTTCCAAATCATGTCCAATCAAAGGAATTTATCACAGGTGGACTCCAATCAAGTTGTAGAAACATCTCAAGGATGATCGATGGAAACAGGATGCACCTGAGCTCAATTTTGAGTCTCATATAAAAGGGTTTGAATAAGTCATGTATTTCTATTCTAGAAACCTGTTTTTGCTTCGTTATTATGTGGTACTGTGTCTAGATTGATGAGGAAAACAAGTCATTTAATCCATTTCAGAATAAGGTTGTAACGTAACAAAATGTGGAAAGAGTCAATGGGTCTGAATACTTTCCAAATACACTGTAGGGTGAGTCAACATGTTTTTTCCACACACACACACACACACACATGAGAAACGAGAAAAAATATCCAGAAAATCACATTGTATAATTTTTTACGAATTTATTTGCAAATTATGGTGGAAAATAAGTATTTGGTCACCTACAAACAAGCAAGATTTCTGGCTCTCACAGACCTATAACTTCTTCTTTAAGAGGTTCCTCTGTCCTCCACTCATTACCTGTATTAATGGCACCTGTTTGAACTTGTCATCAGCATAAAAGACACCTGTCCACAACCTCAAACAGTCACACTCCAAACTCCACTATGGCCAAGACTAAAGAGCTGTCAAAGGACACCAGAAACAAAATTGTAGACCTGCACCAGGCTGGGAAGATTTTTTTTCTCATTTTGTCTGTCATAGTTGAAGTGTACCTATCGATGAAAATTACAGGCCTCTCTCATCTTTTTAAGTGGGAGAACTTGCACAATTGGTGGCTGACTAAATACTTTTTTGCCCCATTGTAGGTTGTAAAATTGCATTTTTTTCCTGGCTTTGATTTCCAGTGATTTTACCGCTACTGGCAACACAGTATTAGTGAGAGACAAAGTCTGTGAATCTTACATTGAACTTCTTGCTGTCTCTTTCTGCCCATTTTATCTGCCTTGTGAATTCCCCCAACTATTCTATGTTGTTGTTTACAGTATATCCGCCCACGTGCTAATGTTGATGAAGCCACAAAGCTCTTAAAAAACACCCTTCATAAACTGGATACCATATCACCAGATTCTCCCAAGTTTGTTCTTGGGGATTTTTACCATTGCCCCATGGATAAAGCACTAAAAGGCTATCATCAATATGTGACTTCTGCCACTTGCCAAAATAGGATTCTGGACCCAGGAGCCTATAGGTCACTCCCTCTGCATCCCCTCGGATCAGCTGATCACCATATCGTTCTACTCGCCCCTGCCTACACTCCAGTGGTGAAGAGAGTAGAGAGGGAGGTGAGAATAGTTAAAACGTGGACTGCCCAAAGTATTGATGCACTGCCAGGCTGTTTTGACTGCACCAATTGGGAACTGCTCTTAGAGTTATGCTCCAGCTTAATTTAACAAGTACTAACAGTGTCAAAATACCTAACTTTTTGTGTTGACTCAATAATCCCAACAAACCCTGGGTGACCAAGGAGCTCAAGGGCATTCTTAATGAGAAAAAAGGGGATTTTTCACAGGTAAGGTGGAGCAGAAAAAAAAGGTTAACAAAGAAGTCAAGCAAGCCATTAGACAAGCTAAAAATCAATCTAAAAACAAGATTGAGTAGAAGTTTGAGCAGGTGAACTATAGGGCAGCCTGGCAGGATATTAAAATCATGGCTGCTGTAAGCGTGCTGTCAGAAATGAGGCTTGTGAGTTTGGAGGGATCAGTAACTCCTCTATGCCCAATGAGCTGAACATATTCTACACTCGCTTTGAGAGGCCCGACCTCACCCCTGACGCGGTGGAGTTTAAGCAGAGTTTCACGCCATGTGCCACGTTCACCCCTCAAGCCGTGATGAAACGTATTAAATCCACACCAATCAACAAAGCCCCGGGACTGGGTGGAATCTGTGACCCTCCGGTACTGTGCTGAGCAGCTCAGTGGGGTCCTACTCCAGATTTTCCAGTCCTCGCTGGACCAAAGCCTTGTCCCACCCACTGCCATGGAAAACATCAAATCAAAATAACATTTTATTTGTCACATGTGCCGAATACAACAGGTAGACCTTACAGTGAAGTGCTTACTTACAAGCCCTTAACCAACAATGCAGTTTTAAGAAAATACCCCAAAAAGTAAGAGATACAAATAAATAATTAAAGAGCAGCAGTAAAATAACAATATACAGGGGGTACCAGTACAGAGTCAATGTGCGGGGGCACCGGTGTCGAGGTAATTAAGGTAATATGGACATGTAGGTAGAGTTAATAAAGTGACTATGCATAGATAATTATGGATTTTTTAAACTGACAGGCCACAGAGAGTCTATACTAATGGTACCATGTCAGACACCCTACTCACTTGCACAGGGACTGACCACGGCCCAGCCCTTTAGGACTTCATTGACTGGTGTGGCAGTGCACTGCTGGAGTTGAATGTCTCCAAGATGAAGGAAATGGTTGTTGACTTCAGGATTAAGCCCCACAGGATGGACCCAGTGATCATCCATGAAAATGAGATGGACAATTTGGACAAGTATAAATATCTTGGTAGCATCGTTGATAACACCCTGAAATTTGAACAAAACACAGACACCGTCATCAAAAAAGCCCACAAGAGACAATACTTTCTCAGGAAACTGAACTCATTCAGTGTCCACAAATCAATACTACAAATCTTTTACAGTTCTTTCATCGAGAGCATTCTGTGTTTCTCTTTCAGATGCTGGTTCACATCCCTCTCTGTCAAGAACAGGAACTGCCTCCAAGCCATTGTGAACACCTGCTCTAAGATCACCTGGGGGCCTCTCAGAAGTCTGTTCTCATTCTTTGAGCAGAAGGCCAGGAGGAAGGCCTATGATATCCTGGATGACAGCACCCATGTCCTCAACCCGCAGTTCCAATTTCTCCCCCTTGGACGCCTCCAACCTCCAGCTGTCTCAAGTGTCCCACCAATAGGCGCAGGGCCTTGTTTGTGCCCTAGGCCATCCACTTGGACCACCAAGGAAGATCTAGGGACTATTCCAGAGATAGTTTAGCCCTGCAATTAATTAAAACTGTGGCTACCATTTAACTTTTAGTGTCTTAAATTGCATCATGCACTTTTAACTGATATCTTAATAAGTGTTTATATTAAATGTTTTATACTGTCTGTCTGTGTTTGTCCTGTTTGAAGCATCCTGTCAGCCCTGAACGAATTGCCCTTCTGGGATTAATACAGTTTTATTGTATAATGTATGGCCAGGATAAATTATGACATTAATTTCTGCTCTCAAAATCCATGGGATCAGGCCTACCAACTGCCTGTCTCTTTAGACCTGCTTTTGGTGGGTCTTAAAACTTCCCTTTAGTGCTGCATGAAATTGTCACTTTTGCACTTGTTTTTAAGGACACACCTTAGATATCGCCACCCCTCACAACTCAGCGCAAGCAAGCTGATGTTAGACAGGTAAACTGCTGAACCTGGCATAAGGGGTGGAAAATTCCAGTGCGCCAGTTTTTCCATGATGAAATTGCGAACTAACGTGCGTTTGAGACTTGCGCCTCCTTAGCGCCAGCCGAAAATAGAGCCCACAATCATTTCCTCTCAACCCAATGGGTCAGGTATGGTTCCCTTGGTAAGACACTGCATTATATGTTGCCTAACAGACTGTGCATCTGTCCATGTTCATTCAATGATTGATTTGAAAGCTCACTGGATTGTGTGAATTGATTGTAATGTACTCATTTTCTATAAGAACAGGAGGCAGAACAGGGATTCTTGTTTGGTTTAAACATGCTTGCTAACCTTGGCTCGATGTAATCATAATCGGAGTGTGTATGTGTGTGTAATTCAAAGTACACAGAAAATGGGCCTTATGCAAGAGTGAGATGTCAGAATCTGGCGATTACTGAGAAGGGAAGAGAGGCAATTTGCTTCCCAATAGTATGGCCATGTAAACCAGGAGCTCTGTACTGGGGCAAACAGTCCTGACAGATGATGATGTGCCCCGCCTCCACAATGTAGTGTGTAGCATCCACAGAGAGGTTGAGGTGCTCGTTGAAATTGCTCATATGAGTTTAAGGATAAATGTACGTCAAGCTGTGCCAGCACAGCATGAACTAATTTAATCACTTCAAGTATGGTGTGTCAGTCAACTCTGCTGGTGCAGATAAGGTGTTTGTGTGTGTGCGTGTGTGACACTATACCCGTGCATGTGTGATTATGCATGTGTGTATGTATGAGAAGAGGGAGGGCATCTTGTAGTGTGTAAACAGAAGAGGTCCTACTGTAGTCAAGCAATAGTTCAAACTTTCCCTCCCTCCCTCCCTCACTCACTCACTCACTCACTCACTCACTCACTCACTCACTCACTCACTCACTCACTCACTCACTCACTCACTCACTCAATCACTCAATCACTCAATCACTCAATCACTCAATCACTCAATCACTCACTCAATCACTCACTCACTACTAAGCCAGAAAACTTCACGAGTTCTAAAGGCAGCTGTCTAAATATGGCAATTTTCTTAGAAAGCGTTGGATCTTCTGGATGTGACTCCCCATGCTTTAAGATTTCCGGGATGAAAAACCAGGACTTCAGTGTACAGAAAACAGAAACATCCTAACATACACTACAGCCGCCCATGTAGTGTTCAGGTGGTGTGGAAGCTTTTGAAGTGTATGACTCAACAGATGAGAGACACCCCCAGTCTGAATGACAGAAATAGGTCTGTATGAAACCTGCCATACTACCTCTCCATGCTACCTCTCTGGCTCTCTCTCTCACATTGAATTATGCTACAGCAGCTGACTGACTGAAAGTCATCAAATGAAGATTAAAGATGAGGCTGTTTCTAGTGACAGGCACCGTCGCCAGGCTTGTCACTGGGCCTCTGGGGAATGGAGACAATTACATTTAGAATGGGATTCATTCAAAGTGTTCAACAACTTATTAATTGCATATTGCAAACAGTACATTTCAGCAAAATGCATTGATGAGGAACTGTAAGAAGCTGCCACCATTTTAATGTGTGTTCGGAATTCCTTATTAGCATATCATATAGAGAGATGGAAAAGTTGGAATTAATTTTCTTGCGCATACAGTATTTCTCTCATAAATGGCTTCTTCCATTTGTTTTGAAGTTTGCTTAAAGTTAAAGATATTCTCCAGTACCTTTGTATTATTTTTATCCATTAGTTCTGAAAGCAACACATGAGCCGAAAATTGCGATCGATGTCACAAATGTGCAGATATGTGCACCACGTCATTGCTCTCTCTCTCGCTCTACTGTGTGTGCGTCTTTCTAGCTGGTACTCAAATGGTGAGGGGCTGAAGCTTATTGGTTGAAACTCAAATTGCTAGGGGGCTGGCCCACGTGGAGTTAAATGTATGGAAAATGGCGCCACAAATCTTCCAGAAAACTATCTTTCAAACTAGGAATTTTGTGGCTAATTGAGGTAAGACTCATAGATTATGCATGTATGAAATACACATTGACACATCCAGCCCAAAGTGGGAGGTTTCAAAAATATTTACTAGTCGCCAAAGTACCAGAGCACGTCTTTAATTTATGATTTTTATGTAAAGAAAAATGCCACAGAACCAGTGGTCTCATTATACTGATTATATGTCAGGTACACTACATGACCAAAAGTATGTGGACACCTGCTCGTTGAACATCTCATTCCAAAATCATGGGCATTAATATGGAGTTGGTCCCCCCTTTGCTGCTATAACAGCCTCCACTCTTCTGGGAAGACTTTCCACTAGATGTTGGAACATTGCTGCGGGGATTTTCTCCCATAGCCACAAGTGCACTAGTGAGGTAGGGCGCTGATTTTGAGTGATTAGACCTGGCTCGCAGTTGGCATTCCAATTCACCCCGAAGGTGTTCGATGGGGTTAAGGTCAGGGGTCTGTGCAGGCCAGTCAAGTTCTTCCACACCAATCTCGAAAAACTTTTGGACCTCACTTTGGGCACGGGGGTATTGTCATGCTGAAACAGGAAATGGCCTTCCCAAAACTTTTGCCACAAAGTTGGAAGCACAGAATTTTCTATGCTCTAGCGTTAGGATTTCCCTTCACTAGAACTAAGGGGCCTAGTCTGAACCATGAAAACCAGCCCCATACCATTATTCCTCCTCCATCAAACTTAACAGTTGGCACAATGCATTGGGGAAGGTAGCATTCTCCTGGCATCCGCCACACCCAGATTTGTCTTTTGGACTGCCAGATGGTGAGGTGTGATTCATCACCCCAGAGAACACATTTCTAATGCTCCAGAGTCCAATGGCGGCGAGCTTCAAACAACTCCAGCAGGCGCTTGGCATTGCGTATGGTGATCTTAGGCTTGTGTAGGGATGCTCTGCCATGGAAACCCATTTCATGAAGCTCCTGACGAACAGTTATTGTGCTGACGTTGCTTCCAGAGGCAGTTTGGAACTTGGTAGTGAATATAGCAACCGAGGACAGGCGATTTCTACACGCTTCAGCACTTGGTGGTCCCGTTCTGTGAGCTTGTGTGGCCTACCACTTTGCAGCTGAGCCGTTATTGCCCCTAGATTTTTCCACTTCACAATAACATCACTTATGTATGAAAGGTGGCATCCTACAGTGGGCTTCAAAATTACTGCCACTGGCAAAGCACAAACAATGCTTAAACAAATATAAACAATATAATTATAGAGATAAACTCAAAATACCAACATGTGAGAAATACTGTACTTTATTAATGTTTCAATGGAACCAACCAAAATAATGTATTGGTTTAATTGAAAAACAATATCCTCCAAATCAAGGTTTCACAATTAATGGCATCCTTAAAGATTATTGTAAATAACATCTACCAAAATTAAACCACAAATTAAATTATACTTATTTAAGTTGATCTAAGTCTTAAGGAACTATATTGAGCCACTACATCGCTTCCTGTTTCACTAGGGTATAAAAATGAGGTAACACACATGCAATATTCCACTGTCATCCAACACCATGAAGAACACAAAAGAACTAGCAGTTCAAACGAGACAGATGGTCGTAGATCTTCATAAATCTGGTAATGGCTACAAGAAGATCCACAAACGATTGAATATACCACTGAGGGCAATTATTAGAAAATTCAGAAGATATGGAACAGTTGAAAACCTCACGGGTAGAGGACGAAAATGCATTTTGCCCCCCAGGATAGGGAGGAGGATGGTGAGAGAAGCAAGAAAATCCCCAAGAATCACTGTTAAAAAATTGCAGGCCTTGGTGGCGTCATTTCAAGGTCCTGGAGTGGCCTAGCCAGTCTCCAGATCTCAACCCCATAGAAAATCTTTGGAGGGAGTTGAAAGTCCGTGTTGCCCAGCCACAGCCCCAAAACATCACTGCTCTAGAGGAGATCTGCATTGAGGAATGGGCCAAAATACCAGCAACAGTGTGTGAAAACCTTGTGAAGACTTACAGAAAACATTTGACCTCTGTCATTGCCAACAAAGGGTATATAACAAAGTATTGAGATAAACTTTGTTATTGACCAAATACTTATTTTCCACCATCATTTGCAAATAAATTCATTAAAAATCCTACAATGTGATTTTCTGGATTCTCATTTTGTCTGTCATAGTTGAAGTGTACCTATGATGAAAATTACAGGCCTCTCTCATCTTTTTAAGTGGGAGAACTTGTACAATTGGTGGCTGACTAAATACTTTTTTGCCCCACTGTATATATAGAGTATGTAGATGAGTATGCTTAAAGTGAACAAAAAAGGTTATATAATTGCTGTTCCTATGACGTTTAGGAGATCCTACAGCCAAAGGGATCCCTCTCCAACAGATACATGTTTCCTCTGCTAGTGTAAGCAGCAGGAGAGGATGGCAGTCCAAACACACAGCAATAAGAGGAATCCCTGGGGAGCTTCCAGAGTTGTTAAGGCCATTAATATTTCAAGGGCCCTTTGTTTCCCCTCAGGGTGATCTTTTACAAGCAGCCAATTAGCAGCTGAGGATTCACGTGGGCCGGGGCTTTTCTTAATCATTGACCGTCAATTAGTGCCCATGTGCCTTTGTACAGCTGTGCATGGACGAATCGTGAGACCCAATTGTTTGTCCAGTTCCAAACTGTGGAGATATCCCTTATGGCTTGTATTACTGGTTGCTTGGAAAACACCAGAAAAACTATTCAAGAAGATTGCCTAAATGTTCTTGGGCTTTCAAATGAGTCAATACCCTGTCCTACTTTTCCACAAAGTAACTTGTCTTGATTTGATAATCATATCACCACCTGACTTGTGTTATGATTATTTTTAAATGTAGAATATCAGTGGTTAACAGCAGCAGTTAGCACAGTCCTGGGATTTCTTTTTTTCTCAAGGTAAATTAATTAACAGCGTATCACTTTATGGAAACGCTGGATGCAGCTGAGTGCTTCGCTTACTCTGCAGGCAGCGCAGAGATTTGGGCTCCCTTGACAGCTCTTAACACACCCTCTGTGGAGAAACTCACAGAATCAACACCACCAGATCCTCAAGCACACACATTCAGACAGTTGCTTTGTAAATAATTCCTTTTATATTTTTTCCTTTTAATACTCAACAAAGGTTAACTAACTTGAAGTACTGTGTATAAAATTGAGAGACACAAAGGCCTTATAGTTTGAGCGTTGTTTGTGTTGGGTTATGTGTATTTTCTAATGGTCTTGAAGAGAAAGAGGGATTGCGGAAAGTGAGAAGGGAGCGAAGAAGAAGAAAGTGGGTCAGGTTGAGAGGTGGGCAGAGTGGTGACCTGTGATAACATTAAAGGCCTCCCTTTTCTGACCAGCAATTAGAGCCCTCCAAATGATGATCTATACTGGCAGAGTGTGCTCAGCTATGCAATGGAGATGGATGGAGAGGGCGCAGGACACTGCAGATTGATTATTGATTGGGAGGACAGTGATGGATCGGGACTTAGAGAGAGAGACTTAGAGAGACCCTGAGAGTACAGCGAGTGGGGGTGGATTTAAAGGAATTTATGTTTTTGGAGTGTGGCTTGCGGGAGAGGGGATGAGAGGGTGTGGGAGGAGTATTGATCAACTGCCCATTGCAACCTTGAGTGGAAGCTTTTCACTATTAGTTCACACATTTCTGAGTTGCTAAGTTTTAATGTATAAGACAAAGCAAAATATTTCTCATAATATGTAAGATAATGTAAAAGTTGTAATATTTGTATTATCCAAAGAAACTTAATTGAAACAAAAATGATAAATGTCCTCATTCTGGAATATAAATTCTGTGATTTAACAATGGAAGGTATGTTCCAATCCCAGAAGCCATTTTGTTAATCAAGATCATCTGAACATAGCACTCACTCCATTAATGAAATGGAACAAATGTGAACCGTAGATGATGCACTATAGAATATGTAGGCTTTGTTATAGGAGGTGAGTACAGGAAGGATTGCTCATGAAGTCATCTGTCTTTGTATCCAGTCTCTGCATGATTCAGATCTGAGAGATTGTTTTCCAAACAGTAGAGAACTATAAATCACACACCTAGATGCCTGAGCCTTTAATCAGTATGGACAGCTCTGGACTTGTGCCTGAGTGTGTGCATACATGTGTGTGCCAGTGAAGGCTACTGGGAGGAGCTATAAGAGGACGGGCTCATTGTAATGCCTGGAATGGAGCTAATGGAATGGTATCGAACATAGGGAAACCATATTTGACTCTATTCCAGTCATTCTATTCCAACCATTCGAATGACCCCGTCCTAAAGCTCCTCCCATCAGCCTCCACTGGTGTGTGTCTCTCGCTCTCTCTAGCCTTGTTTATACCTGGTGCAAACATGCGTCCTTTGTCCTGATCTTATCCACATTCTGATTGTGCCCACATTGTAGCTGTTGCATCTACTCTGCGCCATCTTGTTTGTCCACCGTTGTTCCTGTACCAAAGAAAGCAAAGGTAACTGAACTAAATGACTATCGCCCAGTAGCACTCATTTTGTCATCATGAAATACTTTGAGAGGCAGCCTCATCTTTAATCTTACCCGACACCCCAAACCCCTCAAATTTACTTACCGCCACAACAGGTCCACGGATGATGCAATCACCATCAAACTGCCCTATATCATCTGGACAAGAGGAATACCAAAAGTGCATTCGGAAAGTATTCAGACCCCTTGACTTTTTCCATATTTTGTTAAGTTACAGCCTTTTCAAAAACGGATTAAATAAAAAATGTCATCAATCTACACACAATACCACATAATGACAAAGTGGAAACAGACTTTTTAGAATTTTTGGCAAATGTATTACAAATACAAAAGATAAAGTAGACCCTTTGCTATGATACTTGAAAATTGAGCACAGGTGCATCCTGTTCCCATTGATCATCCTTGAGATGTTTCTACAACTTCATTGGTAAATTCAATTGATTGGACATGATTTGGAAAGGCACACACCAGTGCACCATAAGGTCCCACAGGTAACAGTGCATGTCAGAGCAAAAACCAAGCCATGAGGTCAAAGGAATTGTTCATAGAGCTCTTGTGTCAAGGCACAGATCTGGGGAAGGGTATGAAAAAAAATTGTGCAGCATTGAAGGTCCCCAAGAACACAGTGGCCTCCATCATTGTTAAATGGAAGAAGAAGGAACCACCAATAATCTTCCTAGATCTGGCTGCCCTGCCAAACGGAGGAGAAGGGCCTTGGCCAGAGAGGTGACCAAGAACCCAATGATCACTCTGACAGAGCTCCAGAGTTCCTCTGTGAAGATGGGAGAACCTTCCAGAAGGACAACCATCTCTGCAACACTCAACCAATCAGGCCTTTATGGTAGAGTGGCCATGCGGAAGCCACTCCTCTGTAAAAGGCATGTGACAGCCCGCTTGGAGTTTGCCAAAAGGCACCTAAAGGATTCTCAGACCATGAGAAACAAGATTTTCTGGACTGATGAAACCAAGATTGAACTTGTGTCACATGTGGAGGAAACCTGGCAGCATCATACTCATCATACAAAGGTTTCTCAGTGGCAGGGACTGGGACACTAGTCAGGATCGAAGGAAAGATGAACAGAGCAAAAGTACAGAGAGATCCTTGATGAAAACCTGCTCCAGAGCGCTCAGGACCTCAGACTGGAGGAAAGGTTCACCTTCCAACAGGACAATGACCCTAAGCACACATCTAAGACAACGCAGGAGTGGCTTTGGGACAAGTCTCTAAATGTCCTTGAGTGGCCCAGTCAGTGCCCGGACTTGAACCCGAAAGAACATCTCTGGAGAGACCTGAAAATAACTGTGCAGCAGCGATCCCCATCCAGCCTGACAGAGCTTGAGACGATCTGCAGAGAAGAATGGGAGAAACTCCCCAAATACAGGCGTGCCAAGCTTGTAGCGTCATACCCAAGAAGACTCTAGGCTGTAATCTCTGCCAAAGGTGCTTCAACAAAGTATTGAATAAAGGGTCTGAAAACTTATGTAAATGTGCTATTTCCATTTTTTTGGCAAAAATGTCAAAAACCTGGTTTTGCTTTGTAAATTATGGGGTTTTGTTATTGTGTGTAGATTGATGAAGAAAACAAACAATTGAATCCATTTGAGAATAAGGCTGTAACGTATCAAAATGTGGAGAAAGTCAAGGGGTCTGAATATTTTTCGAATACACTGTATGTCAGAATGCTGCTCATCGACTACAGCTCAGCTTTTAAAACCATAGTGCCCTCCAAGCTAATCCCTAAGCTCTGGGCCCTGGGTCTGAACCCCGCCCTGTGCAGCTTGGTCCTTCACTTCCTGACAGGCCGACCCCCAGGTGGTGAGGGTAGGCAACAACACCTCCGCTACACTGATCTTGCCGGAACCTGTTCACCCAATACTGCGTGGCCACGCACGTCTCCAACTCAATCATCAAGACGACACAACAGTGGTAGGCCTGATTACTAATCACCAGTAATTAATATCTGGCCGTGAGCAGCACCTTGATGCAGTACAAATACTCTCACTTACATCTGCTGTGAGAATTTGCAAATCATTTGCCTCTTCACACACCAGGATGCCAAGGTCAGCACATCTGAATGTAAGTGACAGTATTTGTACTGCATTAAGGTGCTGCTCACGGACGGAAATTAATTATTTGGAAATGGGCAGTAAATTAATGGACCAAATATTTACCCAACTTCTATTGGCTCAGTGTTCTGGGCAAACACATTCACTCGTCCTCTGTTCTGGTCCATTCTTATGCCTACTTTCTCCATTGTTAAATTTGCATTATTAATTTGTGGATCACAGAACAGTGTACTGCCAACATTCGGTTTGTTGTTTTTATGAAATCGTTTTCTTTAAATCGTTTTTAATCATAGCTAAAGTTTGTGTTGCTACTGATTCCGTGACGTGATCAGCCTTTACGGCTGTGTCCTGGATTCCTGTTAAGTAGCAGTTAGCTGCTAGCCATCATGAAAATGGAGCAGGCTAACGCTAGCAGTGCTAGCCCAGCAGTGTTTTTAACGACGGCTAGGCACAAATGCTTCAGGTGTGAGATGATTTCAATGATCTTAGAGCTAACACAGATGCCAAACAGCTCTTTATCTGTATACTCTTGAATTTAAGTGCTGCATTTGACATTGTTGACCATGATGTCCTTCTGGACAGACTGGAGAGGTGGGTTGGCCTCTCCGGTCCAGTTCTAAATTGGTTTGGGACACATTTAACAGGTCAAGAGATTTTTTTTATCACCTTTGGTGAACATAACTCAGAGAAAAAACATGTCATGTGGCATTCCACAGCGTCTGATTTTGGGTTCGGTACTGTTTATATATGCTACACCTTGGCAGCGTTATCAGAAAGCACAGCATTCATTTTCACTGCTATGCAGACGATACACAACTTTACATTTCTGTGTCACCAGAGGATGTTAGCTTCATGGATCTATTATTAGACTGTATTAGTGATTGAAATACTTAGATGGTTCACAACTTCCTCCAGCTAAATCAAGACAAGGCCGAGGAACTTATTGCTGGAGCCAAAGTACAGAGAGAGAATCTGGCCGCACATTTTAATTCACAGGCAATAAAGATAAAACACCAGGTAAAAAAACGAAGTGTTATTTTAGATTCTGAACTCTAATTTCGAATCACACATTAGGAATGTGACCAAAATAGCTTTTTACCACCTGAGGAACATTGCCAAGGTGCGAACATTTCTCTCTCAGGCTGATACAGAGAGACTCATCCATGCTTTAATTACATGCTATCCTGTCTGGTCTACCCAAGAAACCCATTGGCCAACTGCAAAACATACAGAATGCTGCAGCACGGGTACTGACCAAGACCAGATGGAGGGCACAGTTTTAAGGTCTCTGCACTGGCTGCCTCTGAGTTTTAGAAGTTTTAGAATTTGAAGATTCTTCTATTGGTTTTCAAATCAATCCACGACTGTGCACCCCAATACATGTCAGACATGCGTTTAAGATATGTACCCAGTAAGTCAGTAAGTCCCTCAGGTCCTCTGGTACTGGCCTTTTAAATATCCCAAAGCCTAGGACCAAGAGGCATGGAGAGACAGCCTTTAGTTACTATGCCCCCAGCCTCTGGAATAGCCTGCCAGAGAACCTGAGGGAGGCTGAAACTGTGGACATTTTTAAAAGATATCTTAAAATACACCTTTTTAGCTTTGCTTTTCCTTAGTGTGCAATTTAATCGTTCAGTTTTTATTGTTATTCTTTAGCTTTTTGTCCTCTTATGTTTGTTGTGTAGTAAATATTTCAGTTTTTATTTCATTGCTTTTGTTTGTTTTTCCTGTTAAGCACAGTGTTACATTCCATGTCTGAAATGTGCTGATTTGAAATAGAAAAGCACAACTTGCTGGCAAAAAGGCTGATGCATCATGTGTTGACAGTTGGTACAATGATTTAAAGGGTTCTCCTGGAACATTGATTTCAGTGTACCCAATGGTCATAATATAAGTTTTGTTGCAGTCTATATATTCATGCCATTTCAGACCTAAATACTGTTTGATATCTACTATTTCAGGACTCTATTACTTGTAAAAAAAAAACATACTTTCCTCTTACACTTCTATTTTTGATAACAGAATATGGTCCATATCTCAGAGTAATTGAGTCTTTGGCCACACAGGTCCTGCTTACACAGTGAGCCTCTTTTTGCTGGCCTGGTCAACTTCCTGAAATGCAGCGAGGTGAACAACTGTCCTGAGATAACATACGAAGCTGGGAAATCTGGTATTTTTGTTCTATTTGAAATTATTTTCGTTTTTTACTGTGCGTTGAGCACCTCCTCCGCTTTAGATTAATCACTTGCAAAAGACTGACGAGGGCTAAATTAATGCCAGTGATGAGGGCTAAATTAATGCCAGTGAAGAGGGATAAATTAATGCCAGTGATGAGGGCTAAATTAATGCCAGTGATGAGGGCTAAATTAATGCCAGTGATGAGGGCTAAATTAATGCCAGTGATGAGGGCTAAATTAATGCCAGTGATGAGGGCTAAATTAATGCCAGTGATGAGGGCTAAATTAATGCCAGTGATGAGGGCTAAATTAATGCCAGTAATGAAGCCATTAGTGTAATTACAAGTGTGAATCAATCAGTGTCAATCAGCCCGTATTTTGACCTATTTTTTTTGCGTGTAGCTGACAGAAAACACCTCACCAACGTGTGGAAGGGGGCTCTTAAAACTCCAACCTTCCATCAGCTGCCCCCTTTCCCTCTCCCGGTGCATCCACACACCCCTACACACACATGCTCCAGCAGCCTCCCTGGCTGAGTGGGAGTTTTGTCTCCAGGCCACAGCAGCCCCCCAGTGGATGGTCACTGTGGACCCTGGGGCGGTTATTTAGTCCCTAGGGAGACCTGCTGAGTGTGCAGGAGAGGGGGAGACCAGGGTAAGGAGCTACAGAGTGATGTGGGGCAATCGTGTTCAAATAATACCACCTCTTAACGAGTTAGCTGGTGTGCGTGATGCGTTGCGCTGCTTATAGTCCTGCCAATTAGCCACTGTTTACAGCTTTAAAAAGCTCCTTTAAGCCACATTAAACATGCACATCTCAAGAAATGGTTGTGTGGCAGAGAGGTTAATGAATTTTCTTTCCACCAAGGCGAAGGAAATTATCAAGTGGATCAGGAAGAGATGGCCGCTTCTGAGTGTCAACAAACACTTTGTAAATCCTCTGTCCACTACACACATCGACCTGCCTCTTCCTAACACATGCACACACACACGTACATACTCACACACTTATGCTTACGCACACACCAATAACTAGTCTATATGAAATCCCAGTTTGGGGTGTGTGAATTCTCCCTGACTCGTACAAATCAATGAGGGAGAGGGGAAATTGTGCAAATTAAGAAATGGAAAAAGAGGGGACAAGAAAGACCTGTGCAGAATTGGGAATGAAAGAAGTGTGAAATATCTTGAGGCCTCCTGGTTTAACAAAGAGCATGTAGGACTGCTGCATGTTTACAGGCTTACAATGGGGCTCCTTCAAACCAAAGTCCACGAATACAATACAGTAAACCAAAAAGTGTTTTTCTGCTTTCATCTCAGAGCTATATAAATTTGACTGATGTATATGGTTGGGGTAAAAAGTCAGCCTGGTCTCAGAGAAAATGTATTATATATTACAAAAATCTGTGCCACTCTATTTAGTATGATATGTTCCTTTACATTAGGTTGCTTTACATTGACTACATGTAACATAGTAAATGTAAATCTGGGACACTCAAATTGGTATGATATGTTATGTTTGTTATGGACAGTAGATTACTTAAGGCAAAAACAAAAGTAGGCGGATGGGCGGATGGGTGGGCAGGTTGACAAACAACTTCAAACAACTTCCGCATTTTAGCTAATTAGCTACTCTGCAACTACTTAGCATATTAGCTAACCCTTCCCTTTACCCAAACCTTAACCCTTTAACCTACTGTATCTCCTAACTCTAACCTTAACCATAACCTTAATCCCTAACCTAAAGTAGAATATCATACTAAAACACTTGATTGCAGCATATCACACTAAATGGGTAAAATGTGATCAAGACATAGGCTACTATACGTTCTGCAATTTATATTACATTGTATGAGCTATTACATTGGTAGGCCAATGTAATGTAACCTAAAGTAAAGTAACATATCATACTAAATGTGGCACAGAGTTTTGTAAAATATAATATGTTTTGCTCTGACCAGGTTGAAAAAGTCTATCTTATTGGAAAGGTTTGTTCTATACTGCGTGAGATGTTTTATTCACTGACTCCCCCCACTGGTGTGTTCCACTCTGAGAAACGGTTTGGTGTTTACAGAGAGAAAACAAACCTGACCTGAATAAGCCCACTGTAGCTAGTTCTCAAACAGAGAGGCTGGTAGAGAGTAGTGAGAGACAACAAGGGAGAGCAGAGGGGGAGTCAAACGGTTCCTCTGGATCAGAAGTGGCAGCTCCCTTTAAAGTCTTAGCAGACGTAGGTGGGGGAGGCTGCCTATATGTTCCACTGAGGAGGAACTGATTTTTGGGTAGTAGCTGATGTGTTATTTATGACATTAGGTAGGTATCCTTTGTTGCCATTGGAGATTATGCTTTTTTTTTTAAAGATTGTCTTTCTTTTCAAGAAAACAGGAAGGAAAACAGTCTCACAGATGCTCTCTCACACACACTTGCATACTAATATGATTCTTCAGGGCATCAATGAAGAATCATTCTGGTTACTCTAAATCTTTGTAGTCATCCTAATATTGTATTTAATGGTGCGTAGTGCTATTTTGTATAACACTTATATACGAAACTTCTATTGTTTTTCTTTGGTGGCTCATCACATAATGCTATAAATGGCTACCTTGGGTGTTTATTCAAGTTTTAATGTCACATGCACAAGTACAGTGAAATGCCTTTCATGTAAGCTCTAACCCCAACGATGCAGTAATCAATAGCAATCTAACGTTAAAATAACAAGGTAGAAAAAATACATACGAGATATAAACATAAGAAATAAGAAGCACACGATAAAGTAAGTAAGCATATGCTATAGACAGGGTCAGTTCCATGTATGTGCATACTATGTGTGTATGAGCAAATTATGGAGTGAGTGTTTGTATGTGTGTTGGAGTACCGGTGTATATAAGTGGACTCCCGAGTGGCGCAGCGGTCTAAGGCTCTGCATCTCAGTGCTAGAGGCGTCTCTACAGACACCCTGGTTCAGCGGTCTAAGGCTCTGCATCTCAGTGCTAGAGGCGTCTCTACAGACACCCTGGTTCAGCGGTATAGGACACTGCATCTCAGGGCATCACTACAGACACCCTGGTTCAGCGGTGTAAGGCTCTGCATCTCAGTGCATCACTACAGAAACCCTGGTTCAGCGGTCTAAGGCTCTGCATCTCAGGGCATCACTACAGACACCCTGGTTCAGCGGTCTAAGGCTCTGCATCTCAAGGCATCACTACAGACACCCTGGTTCAGCGGTCTAAGGCTCTGCATCTCATTGCATCACTGCAGACACCCTGTTTCAGCGGTGTAAGGCTCTGCATCTCATAGCATCACTACAGACACCCTGGTTCAGCGGTCTAAGGCTCTGCATCTCATAGCATCACTACAGACACCCTGGTTCAGCGGTCTAAGGCTCTGCATCTCAGTGCATCACTGCAGACACCCTGGTTCAGCGGTCTAAGGCTCTGAATCTCATAGCATCACTACAGACACCCTGTTTCAGCGGTCTAAGGCTCTGCATCTCAAGGCATCACTACAGACACCCTGGTTCAGCGGTCTAAGGCTCTGCATCTCATAGCATCACTACAGACACCCTGTTTCAGCGGTCTAAGGCTCTGCATCTCATTGCATCACTGCAGACACCCTGTTTCAGCGGTCTAAGGCACTACATCTCAGTGCATCACTGCAGACACCCTGGTTCAGCGGTCTAAGGCACTGCATCTCTGTGCTAGAGGCGTCACTACAAACACCCTGGTTCAGCGGTCTAAGGCTCTGCATCTCAGTGCATCACTACAGACACCCTGGTTCAGCGGTCTAAGGCTCTGCATCTCTGTGCATCACTACAGACACCCTGGTTCAGCGGTCTAAGGCACTACATCTCAGTGCATCACTGCAGACACCCTGGTTCAGCGGTCTAAGGCACTGCATCTCTGTGCTAGAGGCGTCACTACAAACACCCTGGTTCAGCGGTCTAAGGCTCTTCATCTCAGTGCATCACTACAGACACCCTGGTTCAGCGGTCTAAGACTCTGCATCTCAGTGCATCACTGCAGACACCCTGGTTCACCGGTCTAAGGCACTGCATCTCTGTGCTAGAGGCGTCACTACAGACACCCTGGTTCCATTCCAGGCTGTATCATAACCGGCTGTAATTGGGAGTCCCATAGGGCGGCGCACAATTGGCCCAGCATCGTCTGGGTTTGGCCAGTGTAGGTCGTCATTGTAAATAAGAATTTGTTCTTCACTAACTTGCCTAGTGAATAAAATAGAAGTGTGTATGGTCTTGTGAGTGTGCATAGAGACAGTGCAAAAATAATAATAAAATACAAGGGTCAACTCAGAGAGTCTGTGTAGCTATTTAGCAGGATGGGTTACTACTGAAGTTGTAAGGTCAGAGGACCACAGAGGTTGGGGTGAAAAGGGAGAGCACCAAGCGGAGGGAAAGGTTACTGCCCATGAATAGGTATTAAGAAATTGTTCAATATGGCATTCGTTATGAGCTTAATGGAAATGGAAGAAAGACAAGAGAGATGGAAAGAAAGGGCTGAAATAATTCTGAATAATGTATCGCTGGCCTCTAATGCCTTCTGTTTAGGGCTCGCCTAAATCCCTCAACTTCTCGTAAAACTTCAACAATTTCGCAGTCGAGTAATCTTCAGATTTAATAACCTTAAGCTTCCCTAGCTCCATAAATCTGACGTTCCTACGCCCCCTCCCTTCCTCCTTCCCTTGTTCAGAGCGTCTGTGCATTTTATCTCCATAATAACACAAAGCCTCGTTCACAGCCTCGGTGGGCGAGATAACGGAAATTCCTGCCCATATTTTAATAGCTTCTCTCAGCTATCTCTGGCTCCCAACTCCTCAGGACCGAGCGCACTCACCTTGGAAGCGGTGCCTGGAGAAGATTCCCTGAGAAAGGCGTGACTAGCGTGCGTGAGCACACAGGAAGAATCTTAATGTCATGGCAACTCTGTCTCCTCTCTGTTACCTCTCACTGACCGCTCCCTATTGGTAGTCACTGCCTCAGCAGAGAAAAACACAAAGATGGTTGGAAAGGAGAACATTTCTGTGGTTCTAAAACACACACTATGGCAAAACTGAAAGAACACCAAGGCTCCATTGACCAGCAAGTGTCGGTATGAACCGATGATAGGCAACTCTGTCTTCAAGATGGATAATGTGGATGTCATATACACTACATTACCAAAAGTATGTGGACACCTGCTTGTCGAACATCTCATTCCAAAACCATGGGCATTAATATGGAATTGGTCCCCCTTTGCTGCTATAACAGCCTCCACTCTTCTGGGAAGTCTTTCCACTAGATGTTGGAACATTGCTGCGTAGACTTGCACTGAAGTTGGGTGATTAGGCCTGGCTCGCAGTCGGCATTCCAATTCATCCCAAAGGTTTTCGATGGGGTTGAGGTCAGGGCTCTGTGCAGGCCAGTCAAGTTCTTCCACACCAATCTCGACTAGCCATACCTGTATGGACCTCGCTTTGTGCATGCTGAAACAGGAAAGGGCCTTCCCCAAACCGTTGCCACAAAGTTGGAAGCAAAGAATCGTGTAATATGTCATTGTAGACTTTAGCATTAAGATTTCCCTTCACTGGAACTAAGGGGCCTCATTCAATCCATTAAAAACAGTCCCATAACATTATTCCTCCTCCACTAAACTTTACAGTTGGCACTATGCATTGGGGCAGGTAGCATCTCCTGGCATCCGCTAAACCCAGATTTGTCCATCGAACTGCCAGATGATGAAGCATGATTCATCACTCCAGAGAATGTGTTTCCCCTGCTCCAGAGTCCAATGGAAGCGAGTTTTACACTACTCCAGCCAACACTTGACATTGCGCATGGTGATTTTAGGCTTGTGTGCAGTTGCTCAGCCATGGAAATGCATTTCATGAAGCTCCCGACGAACAGTTATTGTGCTGAAGTTGCTTCCAGAGGCAGTTTGGAACGTTCTGTGAGCTTGTGTGGCCTGCCACTTCACGGCTGAGCCGGGGCAACGTGGCAACCTATGACGGTGCCAAGTTGAAAATACTGAGCTCTTCAGTAAGGCCATTCTACTGCCAATGTTTTTCAATGAAGATTGCATGACTGTGTGCTCGATTTTACACACCTGTCATGCCCGGGTGTGGCTGACATAGCCAAATCCACTAATTTGAAGGGCTGTCCACACACTTTTGTATATATAATGTACAAAGAGTGATTATTAAGATTACAAAAGCCCCTGAACACGATGAGTAGCCTTGAACAATGTGATTTTATAAGTGGGAATTTAGAAAGGGTGTTCTCACAGTGCAACCAGGGCATGTAGAATTAATCATACAACTGAGTCTGACCTCAGACTGTGAATTCCTGCTCTGCTAATTAATACCTCTAAATAATAATACATTATCTGGCTAACCTATCGTACTGGTGCTTAAATAATATTTTCAGCATATGCCATGTGTTTATTCTTTATATTCGTACTGATGTTGTTTGGCCATAGTTGTGCCTGCTTGAGGTGGTCCAATGAACCTGGTAAATACTGAATACATGGCTTCATTTTATCTCGTTACCAACCCAACTAGGACAGCTCCCCGATGACGCTGCATTTCATTGTCTCAAATCTCAATATAATTTCTTGGTCTACGTCCTCCAGAAATTAGCTCAACATGTAAATAAACATGTTCTGATGCCTTTTAATTCATCTGAGTCAATGCTGAGGTATTTATGAACACCTGCTGCCATCAACTCCTGAGGGAAATATAGATTCAGCTGTGTAAAAAAAGGAAAGTACAATTCCATCATACCAGTAAGGGGTATGGAAGGAGGCTGCAGAGGCCTGATAGGATGTGTGCCAACTGGGCAGAGCACGGTGCTACACACATCACGGGGCAATACATGTCATGGTGTTACTAACTATACACATCATGGTGTTACTAACTATATACATCATGGTGTTACTTACTATATACATCATGGTGTTACTAACTATATACATCATGGTGTTACTAACTACACACATCATGCATCAACTATCTACACACATCATGCTGCTACTAACTACATATATTGTGGTGCTAATAATTATATACATCATGGTGTTACTATCTATATACATCATGGTGTTACTAACTATTTACATCATGGTGTTACTAACTATATACATCACGGTGCTACTAACTATATACATCATGGTGTTACGAACTATATACATCATGGTGTTACTAACAATATACATCATGGTGTTACTAACTATATACATCATGGTGTTACTAACAATATACATCATGGTGTTACTAACTATATACATCACGGTGCTACTAACTATATACATCATGGTGTTAATAACAATATGCATCATGGTGTTACTAACTATATACATCATGGTGTTACTAACTATACACATCATGGTGTTACTAACTATATACATCATGGCGTTACTAACAATATACATCATGGTGTTACTAACTATATACATCATGGTGTTGCTAACTATATACATCACGGTGTTACTAACTATATGCATCATGGGGTGACTTACTACATACATCGTGGTGTTACTAACTATATACATCATTGTGTTACTAACTATAGACATCATGGTGCTGCTAACTACATACATCATGGTGTTTCTAGCTACACACATTGTGGTGCTACTAACTACACACATCATGCTTCTACTACCTACACAATTCATACTGCTACTAACTACACACATTGTGGTGTAAAGAACAATATACATCATGGTGTTACTAACAATATACATCATGGTGTTACTAACTATATACATCATGGTGTTACTAACAATATACATCATGGTGTTACTAACAATATACATCATGGTGTTACTATCTATATACATCATGGTGTTACTAACAATATACATCATGGTGTTACTAACAATATACATCATGGTGTTACTAACTATATACATCATGGTGTTACTAACTATATACATCATGGTGTTACTAACAATATACATCATGGTGTTACTATCTATATACATCATGGTGTTACTAACAATATGCATCACGGTGTTACTAACTATATACATCATGGTGTTTCTAAATGTATACATCATGGTGTTACTAACTATATACATCATGGTGTTACTAACTATATACATCATGGTGTTACTAACAATATACATCATGGTGTTACTATCTATATACATCATGGTGTTACTAACAATATACATCATGGTGTTACTAACTATATACATTCGGTTTTACTAACAATATGCATCACGGTGTTACTAACTATATACATCATGGTGTTTCTAACTGTATACATCATGGTGTTACTAACTATATACATCATGGTGTTACTAACTATTTACATCATGGTGTTACTAACTATACACATCATGGTGTTACTAACAATATACATCATGGTGTTACTAACTATATACATCACGGTGCTACTAACTATATACATCATGGTGTTAATAACAATATGCATCATGGTGTTACTAACTATACACATCATGGTGTTACTAAAAATATACATCATGGTGTTACTAACTATATACATCATGGTGTTACTAACTATATACATCATGGTGCTTCTAACTATATACATCATGGTGTTTCAACTACACACAATGTGGTGCTACTAACTACACACATCATGCTTCTACTGACTACAAACATAGTGCTGCTACTAACTATATACATCATGGTGTTACTAACAATATACATCATGGTGTTACTAACTATATATTTCATGGTGTTACTAACTATATACATCACGGTGTTACTAACTATATGCATCATGGGGTGACTTACTACATACATCGTGGTGTTACTAACTATATACATCATTGTGTTACTAACTATATACATCATGGTGTTGCTAACTACATACATCATGGTGTTTCTAGCTACACACATTGTGGTGCTACTAACTACACACATCATGCCTCCACTAACTACACACATCATACTGCTACTAACTACACACATTGTGGTGTTACGAACTATATACATCATGCTGTTACTAACTATATACACCATGGTGTTACTAACAATATACATCATGGTGTTACTAACTATAAACATCATGGTGTTACTAACTATATACATCATGGTGTTACTAAAAATATGCATCATGGTGTTACTAACTATATACATCATGGTGTTACTAACAATATGCATCATGGTGTTACTAACTATATAAATCATGGTGTTACTAACAACATACATCATGGTGTTACTAACTATATACATCATGGTGTTACTAACTATATACATCATGGTTGTTACTAACTATATACATCATGGTGTTATTAACTATATACATCACGGTGTTACTAACAATATGCATCATGGTGTTACTAACTGTATATATCATGGTGTTACTAACAATATGCATCATGGTGTTACTAACTATATATATCATGGTGTTACTAACAACATACATCATGGTGTTACTAACTATATACATCATGGTGTTACTAACTATATACATCATGGTGTTACTAACAATATGCATCATGGTGTTACTAACTATATAAATCATGGTGTTACTAACAACATACATCATGGTGCTACTAACTGCACACATTATGGTGCTACTATCTATGTACATCATGGTGTTACTAACTATTTACATCATGGTCTTACTATCTATGTACATCATGATGCTACCAACTATATACATCATGGTGTTTCAAACTACAAACAATGTTGTCGTACTAACTACACACATCAATCTTCTACTAACTACACATATCACGCTGCTACTAACTACACACATTGTGGTGTTAATAACTATATACATCATGGTGTTACTAACTATATACATCATGGTGTTATTAACTATATACATCACGGTGTTACTAACTATATACATCATGGTGTTATTAACTATATACATCACGGTGTTACTAACTATATACATCATGGTGCTACTAACTATATACATCATGGTGTTTCTAACTACACACATTGTGGTGCTACTAAATACACAAATCAAGCTTCTACTAACTACACACATCATGCTGCTACTAACTACACACATTGTGGTGTTAATAACTATATACATCATGGTGTTACTAACTATATACATCATGGTGCTACTAACTACACACATTATGGTGCTACTATCTATGTACATCATGGTGTTACTAACTATATACATCATGGTGCTAATAACTATATACATCATGGCGCTACTAACTACACACATTGTGGTGTTACTAACTATATATATCATGGTGTTAATAACTATATACATCATGGTGTTACTAACTATATACATCATGGTTTTACTAACTATATGCATCATGGTGTTTCTAACTACATACGTTGTGGTGTTACTAACTATATACATCATGGTGTTACTAACTATATGCATCTCGGTGTTACTAACAACATGCATCACGGTTTTACTAACTATATGCATCATGGTGTTACTGACTATATACATCATGGTGTTATTAACTATGTACATCATGGTGTTACTAACTATATACATCATGGTGTTTCTAACTATATACATCATGTTGTAACTAATTATATGCAACATGGTGTTACTAACTATATACATCATGGTGTTACTAACTATATTCATCACAATGTTACTAACTATATACATTATGGTGTTACTAACTATTTACATCATGGTCTTACTATCTATATACATCATGGTGTTACTAACTGTTTACATCATGGTCTTACTAACAATATACGTCATGGTGTTACTAATTATATGCAACATGGTGTTACTAACTATATACATCATGGTGTTACTAACTATATACATCACGGTGTTACTAACAATATGCATCATGGTGTTACTAACAATATACATCATGGTGTTACTAACAATATGCATCATGGTGTTACTAACAACATACATCATGGTGTTACTAACAACATACATCATGGTGTTACTAACTATATACATCATGGTGTTACTAACTATATACATCATGGTGTTACAAACTATATACATCATGGTGTTAAAAACTATATTCATCACAATGTTACTAACTATATACATGATGGTGTTACTAACTATTTACATAATGGTCTTACTATCTATATACATCATGGTGTTTCAAACTACAAACAATGTTGTCGTACTAACTACACACATCATTCTTCTACTAACTACACATATCACGCTGCTACTAACTACACACATTGTGGTGTTAATAACTATATACATCATGGTGTTACTAACTATATACATCATGGTGTTACTAACAATATGCATCATGGTGTTACTAACTATATAAATCATGGTGTTACTAACAACATACATCATGGTGTTACTAACTATATTCATCACAATGTTACTAACTATATGCATCTTGCTGCTACTAACTATATACATCATGGTGTTTCTAATTATATACATCATGGTGTTACTAACTATATACATAATGGTGTTACTAACTATATACATCATGGTGTTATTAACTATATACATCACGGTGTTACTAACTATATACATAATGGTGCCACTAACTATATACATCATGGTGTTTCTAACTACACACATTGTGGTGCTACTAACTACACACATCATGCTGCTACTAACTACACACATTTTGTTGTTAATAACTATATACATCATTGTGTTACTAACTATATACATCATGTTGCTACTAACTACACACATTATGGTGCTACTATCTATGTACATCATGGTGTTACTAACTATATACATCATGGTGCTACTAACTATATACATCATGGCGCTACTAACTACACACATTGTGGTGTTACTAGCTATATATATCATGGTGTTAATAACTATATACATCATGGTGTTACTAACTATATACATCATGGTTTTACTAACTATATGCGTCATGGTGTTTCTAACTACATACGTTGTGGTGTTACTAACTATATACATCACGGTGTTACTAACTATATGCATCATGGTGTTACTAACTATATACATCATGGTGTTATTAACTATGTACATCATGGTGTTACTAACTATATACATCATGGTGTTTCTAACTATATACATCATGTTGTAACTAATTATATGCAACATGGTGTTACTAACTATATACATCATGGTGTTACTAACAATATGCATCATGGTGTTACTAACAACATACATCATGGTGTTACTAACAACATACATCATGGTGTTACTAACTATATACATCATGGTGTTAATAACTATATACATCCTGGTGTTACAAACTATATACATCATGGTGTTACTAACTATATTCATCACAATGTTACTAACTATATACATTATGGTGTTACTAACTATTTACATCATGGTCTTACTATCTATGTACATCATGGTGCTACTAACTATATACATCATGGTGTTTCAAACTACAAACAATGTTGTCGTACTAACTACACACATCATTCTTCTACTAACTACACATATCACGCTGCTACTAACTACACACATTGTGGTGTTAATAACTATATACATCATGGTGTTACTAACTATATACATCATGGTGTTACTAACAATATGCATCATGGTGTTACTAACTATATAAATCATGGTGTTACTAACAACATACATCATGGTGTTACTAACTATATTCATCACAATGTTACTAACTATATGCATCTTGCTGCTACTAACTATATACATCATGGTGTTTCTAATTATATACATCATGGTGTTACTAACTATATACATCATGGTGTTATTAACTATATACATCTCGTTGTTACTAACTATATACATCATGGTGTTTCTAACTACACACATTGTGGTGCTACTAACTACACACATCATGCTGCTACTAACTACACACATTGTGGTGTTAATAACTATATACATCATGGTGTTACTAACTATATACATCATGTTGCTACTAACTACACACATTATGGTGCTACTATCTATGTACATCATGGTGTTACTAACTATATACATCATGGTGCTACTAACTATATACATCATGGCGCTACTAACTACACACATTGTGGTGTTACTAGCTATATATATCATGGTGTTAATAACTATATACATCATGGTGTTACTAACTATATACATCATGGTGTTACTAACAATATGCATCATGGTGTTACTAACTATATAAATCATGGTGTTACTAACAACATACATCATGGTGCTACTAACTGCACACATTATGGTGCTACTATCTATGTACATCATGGTGTTACTAACTATTTACATCATGGTGTTATTAACTATATACATCATGGTGTTATTAACTATATACATCACGGTGTTACTAACTATATACATCATGGTGTTATTAACTATATACATCACGGTGTTACTAACTATATACATCATGGTGCTACTAACTATATACATCATGGTGTTTCTAACTACACACATTGTGGTGCTACTAAATACACAAATCAAGCTTCTACTAACTACACACATCATGCTGCTACTAACTACACACATTGTGGTGTTAATAACTATATACATCATGGTGTTACTAACTATATACATCATGGTGCTACTAACTACACACATTATGGTGCTACTAACTATATACATCATGGTGCTAATAACTAGATACATCATGGCGCTACTAACTACACACATTGTGGTGTTACTAACTATATATATCATGGTGTTAATAACTATATACATCATGGTGTTACTAACTATATACATCATGGTGTTTCTAACTACATACGTTGTGGTGTTACTAACTATATACATCATGGTGTTACTAACTATATGCATCACGGTGTTACTAACAACATGCATCACGGTTTTACTAACTATATGCATCATGGTGTTACTGACTATATACATCATGGTGTTATTAACTATGTACATCATGGTGTTACTAACTATATACATCATGGTGTTTCTAACTATATACATCATGTTGTAACTAATTATATGCAACATGGTGTTACTAACTATATACATCATGGTGTTACTAACTATATTCATCACAATGTTACTAACTATATACATTATGGTGTTACTAACTATTTACATCATGGTCTTACTATCTATATACATCATGGTGTTACTAACTGTTTACATCATGGTCTTACTAACAATATACGTCATGGTGTTACTAATTATATGCAACATGGTGTTACTAACTATATACATCATGGTGTTACTAACTATATACATCACGGTGTTACTAACAATATGCATCATGGTGTTACTAACTATATACATCATGGTGTTACTAACAATATGCATCATGGTGTTACTAACAACATACATCATGGTGTTACTAACAACATACATCATGGTGTTACTAACTATATACATCATGGTGTTACTAACTATATACATCATGGTGTTACAAACTATATACATCATGGTGTTACTAACTATATTCATCACAATGTTACTAACTATATACATGATGGTGTTACTAACTATTTACATAATGGTCTTACTATCTATGTACATCATGGTGCTACTAACTATATACATCATGGTGTTTCAAACTACAAACAATGTTGTCGTACTAACTACACACATCATTCTTCTACTAACTACACATATCACGCTGCTACTAACTACACACATTGTGGATTTAATAACTATATACATCATGGTGTTACTAACTATATACATCATGGTGTTACTAACAATATGCATCATGGTGTTACTAACTATATAAATCATGGTGTTACTAACAACATACATCATGGTGTTACTAACTATATTCATCACAATGTTACTAACTATATGCATCTTGCTGCTACTAACTATATACATCATGGTGTTTCTAATTATATACATCATGGTGTTACTAACTATATACACAATGGTGTTACTAACTATATACATAATGGTGTTATTAACTATATACATCACGGTGTTACTAACTATATACATAATGGTGCCACTAACTATATACATCATGGTGTTTCTAACTACACACATTGTGGTGCTACTAACTACACACATCATGCTGCTACTAACTACACACATTTTGTTGTTAATAACTATATACATCATTGTGTTACTAACTATATACATCATGTTGCTACTAACTACACACATTATGGTGCTACTATCTATGTACATCATGGTGTTACTAACTATATACATCATGGTGCTACTAACTATATACATCATGGCGCTACTAACTACACACATTGTGGTGTTACTAGCTATATATATCATGGTGTTAATAACTATATACATCATGGTGTTACTAACTATATACATCATGGTTTTACTAACTATATGCATCATGGTGTTTCTAACTACATACGTTGTGGTGTTACTAACTATATACATCATGGTGTTACTAACTATATGCATCACGGTGTTACTAACAACATGCATCACGGTGTTACTAACTATATGCATCATGGTGTTACTAACTATATACATCATGGTGTTATTAACTATGTACATCATGGTGTTACTAACTATATACATCATGGTGTTTCTAACTATATACATCATGTTGTAACTAATTATATGCAACATGGTGTTACTAACTATATACATCATGGTGTTACTAACTATATTCATCACAATGTTACTAACTATATACATTATGGTGTTACTAACTATTTACATCATGGTCTTACTATCTATATACATCATGGTGTTACTAACTGTTTACATCATGGTCTTACTAACTATATACGTCATGGTGTTACTAATTATATGCAACATGGTGTTACTAACTATATACATCATGGTGTTACTAACAATATGCATCATGGTGTTACTAACAACATACATCATGGTGTTACTAACAACATACATCATGGGGTTACTAACTATATACATCATGGTGTTAATAACTATATTCATCCTGGTGTTACAAACTATATACATCATGGTGTTACTAACTATATTCATCACAATGTTACTAACTATATACATTATGGTGTTACTAACTATTTACATCATGGTCTTACTATCTATGTACATCATGGTGCTACTAACTATATACATCATGGTGTTTCAAACTACAAACAATGTTGTCGTACTAACTACACACATCATTCTTCTACTAACTACACATATCACGCTGCTACTAACTACACACATTGTGGTGTTAATAACTATATACATCATGGTGTTACTAACTATATACATCATGGTGTTACTAACAATATGCATCATGGTGTTACTAACTATATACATCATGGTGTTACTAACTATATTCATCACAATGTTACTAACTATATGCATCTTGCTGCTACTAACTATATACATCATGGTGTTTCTAATTATATACATCATGATGTTACTAACTATATACATCATGGTGTTACTAACTATATACATCATGGTGTTATTAACTATATACATCTCGGTGTTACTAACTATATACATCATGGTGCCACTAACTATACACATCATGGTGTTTCTAACTACACACATTGTGGTGCTACTAACTACACACATCATGCTGCTACTAACTACACACATTGTGGTGTTAATAACTATATACATCATGGTGTTACTAACTATATACATCATGTTGCTACTAACTACACACATTATGGTGCTACTATCTATGTACATCATGGTGTTACTAACTATATACATCATGGTGCTACTAACTATATACATCATGGCGCTACTAACTACACACATTGTGGTGTTACTAGCTATATATATCATGGTGTTAATAACTATATACATCATGGTGTTACTAACTATATACATCATGGTGTTACTAACTATATGCATCATGGTGTTTCTAACTACATACGTTGTGGTGTTACTAACTATATACATCATGGTGTTACTAACTATATGCATCACGGTGTTACTAACAACATGCATCACGGTGTTACTAACTATATGCATCATGGTGTTACTAACTATATACATCATGGTGTTATTAACTATGTACATCATGGTGTTACTAACTATATACATCATGGTGTTTCTAACTATATACATCATGGTGTTACTATCTATATACATCATGGTGTTTCTAACTATATACATCATGGTGTTACTAACTATATACATCATGGTGTTACTAACTATATACATCATGGTGTTTATAACTATATACATCATGGTGTTACTAACTATATACATCATTGTGTTACTAACTATTTACATCATGGTCTTACTAACTATATACGTCATGTTGTTACTAATTATATGCAACATGGTGTTACTAACTATATACATCATGGTGTTACTAACTATTTACATCATGGTGTTACTAACTATATACATCATGGTGTTACTAACAACATACATCATGGTGTTACTAACTATATACATCATGCTGCTACTAACTATATACATTATGGTGTTACTAACTATTTACATCATGGTCTTACTATCTATGTACATCATGGTGCTACTAACTATATACATCATGGTGTTTCAAACTACAAACAATGTTGTCGTACTAACTACACACATCATTCTTCTACTAACTACACATATCACGCTGCTACTAACTACACACATTGTGGTGTTAATAACTATATACATCATGGTGTTACTAACTATATACATCATGGTGTTACTAACAATATGCATCATGGTGTTACTAACTATATAAATCATGGTGTTACTAACAACATACATCATGGTGTTACTAACTATATTCATCACAATGTTACTAACTATATGCATCTTGCTGCTACTAACTATATACAACATGGTGTTTCTAATTATATACATCATGGTGTTACTAACTATATACATCATGGTGTTAATAACTATATACATCATCGTGTTACTAACTATATACATCATGGTGTTACTAACAATATGCATCATGGTGTTACTAACTATATAAATCATGGTGTTACTAACAACATACATCATGGTGTTACTAACTATATTCATCACAATGTTACTAACTATATGCATCTTGCTGCTACTAACTATATACAACATGGTGTTTCTAATTATATACATCATGGTGTTACTAACTATATACATCATGGTGTTACTAACTATATACATCATGGTGTTACTAACTATATACATCATGGTTGTTACTAACTATATACATCATGGTGTTATTAACTATATACATCACGGTGTTACTAACTATATACATCATGGTGCTACTAACTATATACATCATGGTGTTTCTATCTACACACATTGTGGTGCTACTAACTACACACATCAAGCGTCTACTAACTACACACATAATGCTGCTACTAACTACACACATTGTGGGGTTAATAACTATATACATCATGGTGTTACTAACTATATACATCATGGTGCTACTAACTACACACATTATGGTGCTACTATCTATGTACATCATGGTGTTACTAACTATATACATCATGGTGCTACTAACTATATACATCATGGCGCTACTAACTACACACATTGTGGTGTTACTAACAATATATATCATGGTGTTAATAACTATATACATCATGGTGTTACTAACTATATACATCATGGTGTTACTAACTATATACATAATGGTTGTTACTAACTATATACATCATGGTGTTATTAACTATATACATCACGGTGTTACTAACTATATACATAATGGTGCCACTAACTATATACATCATGGTGTTTCTAACTACACACATTGTGGTGCTACTAACTACACACATCATGCTGCTACTAACTACACACATTTTGTTGTTAATAACTATATACATCATTGTGTTACTAACTATATACATCATGTTGCTACTAACTACACACATTATGGTGCTACTATCTATGTACATCATGGTGTTACTAACTATATACATCATGGTGCTACTAACTATATACATCATGGCGCTACTAACTACACACATTGTGGTGTTACTAGCTATATATATCATGGTGTTAATAACTATATACATCATGGTGTTACTAACTATATACATCATGGTTTTACTAACTATATGCATCATGGTGTTTCTAACTACATACGTTGTGGTGTTACTAACTATATACATCATGGTGTTACTAACTATATGCATCACGGTGTTACTAACAACATGCATCACGGTGTTACTAACTATATGCATCATGGTGTTACTAACTATATACATCATGGTGTTATTAACTATGTACATCATGGTGTTACTAACTATATACATCATGGTGTTTCTAACTATATACATCATGTTGTAACTAATTATATGCAACATGGTGTTACTAACTATATACATCATGGTGTTACTAACTATATTCATCACAATGTTACTAACTATATACATTATGGTGTTACTAACTATTTACATCATGGTCTTACTATCTATATACATCATGGTGTTACTAACTGTTTACATCATGGTCTTACTAACTATATACGTCATGGTGTTACTAATTATATGCAACATGGTGTTACTAACTATATACATCATGGTGTTACTAACAATATGCATCATGGTGTTACTAACAACATACATCATGGTGTTACTAACAACATACATCATGGGGTTACTAACTATATACATCATGGTGTTAATAACTATATTCATCCTGGTGTTACAAACTATATACATCATGGTGTTACTAACTATATTCATCACAATGTTACTAACTATATACATTATGGTGTTACTAACTATTTACATCATGGTCTTACTATCTATGTACATCATGGTGCTACTAACTATATACATCATGGTGTTTCAAACTACAAACAATGTTGTCGTACTAACTACACACATCATTCTTCTACTAACTACACATATCACGCTGCTACTAACTACACACATTGTGGTGTTAATAACTATATACATCATGGTGTTACTAACTATATACATCATGGTGTTACTAACAATATGCATCATGGTGTTACTAACTATATACATCATGGTGTTACTAACTATATTCATCACAATGTTACTAACTATATGCATCTTGCTGCTACTAACTATATACATCATGGTGTTTCTAATTATATACATCATGATGTTACTAACTATATACATCATGGTGTTACTAACTATATACATCATGGTGTTATTAACTATATACATCTCGGTGTTACTAACTATATACATCATGGTGCCACTAACTATACACATCATGGTGTTTCTAACTACACACATTGTGGTGCTACTAACTACACACATCATGCTGCTACTAACTACACACATTGTGGTGTTAATAACTATATACATCATGGTGTTACTAACTATATACATCATGTTGCTACTAACTACACACATTATGGTGCTACTATCTATGTACATCATGGTGTTACTAACTATATACATCATGGTGCTACTAACTATATACATCATGGCGCTACTAACTACACACATTGTGGTGTTACTAGCTATATATATCATGGTGTTAATAACTATATACATCATGGTGTTACTAACTATATACATCATGGTGTTACTAACTATATGCATCATGGTGTTTCTAACTACATACGTTGTGGTGTTACTAACTATATACATCATGGTGTTACTAACTATATGCATCACGGTGTTACTAACAACATGCATCACGGTGTTACTAACTATATGCATCATGGTGTTACTAACTATATACATCATGGTGTTATTAACTATGTACATCATGGTGTTACTAACTATATACATCATGGTGTTTCTAACTATATACATCATGGTGTTACTATCTATATACATCATGGTGTTTCTAACTATATACATCATGGTGTTACTAACTATATACATCATGGTGTTACTAACTATATACATCATGGTGTTTATAACTATATACATCATGGTGTTACTAACTATATACATCATTGTGTTACTAACTATTTACATCATGGTCTTACTAACTATATACGTCATGTTGTTACTAATTATATGCAACATGGTGTTACTAACTATATACATCATGGTGTTACTAACTATTTACATCATGGTGTTACTAACTATATACATCATGGTGTTACTAACAACATACATCATGGTGTTACTAACTATATACATCATGCTGCTACTAACTATATACATTATGGTGTTACTAACTATTTACATCATGGTCTTACTATCTATGTACATCATGGTGCTACTAACTATATACATCATGGTGTTTCAAACTACAAACAATGTTGTCGTACTAACTACACACATCATTCTTCTACTAACTACACATATCACGCTGCTACTAACTACACACATTGTGGTGTTAATAACTATATACATCATGGTGTTACTAACTATATACATCATGGTGTTACTAACAATATGCATCATGGTGTTACTAACTATATAAATCATGGTGTTACTAACAACATACATCATGGTGTTACTAACTATATTCATCACAATGTTACTAACTATATGCATCTTGCTGCTACTAACTATATACAACATGGTGTTTCTAATTATATACATCATGGTGTTACTAACTATATACATCATGGTGTTAATAACTATATACATCATCGTGTTACTAACTATATACATCATGGTGTTACTAACAATATGCATCATGGTGTTACTAACTATATAAATCATGGTGTTACTAACAACATACATCATGGTGTTACTAACTATATTCATCACAATGTTACTAACTATATGCATCTTGCTGCTACTAACTATATACAACATGGTGTTTCTAATTATATACATCATGGTGTTACTAACTATATACATCATGGTGTTACTAACTATATACATCATGGTGTTACTAACTATATACATCATGGTTGTTACTAACTATATACATCATGGTGTTATTAACTATATACATCACGGTGTTACTAACTATATACATCATGGTGCTACTAACTATATACATCATGGTGTTTCTATCTACACACATTGTGGTGCTACTAACTACACACATCAAGCGTCTACTAACTACACACATAATGCTGCTACTAACTACACACATTGTGGGGTTAATAACTATATACATCATGGTGTTACTAACTATATACATCATGGTGCTACTAACTACACACATTATGGTGCTACTATCTATGTACATCATGGTGTTACTAACTATATACATCATGGTGCTACTAACTATATACATCATGGCGCTACTAACTACACACATTGTGGTGTTACTAACAATATATATCATGGTGTTAATAACTATATACATCATGGTGTTACTAACTATATACATCATGGTGTTACTAACTATATACATCATGGTTGTTACTAACTATATACATCATGGTGTTATTAACTATATACATCACGGTGTTACTAACTATATACATCATGGTGCTACTAACTATATACATCATGGTGTTTCTAACTACACACATTGTGGTGCTACTAACTACACACATCAAGCTTCTACTAACTACACACATCATGCTGCTACTAACTACACACATTGTGGGGTTAATAACTATATGCATCATGGTGTTACTAACTATATACATCATGGTGCTACTAACTACACACATTATGGTGCTACTATCTATGTACATCACGGTGTTACTAACTATATACATCATGGTGCTACTAACTACACACATTGTGGTGTTACTAACAATATATATCATGGTGTTAATAACTATTTACATCATGGTGTTACTAACTATATACATCATGGTGTTACTAACTATATGCATCATGGTGTTTCTAACTACATACGTTGTGGTGTTACTAACTATATACATCATGGTGCTACTAACTATATGCATCACGGTGTTACTAACTATATGCATCATGGTGTTCCTGACTATATACATCATGGTGTTATTAACTATGTACATCATGGTGTTACTAACTATATACATCATGGTGTTACTAACTATATGCATCATGTTGTTACTAACTATATACATCATGGTGTTACTAACTATATACATCATGGTGTTACTAACTACATACGTTGTGGTGTTACTAACTATATACATCATGGTGTTACTAACTATATACATCATGGTGTTTCTAACTATATACATTGGGGCAAAAAAGTATTTAGTCAGCCACCAATTGTGCAAGTTCTCCCACTTAAAAAGATGAGAGAGGCCTGTAATTTTCATCATAGGTACACTTCAACAATGACAGACAAAATGAGAAACAAAATCCAGAAAATCACATTGTAGGATTTTTTATGAATTTATTTGCAAATGATGGTGGAAAATAAGTATTTGGTCACCTACAAACATCATCTTTGTATTGTTCAATTATGGCGTCTGGGACAGCAGGGGAAGTGCCATTGAGGCTATCTCCCTTCTAAAGTAGTCCATTTCTTATTCTACTACTTCTATGAGTTAGTAAACAAACTGAAAGGGTGCATACTCACCTCAATGGCGCTGGCAATGCTAAAATGGGCTTTGGGGCACGAGAGTCAAAGATAAAACTCTGTGCTAGAGTTGTCTATGTTCCAACTTTGCTTCATTGGCATAAATGTACCACTTGAGCTGGTCTGGAATTGGTGAGAAAATTGGAATTTGATTCAAAGGAAGAGTGAATCTGAGACCGGAAATGTTGTTGTACAATACGCTAAGAGACAGTTTTGCAAACAGGCAAGTCTTCAGAGATTGTTGTTTTATTTCTCTGAAAGAGAGAGAGAGAGAGAGAGAGCTAGGAAGCAGCTCTGTAGAGGGAGCGGTGTGTAGTGAGTGTGGAGAAAGGGGCAGCTGGTATAGGATTAAATGCTGACATTCTGCATTTCTCATTTCTCCAACCCAAAAATACCCCCCTACTTCAGGGAAAGCCTGCCCTGAGGTTTGGCAGCAGGCTCTCGCAGTTATGGGCAGAAAGGATTTGCTTCTAAGTCACTCAGCTTTATGTAATAGCCTCCCGTATGCTCCATTCCAGGGAGGCATCTGTGGAGAAGTGACAGCATTTAGCTGTTGTGGCTTTGCTGGCTGCCAACACTAATGTCAGAGAAAGGTCCCTCAGAAGGGTGGGGGTGTAAGGGGGGGATAAGGGGGGAGGGAGAGAGAAAATATGTAGGAAGAAAGTTGATTGATCATCACAATGCCATATTATGGCTGGAAGGTGACACTGAATCTCACCAATATGTCCAATGCCATAAGTCTGATCTGAGGATGGGAGACGTGTCCCACAGCTTGAGGAACGAAACCTCACTGCCAGAGTTTTAAATCCAGAGGAGATCAGTGCAGGGAGATACGCAAAGAGGCGTTCTGGTTGTATGAAAAACATAATTGAAATTTATGTTGATATTTTAAATTTAACAGTATTAGTAGCGCAAGTCCATTTTGATTCCTCCCCTCAATTCAGAGGTTGAACATAATATGTATAGAATTTGTATAGCATGTGTAGGATGGAGTTTACATACATTAGTTTAGGTTTCAACCTTAAATGTGGATGGGAGAACTCTCAACTTTAGATTCCCTCTGACTTATAAACTGTTCATGAACTCAATCAGTGGTTTGTCTGACTGTCTGTCTGCCTGGTTAATTACTGGTTAATTATTTCTTCAGACACAGGTCGCCATGGCAAGTATTAGCTGTAACATCCTTAGCTGACAGGGACTGAACCCCTGGAGAATTTGTTTCCTTGCTGAACTTTTTCGAAGTGTAAATTTCAACAGATTCTGTCTGAGAGTTTCCCACCGTGGGTTAGTGGGGAGCGCTTGTGAAAGAGTGAGATAGGGGAGGTAACTTCCCTATTTAAAGGACTCATCCAAAGGACACTTCAGTGTGACACATCTGCTTGTATTGACAGCTCTCTGTTTTGTCGGCATAAATAAGATGAATAGCACCAAATAAAATGAAAATAATACATTTAAAAGCTTAGTGTGCGCATATGGTCCATTACGCATTTTCCTGTTGTTTTTATTGCTGGTTTAATCTTTTTTAATCTGTCAGAAAATCAATTTTTCATGTTGCTGCCAAGTTGCTGAGTAGGACACTCCATCATATTTACAGTGTCTGTCTGAGGCTGACTGGACGAGGCCTCATACTTTGCTTACCACTCATCGGACGTGCCATAGGCCACCACTTCAAAGACTGATGATGTGGAAATAGTGTATGATTTATTGTTCTTCTTCACAGTTTTGAAGCCATCAGTTTAATCAGTGATACGTTAACACAACATCAATTCCATCATGGATTGTTTTCCTTTGTCATCACTGTGTTGCACTTTCTATCTCTTCACAGTGGAGGACTGCATGATTTTGCATTAATATGTGCAGTTGGATTGTCCTGTACGAATATACTAGTCTTGTTAGTGTATGAAAATGTACACTGATGTCCTCTGGGGCTCCTGATGATACCTTTCTAATAAAGTGCCATTATATTGTAATATATATGTTTCTCTGGATGACATGACACCGCACATGTTATATCTAGTGCTGGAGAATCTCTTATAGCTAAATAGCCCTTGTCATGTTTTCTGAACATGTGGTGATTTCTGTTGAGGGTTCTCTCTGGGGTCTAGAGAGAGACAGACGGGGTTACGTGTTTTCAATGTATAATACATGTTTTGAATGTGTTTAACCTGAAATGCAAGTTGAATGGTAAGCTAATTCCCCTGAATATTCATTTATATCCTTATTTCCATCAATTATATATTGCCATGAATCTGATCCAAATCAGACCTGGCATATGTTCACAGAGAATCCTACGTGTAAAGTCTCCTGGTACTTACTAGTTCTAATCTGTGTATGACTGCAGGGGAATGAATCACATTCTGTGGCTGAAAGAGAAGGTGAGAATTTCCTCTGACATCAGATCAGTCAGTGTGGGGGAACAAAACTCTGGGTTTTCCTTCTAAACCCACAGTGAAACCATGATTATCTGCATTCAGCAAAAATGAAATGTCTATAATTCCAGTGGGGGCAGGATGCTAAAATACCTCATTTGACAGAACAAGTATAACTATAAAATGTATTTATATATTCATCAGGGGATTTAGCTGAGAACCTAGGCTACCTGGAATAAAGTGGGTTTACTGAATCCATTACTGCTGTAGGGATTATTAACATCGCCACCAGTTGCAACGACTGATACATTCACATTAAGACATTGCAGGGCATTGAAATATGTCATTTTTATTCACAGCCGCAGTGCCTCCGAAGCAGAAACTATTAATATTGTAAGCAATTTATTTGTCAGCTTAAAAAAAAAGCTCTGTTTTGTAGAAACCTTTTTTGCGAGGCTATTTTCCCCTTGAGCTCACTGGCTTATTAGAGAGACACAGAGCGTTATTTGCTTATGCAGTGAAGCCTAAAACAGTGGAGCAGCAGTATTTAAAGCCGCTTCGCCCCTCCATTTCCCTGAATGATTACCTCTGTCAAGGCTCCAGCAGACCCCAGAGCCCCCGACCACAGATACTGTATATCACTATGAGAGCCGTACAACACCTGTCTCTTAAAACGCTCCAGAAAACCTGACGGGCCTTTTTGACACACCTCAGTGTGCATTAACTGTAGCAGAAGGCATCTTTAAATGCCTGCCCATGAAACCAGTAAGGGAGTGAGAGGTAGGGGTCTGAACCATTAGATGACTACTATTGGCACCGGGATGTAGCTGCACACCAGCTAGAAACCATTATCCAACCATTACTCTCACATCCTTAGACAGTGTACATTTCAAGAATCTTCCAAAGAGTGTGTGTTCTCCAAATTGCACATGTCATGGTATGGGTGTTGAGTGGCCTAGGACTGCACCAAAGAGATATCAGATCAATCAAGGCTAATGCAGAGTGGGCAATGTTGGCTCCCCATGACCTTACAGCGAGAGGATGGGGTGTTGTAAAAGGGTGAGGTTAAGGGAGAGGTCATGTGTTGCACTGTCCAATGCCCAAATGTAAGGCCCTCAGTGCAATGTTCAGGGCCAGCGAAGTGTTAAGCCCTGTGATGGATTAGGGCTAAATGAGAGTGCTTACTGGATGCTGTCACGCTTGGACTGTTTCTACCTCTCACTCCCAGACACAGGAGAAAGAGAGAGGGGGGGTGGAGTATGTCTGCAAAATTCTAATTTCCTCTCCCCTTTATGTTAATGGACTCAGGGGGGAAAACCAAATGTCCTTAAAGAAAGGTGGAATGAAATGCGCTGTAAATGCCAGTGAATGACAGATCAGAGAGATAGTGCGGACGAGAGAGCGAGGGATGAGGCGAGCGCTTTCTCCACCCAGTCCTTCTCCTCCCACCGCAGACCTCCCCTCACCCTTCCATCTCTCTTCTCACCTATCTGTAACCAGGCATAAAACTACATTTTTACTGCTTAATAATGGAGGAAATATAAAACCTCCGTGAATATGAGTA